>NW_009647052.1:1283106-1326523 GCF_000708025.1 Charadrius vociferus
CTGGTGGCGGGGAACAGCCCCGTGACTGAATTCGCGTGTAAATACCCACCCTTGGCCTGGTGTCTGTGCAGTGAGGGCAAGTGGGTAATTCCCGCTTCAGCGCCGGCCCGGCCGTTAACGATCGCTGAGGTGTCCACCGAGGTGATGGCAGAATTTCATGTTAAGGCAGCATTTGAGTAAGACTAATTGCTTGTTCTGGAAGTATGGAGAGGAAGGAAGGTGAAGGTGACACGAAGATAATTATAGGAGAGGGGGATCATTATGGGGTCAGGGCTTAATGGCAGAGGTAATGTGTTTAGGAAGTTGTCTGTGCTGGTTGGTTTCCCAGAACAGACAGACTATGAAGACTACAGTAAGATTTTTGTGATTCTTCAGTATGCCATGCAAAAATACTCTAACCTACTTGGGGAAATATTAACTGCACCAAGAGGGGCTGCTAAAAAAATGACTTTAAAGTGCCAGAAAGAGAGACATTTTATTTCAAGTCGGTTATTAAAGCAATATGTTCTTAAGTTTGCACAATGCATCATGTTCCAGTTGAGGTGGTTCACCTCATCCACAAATTAAAATACAGCAGAAGAGCAACTTCCTTTAACTGCTGTGCAACTTGCAGCACAGACCTATTTTTTTAACTGCAGTTTAAGAATCTTGTTTAATTATAGCTACAGTATTATAAAACATGCCCCTGCAATCAGAATTAACTCTGGATGTGGGACCCAAGACTACTGATCAAGGTAAGACCTTGAACATCATGGTTAGTTGCCTTAAATTTTAAGGGTGTGAACGTCTGTGTCTCTTTGATTAAAGCAGTCTCCTGAAGAGGGGTGACTGAAACGCATCTGGAATCTTCTCAAATCTTGTATTCTGTTAATCTCATATTCTCAGGCATTGCAAATGCACTTAGTGGAAAGACTGGGAAGCAATAATTTATCAGCCATTTGTTTCAGACTTGCAGATGTACATGTCTGTTAGATTTTTATGATAAACTATTTACAGTGACATTAGTGATCTTAGATTCTTGCACATCTGTTTGTGAACCTTGCTCTCCAGACAAGGTGTATACCAGTAAGAGGCTTCCAGAGGAAGAATAATGGATATTCCAGTTAATCTGCATTTCCAAGGCAGGGTTACTTCATCAGTATGATATTCAGCCTTCTGTTATTATTGTTTAACCCCAGCAAATACAGGCAGTGGAAAGCTTTACCTGTAATGATATTCATTGTTCTAAATCATATGACTATACCTTTTCTACTTAAGGCAAATTGCTTTTTAAGCAACAATAAAGGACAATGAATCTGCTTGACTAGTTTTTGTACAGTAAGCACTTCCTGCTCTTGGTGCTTACTGTTTTTTAAAGTAAGCAATAAAATCTTGGCTGTTCTCCTTCATGGCATTTAAAAATCAGATATGCCTTTCTCAAATGGTGCTGAGGCAAGACTTGCAATTACCGCAGGTCTGGAAGGTGTGTGCAGATTTGTACAGTAGCCTCACTTACTACTCATTTACTAAACGAAGAGCAAATACAGCCTCTCTGTGTCATTTTAATAACTTGAGCAGCCATAATGAACTGCACATAAAGTTGGTCAGACTTCCAAAGTGGGAAGGTTCTACTACTTTCATGAAAAATACAATCTGGCAGAAAGGCTCTGTCGGTGCCCCCAGTGAAAAAGACAAAATCACATAGGCTTATTCCTTGTTTCTATTAAGTTGCTTGGAAGGGGAGAACCTTTAGATAGTTGGCCACAGGGCATAATTTTTGCTTATTATTGCAGATCAGTGAATCCAGTCAAGAGACATACTGCAGTAGCAGATCAGGCCCCAGTCAGTCCTGTTGTTCACAGATATACTTGTTCTATTCATAATTTGAATTCTGAATAGTCAGAGAAATGTGAGATCACTGTAGACTGATTTAATATCCGCAGGTGCTGATCTCCAACCCTCCTGGAGTTTCAGATGTCCAGGTTATAAAATTTTTCCGTTAGCACCGCAGTTTCCTCACAAAGGGGGAAACTCCACCCCTTAACTATTTGTAAATTCAGCAGATTCTTTAGTAGTTTCTCAACCATTCTTCTCAGTACGTTCAGACATCCCCAGTTCATAAAGAGTATCTGCAGAGCTGTAAACTGTATTTTGTATAGATAGAAAATTTATTGCCACTGATGATGTGGTGGCATGTTCACACTGGTGAGTGTGGTGTAACTTACAGCTCAACTTGGGTCTGAACCTCCTGGTACTGATGAATGATCTTTGCCAAATGCAGCTGTGTACTACTGTAGAAGGGAGTCAAGTGTGTTACAAGGCAAAGTCTGATATCTGGTTTTAAATAGCTGACAGCTGCAACAGCTACAACATGGATTTTATGTTGAATCTAAGACTCATTTGCCTTTGTCAACTTCATTGTATGGTGACTGCAGAAGAGGGGCATAGTGAGCAACAGGGAAACTTGCTGTTTTACAGTGCTACTGCAGTGTTTGCCATTCCCCTTTCTGCTAGTTTTCACTGTTTCGGAGCTGTTAGATTACCTTAAGACTCTCTGTTTTTCTTGAACTGTTTTCATGTATATGATAGGCTTTCCTCTAATCTTGTGGGGTTTTAAGTGTGAAGTTCTACTTTGAAAAGTATTACTGTATTTTGGAGAGGACTTCTGAAAACCATGTTTCTAAATCCATTTCCACAGACCACACACCATACTTCCACTGCAGCCCCTACAGTTGTGCAGATAGCTACCCGTTGTCTAAACCAGAATTACATTTGTTTTGCTCATCAGTAGAAAAGTGGGTTGTTTTTTTTTTTTTCTTTTTCCACCCTCAGCCTCTACCCCATCGAATACACTCCTTAAGGTTAGAATAAGTAGCTTGTTTTCTTGCCTATTTTTTCTTACCCATAAATGGTGAGATTATTAGTAAAAACTGCTTATCAGTTATTCTTATTTTGTTAGGTTCTGCTAAAACAAAAGTTTTTCATTTACTCTCGTTTCAGTCCCTGCATGCTGCTCAGCTCGCTACAATCTAGCACTACTGGCCTTTTTTGGGTTCTTCCTTCTGTACGCATTACGTGTGAACCTAAGCGTTGCTCTGGTGGATATGGTAGAACCTAACACAAGCTTAGCAAAGAATACGACTTCCAATGTGTGTCCAGAGCATTCCTCCACCATAAATGTTCCTCGCAACACAACGGTGAGGTTTCAAACATATTGTCCTGTAATGTGGCATGTAAAAGTGTTTTTAATAGAAATCTGTGATTGATGACTCATGCTTAGGTGGCAGGAGAACAGGCTGCTCTTTACCAGATGGCCTTTTCACTGGTTTCTTTAAAGCTATTCTGAAAAATAATAGCTTTAAATGACTAGCTAATTTCAAAGTGCTGTGCTTAGGGTCAGGTTTTTTTAACGTGCATATTTTCTGTGCTATTCCTTACAAATTGGCTAATCTTGTAGATCTACTATAACTCAGTGTTTTATATGCTAGTGATCAACTGCTACTGCTACATCTGCGTCAGAGCTCACATCATTGTCTATATTTGCCTGTTCTTCGTACAGTTTCAATGGCATGAAATTTCATTACAAATTAACACGAAATATTTTTCTCCTCATTTCTTTGATCTCTTTCCCAGATCATGATTCTTGTCTTTATATCCTTTATCTCTGACTTCACTTCCAGTAATCATTAAAATCACATTTCTTAACTGAACAGAACTGTTGGATGTGAGAAAATGTTTTTAAAGAAAGAAATCACCCACTTTGTGAATTTGGACTTGCATACATCTCACCTTGTAATTGAAGTTTATTACCGAGCACTCTTGCCGTCTTCCTGCCTTCATTTTGTTTGCTGGTTTAGAGGTCATTTATTATTTATCATGAGCAATTATAGCTGCAGACTTTACGGGAAGAAGATTCTGTCTCATCACTTCAGTGAAATGTATGCTGCTCATTTAGATGCTTGCAAATAGGGCTTTTGGAAGTGATCCCAAACTTCAAAAATCACTCTGGGCAACAGTTCATGTCTTCTTGCTGACATCCTTTATAGCTTCAGGCTTCTTTTCTTGATCATCTTTGTTTTTATTACTTTGTCCGCTACATTCATTTTCCTTCTGCTGTGCTTATCCCGTTCTTTCACCTACCCTTGTGAGTCCTGTCCTTGGCTGCTCACTTTCTTTATGTTAAATTTAAGCTTCTCTGTCTCCTTGTTTGTTTTTCTGTCCATAAATTTTCTGCAGGAAAAGCCATTTTCTAGACCATGACAGAATGTCCACACTGTGATAGAGAAGTGGGATTCACACTCATGTATACTGAGTAGTCTGTACCTGTGTCAACTGAGCTGATTAGGACTCAAAAAGGGATAATTGCTCGAGCACTTACATTTCATGTTGTGATGATTTTCATTCTTGGGCTAGATACGTCTGGACAGACTGTAAACTACCTGAATTAGCACTACTTTGATTGAAGTATAGATGTGTGTAGAAGGAGGAGACCCTAGGGTAGAGACCATGAAAGGTTTGTAATTTAGGTGTAAAGGACTAAATGATGGATCAAAGTTATACAAAATATGGTCAGAGAAACTGCTATTTTGAACTTACTTAATTTTGGTGTTGTTTTTTGTTTGTTTGATTGTTTTTTCTTTTTAGGGGGAAAAGTATTCTTGGGATGCTGATACTCAGGGATGGATCCTTGGTTCTTTTTTCTATGGCTATATCATTACTCAGATTCCAGGAGGATATCTTGCAAGCAAAATTGGAGGGAAGCTGTTACTGGGGTTTGGCATTTTTGGTACCTCTGTATTCACCTTGCTTACTCCCTTAGCTGCAAATTTGGGAGTTGGCTACCTCATAGCTGTCAGAGCCTTGGAAGGACTGGGAGAGGTAATTGTTTTTCTCTATGTAACTTGAAAATGTATCTGAATAATTTATTAATAAATTGCAGTGATTAGACCCTGTGGGTGTCGGTATGCTGGAGCAGTATATGGATTGTTTCATTTTGAGTAGCTTAGTTTTAATTTTTTTGAATAATTAAAAAGTTTGCCCTGTATTTTAGCCTAAGTTTTTCGAATAAGAAAAAGGTTTTATTTGTAAGGACACTTGAGACAAAACTAGAATTATCCGTTCTCACTTGTCAAAAACTAGGAGCTCAGAACAGTATTGCGTGTATTCTCATAGCTTTTCCGGTATACACAGAATCAAAAGCAGGAGAAATTAATTCTGCCTGCTTACTCTCATGCCTTGCACACTTTTTTAAAGTGGTTTCTTGCTAAACAAGAAACTGACAGATTGCACTACTGCTTTTTAATGAAATGTGCTTTGAAACATGCAAAGTTGAAGTGAGTTCTAAAATTGTCACATTTCAACAGAATGAAATGTTGTTTTTTAGGGTGTTACCTTCCCAGCTATGCATTCAATGTGGTCTTCTTGGGCTCCTCCTCTGGAACGTAGCAAGCTCCTTAGTATTTCATATGCAGGTGAGAAATTCCCACGCTAATAACGGGATTATACATTTTTACTGCAGTAACAGGGAGGATTGACTTAAATCAAAGGGATTTATATTATAAATTTTAATCAGTATTTAATCTGGAAAGCATAATGGTGAAATAAATCTTGCTTTGCATTCATTATCGTCATTTATTCATGGCTCTTATAACCCTGAGAAAAGGTATTGATCTGCAACTAAGTATAAACTTCAGACTAAGATACTGCAAATAAAGGAGATTTAGTATTGGGAACATGCTGAGGCAGAATCATTGGATAGAATTGTTTGGGTAGTTTTTTGGTTGGTTGTGTTTTTTTTTTTTTTTCCAAGTGTTTTTGGAGGAACTCAAGGAAGAAAATGTCCAAGGTCCCAGGTTTTGCTGCAAGACCTCTTTGTCAGAGTCCAATACTCCCTGACCAGATTCTTTCAGATATTCTACATGTAATGTTTGATATCAAATTTACTTATTTGAAGATATTTGATGCTACACAGGATTTTTGATTTAGCAGAGTGATACAGAATATACTGAAAGCACAGTACAAATGTAAGTTAACACTTAGCAAAATATAGCAATTACAATACACATTGCATTACTGGTCTTTAATATGCTCACCATCATGACACTGGGAATCCCCAGTTGCCAGGAAGGAATACATGAGTTGAAGGTAGCTCAAGTCTGTTGTTCTCTTAGAAATTCTGTTGTTAGTTGTTTAGTTTTTATACTTTATGTTGGACTGAGCCATATCTTGCTGGTCTGGCTAACTCAGGGAGACAGTCACGCTTTTAATGAACCTGGGGGGGTGGGGGAAGAAACATTTACACCACCAGCTGATCCACTCAACTGTTGATATAGTCAGCTGATCCACTCAACTGACATAGCTGTTTATCTAAAACAAAGGCCACCCTCTGGTCCCCTTTGTATTGAGATAAAGACAGCTTTTTTTTTTTTTTGCAATAGCTGTGATCAGTCACACCCTGCATTATTCCCTGAGCTTCATGGACACATTGCTCTTGCCCATCTCCAAGCCTTCATCTGTTCTAGGGGTTTATTGGTCAGTCACATTGCCCAATGCAGTATTTGTGGGAGCAGGTAAAAAATGTAGCTTTCTAAATTTACTAGTCAAAATTGATACTATTCCTTTGAGGATGACACATTTTACATTCACTTAATGAAGTAATGGTTTGTTTTACTCACTCTTCCTAGTATTAATTCTGTTACAGCTTTCTTATTCGACCTGGGCTTCATGAGGAAGACAGGGCTATGCCATGTAAACTGCGGCTACAGTTTCTCAAGCAGCTAAGCCAGTTTAGTGGCTCTCTTGTGCAAACAGGAATGAAGCCTTAATTGTTTCTTCCACACTTTTTCTCACTTCCCTCCTAGCCAAGTGTCTCACTTCTTCCTTTGTACTATTTCAGGCACTCATCAGACCCTTCCATGAGCCACTTTAAACCACCTAATGCAACAGAAAGCTTTTGCTCTTTTCTTGTGTGTGTTTTCTGCCATATTAGTGAATTAAATCTGCTTTAAAATAAGTCTTCATGTGAGAGCCAGCACACACAAGTTAAGCAGAGAGCAGAGGGTTGGGATTGATGTCTACTGCATTTAACAATTGGGAGCTTTTAAAGCTGTCCTTTTGTATCTTGTGAAACTATATGCTAGTGTACTAGTGAGAAGAGGCTGTGGCCTTGAACTGCCAATTGTTAGCAGTCACGGATGGATAAAACATCTTGTGTAAACTTAGCAGAGTGTTTCCTTTTCCCCACATTTTCATGGTTGGCAATCATGTGGTCTGTGGTTTATTTAATCATGATCATGTTGATTTTCTAAGAGAACATATGATTGAGGTTATATGTAGTTGTTATTTTGATTTATATTTTGCATGAAGTGTGTGGTTTGTTGTCTGCGGTTAAAACTTTCTGTCTTAAATAGAAATTATTGTTTCTGTGAAGATGGAATCTAGGTAGCCAGTGTATCAACATAATATAATGTTTTCTGAGTTGAGACTAGATTTGAGAAGTGATCGTATAACTCTTTTGAGAGACAAGGTCAACTATTTATCACCAGTAGAGTTCCTAAGTATGTAAATAATATGGGTTGTGTTTCTGGTTTAGATTTGGGGCAGGAGGGAGGAACCTGCAGTCCTTTGCAAAATGTATACTGAATTATAAACTCAGGAATAGTTCTCTCCTGCTTTTTGGTTGTATCTGAACTTGAATCTGCTCATCTTTCCCTTTTTTCCTTGCCTGATCCTACACCCTGTCAAATTCGGGGACCACGGGATTTGAACCTGCTGGTTATATGGATGGCTTCTGGCTTTTGTTTCTGGCATTCCTGTTTCTGTGGAGCTAGTAGGAGGAAATTGATTGTATCAAGTCCGAGTATTTCTTCGCCCAAGTCCCTAATTGTATTATGGTCAGCTCTCTCTTGTTTTGCAGCAATGCCAGTTGACTAATGTGCATTGTTTCAGATGTACTAGAGCCATCACTTTATATTGGAGATGAATGTGCCAAGAATGCCTGTCTTTTATTGCTTTTTGCTTGTAATTTTGGATGCTTAGGGTTTTGTGACTCTGTTTACTTGAAGTTGCCAAAGCAGTTTATTGTTCCTGAGTTTCTTTAAGGTGAAATGGCAGCCCTCTAGTGGTGGTGACAAATCTGTTCTGCATGATTTATTACAGAAAAATAAAGTAAAATAACTGTGAAATGCCACTTAGTTTAAGGGGTCTACAGGAGATCTAGTTATTGTTTTTCCACTTTGGTTTTGCTTTCTTCTGGTAGGTGCACAGCTGGGAACTGTGGTCTCTCTGCCACTGTCTGGTTTAATCTGCTACTATATGAACTGGGTTTACGTGTTTTACATATTTGGTAAGTGTGTGGTAAGTTTTTTTTAATTATTAAAAGTACAATCCATATTCTTTCTGAAAAGCACTGTATACTATAAAACTTATTTTAAGTTTTAAAAACGTGTTTGACATGTAGTATTGCTATTTTATTCCTCCTGAGAAATTAGAGATATTTAAAGCTAAGTAGGTTCCTGTGTGTGGCTATGTAAGCCTTGCTTCCAATGAGCTAAGCTGTCTCTTGAGTTGGACAAATGCTGGTACAAATCAAATGCTCTTAAGTCGCCCACCACTTGGAAACAACAGGCTGTAATTTCTTATTTGAAGTGTGAAATTGAGTTAATAACTTTAATCCCAGGAACAAACTTCTACTTTGAATGAAAGAACATGTGAAAAGTCACTGCTGCTTTAAATGGAAACTGCGTGGAAAATCTCTCAAGCAGTCACAGGAACCCTGAAAGAATGCTCAAAATGCGAGGCATAGCATGTTTACTGTGAGTTATGTTCTAGAAGAAGCTCAAACACAGAAAATATTTTCTAATAACATGTTATAGATCTAACTGATGTTTTTTATAGGTCTATTTACAAGTCTGAGCTGTTTCATATTCTGCATGGGGAAGGGAGAATCAGAATAAAAGACAAGGGTTACACTTTCCTCAACAAAACCACCTCCAATTTTTGTATAAATAAAAAAGCATTCAAAACAAAGAATTGGACAAAATTAAATAAGTTACAATGTTATAGTTGTATAAAAATACACTAGGTTTGGATGGACTACTGAAAAGTTACCTTTTTCAAATGACAGTTCTGGGGTTTGGCTTAAAAAAGAAAAGGAGGATTGGTACATCAATTAAGCTGTATGTAGTGATATTCTGTGTATGTGTACAAAGTATTTTTTTGCTGTTAAACTTAAAGCAAATCTTTATTTCCTCTGAGTGATCCATGTCCTTTGTGGCTGTTCCATGTGACTGATAAAAATACAATATGTATGTGTACGCAACTTTCTTGCTGTATGAGACATTTCTAAGAGGAAGAAAAGAAAAAAAAAAACCAAACCAAACACCACAAACAGAAACAACCCACAAAACCCCACTTTTCAACTTAGTCCTCTTTATTGTTTATTACATCTAAGTGTGCATTCTTAAGCCACTTTGGGGAACTACTGTCTGTAAGTAGATAGACCTTTTTTCTAAATACTCTAATATAATTTTAAAGAACATTATTTCTCTAACTAAATAATTTGAGAGTGTTATTCAGTTGATATAATTGCTTATGTTTTATTTCTATCTTTTCCCAACAATAGGTGCACTTGGGGTATTATGGTTCTTCTTCTGGATGTGGTTGGTTAGTGATACACCAGAAACTCACAGGAGCATTTCACATGCTGAAAGAGAATATATACTCTCTTCTCTAAAAGATCAGGTACAGCACTTTGGTACAGTCATACTTACTTAAGTAAGAACACAAATCACAAATACTGTCATTAGCTCTGTTGATGTATAGAAAAACATCCTTAATCTGAGATAGAGGCAGAATTTGTGAAACAAAAAATTAAAAATACAATGCAGTTGTATAAGTGAGAAACAGTCAGTAATCAAACAAAGCATTTATAATAATGCCTTTTGTCACAGATCTTCTTGTGGTGCTTTTTAAATAAAAAGCTCAAGTCTATCGCTTGTCTTTAAACTAGGTTCAGACCTGTATAATGTCTTAACTTTGCAATACAACATTATATAACTTTTATTTTTCAATGCGTCTTCTAGAGTGAGAAAGAGATTACTGTTTGCGGAGAAAACATTTTAAAAATGCTAATGAGCATAAAGTGTGCATAAGAGTTTATTCCCCTGACTGGGGAGTTGTATTTACAACCTGTGAAGCTGGCTGAGAGACCAATGTTAATATCTGGGATTGAGTAGGAAAGATTCAGCTAAATAAACTTGAGGCATGACTTAAAATATTTAATCATTTATAGTAAAAGCAGAATGCAACAAATCTCAAGGGAAGGCATACTTTTTCAAATTCTGATTACAAAACATAATAGTAACTGGTTTATTTTGCAATAGTAAACAACAGAGCAGTAACATACATTAGTATAACTTCACTGAGAACTGAACACAGTAATTTATTCATTGCTGATGAGTTGCATCTATTGACTGAGGCTCGTTTTAAGCTCTTTGGAATGAATGATCAGCATAGATTTGGGTGGAATCAAAACACTGTATTTAGTAAATGTTCATGTCAATGTCCTGATCACACTTTCTCTTCCCTTTTTCTCTGCCTCCTGCTTGCTAGCTTTCTACACAGAAATCTGTTCCCTGGAGACCTATACTGGAGTCCCTTCCACTCTGGGCTATTGTTGTGGCACACTTCTCTTATAATTGGACTTTCTATACACTTCTTACGCTCTTGCCCACATACATGAAGGAGATCCTGCGGTTTGACGCACAGGAGGTGAGATAACTAAAAATACAGTCACTTTCTTCTGAATTAAAGACATAGAACCATAGAATGGTTTAGGTTGGAAAGAACCTCAAAGATCATCAAGTTCCAATCCCCCTGCCATGGGCAGGGACACCTCCCACTAGACCAGGTTGCCCAAGGCCCCGTCCAGCCTGGCCTTGAACACCTCCAGGGACGGGGCCTCAACAACCTCTCTGGGCAACCTGTTCCAGTGCCTTACCACCCTTAAAGTGAAAAACTTCTTCCTAATGTTTAATCTAAACCTGCCCTCTTCCAGTTTAAAGCCATTCCCCCTCGTCCTATCACTACATGCCCTTGTAAAAAGTCCTTCCCCAGCTCTCCTGTAGGCCCCCTTTAGGTACTGGAAGGCCGCAGTAAGATCTCCCCGGAGCTTTCTCTTTTCCAGGCTGAACAGCCCCAACTCTCTCAGCCTCTCCTCATAGGAGAGGTACTCCAGCCCTCGGATCATCCTTGTGGCTCTCATAAAACAACAGAGATCTTCCCTGCTGTTTAGAATAGCGGAACCTGTTTAAGAACTTCGGAATGTAAATGTATAGCTGAGAAATGTTAAAAAAAATATCCACACAATTAGGCAGATGTATCAAAAATGTTGCCTGCCTTGTAATTTCCACTTTTTTGGGGACATATTTGACATTTAGCTTAATGCTAGCTTTCAAGCTTATTTTCTGGTTGAAGATGCATGGTATCCATTTTTAACTGCTCAGATAATAGCTATGGAAGTATTTTTCTCTGTTATATGGTTTTTATGATTGCTTCAGATTTTATAGCTTGTTTTATGGCTTCTGAAGTACTATCTACTCCTCTTTTGCTCACTCATAAAGGAGAACATTTCCAGTTAAAAAAGAAAAACAAAACTTAGGAAATCATTGGACAAGTGGCATTGTTGAAAGTATTTTAAGGAGAAGGGGTGGGGAAAGCTTTAGTCAGTTTAGAAGCCTTTCCAAATTCTCACTTTGTTTTCTTTCATCAATGAGCAGCAGGGGTAAAATATCTTTTTTTTCAGTAAGGTAAAGTAAGGATGAAAGAAAACCATAGACTTAAGGTCCAAAAATAGTGCTTTTCAAGGAATTTTTAAAAAATGAAATTATTAAGAAAAAATTAGGGGGGCAGGTGGGGTGGAACATTCTTATTTATAGTAATTACTTGACTGTACTGGTCTTTGTTTAAAAGTTTCAGCAATAGCATAATTTACCTGGAGGTACAGCTCAAGTAAAAAGGTGCTCAGAAATTTCAAGGAGTTTAGCTTAGTCTTTTCCTGGTTTAACACATGAGGCTGGTTTAGAGCAAACTGAAGATGCATGCCGTGCAAGAAAGTGGCAATGCTAGCAATCTTGGCAGGAAAAGATGGAGAATCTCAGCGTTAGAAGGGAAGGCTGTAGTAGGGCAGGCTGCAAAATGGCTCGAAGAAACTAGTTGAAGTTGCTGGTTGGGTTCCTTATTATGCCTCTTGAGAATACCTGCATAAACATCTATGAAAGTCATTTGCTACCACAGCCCTCTATTGCATGTATTTTGTAAAATGCTGTTGCATTAAATGCTAACAGGTTCTGCTGTGAAGTGGTTTCCTTTGTCTCTGGGTGATGGTTCTTCTTTTCAGAGTGACTTAGAGTACGGGCTGTTGTGAACATTTAAAAAAAAAAAAAAAAAAGCTTGCATAATAGTGTTGGACTAACTTCGTTGCCACACATTTAGATGGAAATTGCATTACTGTTTTAAATATTCTACAGTTGCTCTTGTGTAGCCAAACAGTTTCCATCCTATAATAAAAGGATTGGTTAAAAATAATGCTGTGTCTTTGAATGGTGCTTCAAAAGTTGTTTACTTTACTGACACTATCTTCTATTTTTCAAAATTTTACTTACTGCTTTTGAAAGCTGAGCATTGAAAGCCAACAGGCAGCATATTTGAGTGCTGCTAGAGTAGATTTCAGGTGGGGATGTGTTTCTGGTCTCATTTCAAATTAAATTTCCTAGGGAAGCTTTCGGTTCTTCTTTGACAAATATACGTTTTGTAATAGTGTGTAAACATTAGAATATTTCTATCCAATAGCTATCCAAATACCTCTTTTTAATCACAGATTAGGTCCAATTATAGCTCTGTTATTTGTAATTATCCATAATTGTATGGAAAGGCTGTAAACTTACGCAGTTTAATAATAGCTTTTGTTTCCCTTTGTCAGAAAAACATGCAGAATCAGGAAGAAATCTCTAAACAGCTTTTGTTTAAAGTAATTGGAGTTAATTGGAGTAATTGGAGTAAGTAATGTCAGGTCCTGAATAATAGCTTTGCTTTGGGGTCATAGGATGTCCAGCCTGGGTCTGATGAAAGTCCTAGTCTGTATCTTGTCTCTGGTTACAGCCAGCATGATATGTTTCAGCAGATAGATATGGGATAATGTAATGTTGAAGAGTTATAGTAAACCACTGAGATTCCATATAGCTTTCAAAATTCTGAATCATATTTACAGTTTCCACTTTAGTAACTCACTTGATAGCCTCTCCTACTTGAAATTGGTGTTTCTGAAAGCTTGTGTGATCAGGTTAAAGTCCACAAGATACCTTCATGTATAGTTTTCTTTTTCCTGGGCCCAGTTACTGGTTTCAACCTTCTAGTTTTTGGTCTGGCTGCATTGGTAGCTATGGATTAAGTCATGCAATAGAGAGTTTACACATTGCTATCTTTAAAATGCTTTGCTTTTTCTATCCCTAGGTTTCTCTCTAACAGTAGTACCAACAATAGTTATGCGAATGGATGATTTTGACAATTCTGGTCCAGTCTCTGTTAATGCTCTAGTACAAGTGATTTTTTTCAGCATATTGAATTGTCATTTCAGTGTTTTAACTGTCTCTTTTTCTCTCCTTGACAGAATGGGTTTTTATCTGCCCTGCCTTATTTTGGCTGCTGGTTATGTATAATTCTGTCTGGGCAAATTGCTGATTATTTACGGGAAAAACAGAACTTGTCCACTGTTTGTGTTCGCAAATGTTTTACCCTAATAGGTAGGTGCAAGTATCATCTCTGTTTGCAACATATCATAGTATGGGGGAAAATTAAGAGTTTGGGAGATCAGTGGGACATTCTGCTGTGAGATTAGGCAGGATTGTGCATGGCTTGAGAGGAGCAGCTTTATTTGCACATTAATTTGTCAAGAGTAAATCATGTCTTTTTCCATAAAAATGTAGGCCTATTGCATAAGAGAACAATAAGAGATTGCCAAAAGCTTTGCTTAGGTCAAGAGACATCATTCTTAGAAGCAAACTGATTAAATAAATGATCAGGTAGAATCACCATTAAAGTGGGGATAATTGCTTGATAGAATGATGCCTTATGAATGGCTTTCTCAAACTGAGATGGGATATTGGTCTGCATGAGCCTATTCCCAGCCCTGTGTTGTTCAGTGTTTTCTTTGTTTAAGACTTAAGTAACTGAATAGGAATACGCTTGCAAAACTTACAGTTGCTACTATGGTAGGAAGACTAAATAGAATCCAAAATGGTCTTGACTAACTGGGAGGAGAGATGATCTGAAATCACCAAGAGATCAAGTTTTTAACAAATACAGGTAAAAGGCTGTATTTAGGAAGAAGTTGATTGCTGATTAAAAGAGGGGACAGAGGAAAGAAGGGGAGGCAGGTAAAGAGATTAGGCACAGGATCCGCACAAGTTGCAGTCTGCTTGATGTATGCCCATCCTTGCTGCCTTCTCAATTCTGCTGATTCAATTGCTTTCTTTAAAGTAGCTCTTTTAATAAACTCTCAAGCATTATTTATATTTTAAGCTTACACCATTTTGGTGATACAATTTACTGCAAGGGCTTGCACTCAAGTATGTACAACTGAGGGGGAAACATGCTGTTGCGTTAGGAAAAACAGGACTCTTAGGTTGGCTTCAACAACAAAAGTATGTACTTGGAGCTGTTTTCAGAGATTGTGATGAGGTCATGTGAATGGACAACTCTGGTACTGGGAAATGGGTACCAAAGTTAACTGCAGAGAGGAAGCAGCGTGCACTAGCTTATGATGGCTGCTAAGCTTTTTCCAGTACTTGATGTAGCATCTCTAAAGATAGCATGGGTTCTCTGTATTGTACAGCAGGCTCCAGATGTTGTACACTAGATGTTCAGCTCTTGTAAACATGAAATAAAGCTCATTCTAGAAGGCGTCTGCTGCAGAAATATACATATATATATATACACACATGTATTTGTATGAACCCTTCCAACTCTACTTTATTATGATCTAGAGAAGTCACTGTTCGCTCCTGAAACCTGGGGAGTTAAATGGGGATAATGTCTTTGTAGTGCACTGTTCACCTACCAGTGTCAGTGTGGCTTCTATTATTTTTATCACCATAAATAAATTAATTTGCAAAATCACTTTCAGTATCTGTTGATTTTTTTTAATTTAGTTTTTTTATCTAGCTGAAGTTTGTTCTTTGTGCCTAGAATGGGATTTTTCTCTTCTAGCTACTGTTTCCTGAGGCAGCAATGGGTTTGCAACTTATCTGCTCTTCCGCACGGGCACGCTGCTAATGCATGCGGTGCAGTACTGGATTCTGTACACTAGGTGGTGGTGAAAGTTGTAGAGAAAATGTGTGCATAGCTTCGAGCCTCTTAATGTCTCGCCTGTTAAAAGTCCATTGATTCTAAGATTTCTCTCTTAAAGGAATGATTGGCCCTGCGGTGTTCTTAGTAGCAGCTGGATTCATAGGCTGCAACTATGCACTGGCTGTTGCATTCGTGACCATATCGACAACACTAGGAGGATTTTGTACATCTGGCTACAGTATCAACCATCTGGACATAGCACCTTCGTAAGTATTGCTGAAGCTTTTGTTAGTGCATGTGATACATTTATGACCACTTTTTTTCTTTTTGTATTGCTGGGGTGCCAGGGAGATTTAGTTATGGACCATGTGCTGTACAGACCTGGAATGTAAACATTGACAATGACTCGGGTTTACAATTTTAAGCACTGTTTTTGCAAAAAGTGCAAGTTTGCCAGAGGATATGATATAAAAAACACTATAGAATAACTAATTTTTTTTGATACTGCAGTAATGAATAATATAATTTCTGTAATTATATTTACCAGGGTTTTGTCCTATTTGAATAATGATCCTAATAGGACAGTGTTTTTTGAACAGTGTAATGCAATTAAGTGTTTTGCCCTTTTAAACTTTACCATCAGAACTATCAACATTTAGCATGAACATGACCATATTTAAACACTGGCAAATTGTTTGTATTTGAAAAATATGTTGTATATGCTGGTGTCAAAATCTTATTACAGGTAAGTGACCTGTTAATAGATGATGATGAATCCTGTATGTACAAGATGACTAAATTTTAAGACTGGAAAGTTAGACTTCAGGCTGTAACTTCTCCAGTGTGTTACAAATTCAGAACCTGACAGATCCATCAATTTCCCGAAGAGCATGGGTGTATGTGTATTCTTTTGAAAGTCCACATAAGCATTCTTTGCACTGGTAAAAGTCAAATACTTTACTCTGTCATTCATTTATGTATTTGCAGTAGCCCATAGATATAAGCAGGGTCAAATGACTTTATGACCAAGGAGGATAGTGTTTCTGTACTAATGTGTAAGATGAAAAGAGTTGAAGTGTGAGTGGAGAAGGAAGAAACGTTTTGTAGAGGTGTTACCTAGGAAAAAAATCCTTAAGACCTGGGCAACTCAGGTACAAATTGAAGATGTTGTGCAGGCTTTGGTAAATAGAAGGACATGTCATGTCCACAATGAAGGACAAGTTTTGACTTACGAGAGGGATATGAAATAATGGAAGCCCAATTAATCTTGGCACATGAGATTAGGTAGCAAGCAAGAGGGAAGATGTCAGTGGCCAGCTATAAACAGCTTGTACTAGGAATTCAGTATTAAAGAAAAAAATAGCTTCTGTGATGAACTTTGTTTTAAATCAAGTGAAATTATTAATTTAGAAGATGTGGTTGAAGCAGTCCAGCTGGGGTATTGTGGGGCCATTGTACAACTTCTGTTTCAAGCTTAGGTTTGCAGAACTACAGCAGTTCATTTCCTAAAAATGTAAAATGTTGTCTAGGAGTTGGAGTTATTTATTCTATGTCTCTGTGTCTAAAAATACAAACATAAGCATTAATGTGAAAAGACACTGTGAGTTTGTCTTTAAGTAACTTAACAGCAGAACCTGGATGTCTGTGCAGTTTTGAATTGCCTCATTTTCTCTGTGCATCACAGATTAGTCTTTGTGCCATTGTTGTAATATTCCCCTGCACAGGACCTTTTGTTCACTCAGTGCACAGGATGGATCCTGCTTTAGAAATGATTGAGCGTTGTATAGAGAGGGAGACTGGCATTCATTCCTAGGCCCTCTACTTCTTAGCTGTAGGAGTTGGAGAGCACATAATGGCTGAGGCAGAGCATTACAGGAGAAAAGAAGGATCATGTTTAAGGTAGCTGAACATTGCTCTTGAGAAGTCAGTCCTTTCAGTGCTCTGTCACAGAGTTTGCGTGTGGTAAGTCAGTTGGACCAGACTCTTGTGAAATCATCTGTGAGGACCATGTTCAAACCCTCTGGCTTTAGGAATCTGGACTCTTAAGTTATGAAGACCGATGGGCCTGTCTTGAGGCTGGTTCAGACTGCTATAATATGTAAAGGGAGTCCACAGCAGCTCAAGTCCAAATTTAAACATCTCAGCTGAGAAGCTGGTGTTGGGTCCAGTGAGATTAATTGAGGCCTAGCTGATTTATTGGTTGCTTTCATATGCTTCTTCAAATTATCAAGTTCTGGCTTGCAAAAACCATACTGTAGTGTTTGAACATAAGAACAATGCTGTTAAATACTCTTAAAATGAGATTCTGAGGATATCAAATCAAGGATGCAATAGGGCCACACATTCTTGGCCTATGTTTTCATTTCTTATCTATAGGATAGGTTTCACATTGTGACCCCCATCTCTCAAGAGTGTTGTGAAAATAAACTAATATCGTGAAGAGTTCTATTGGAAAGTGTTTGGGATGATTAAAATTCTACTTCCAACAGCTGAATAGTATGCAGAAAGCAAGGCTTGGGTCCATGCACTGAGCAAGTGAAGTGAAACAAAATTTTAAATTGTGCTCGTTAAGTGAGTACAGTTCATCCTGTCCACTGAGTGCAGCAGGAAAAAGGAAATCATGCAACTGCAGTATGTGCCTCTGTGAGGTACAAGAAGCTTCTGTATGCAGGTTGAGGGCTAAAGTTTCCAGAACTAGGATGTTGTGTGTGTTTTCTAATTTGAGAGATACTTCACTTTGCATTTCTAATGTGTTTATTTCAAGGGTGAGCTTGTATATGACAGTATACAGAGTATTTTAGGTGTTGAAAAAAGCAACAAGAAAATAATTGTGGCATGATGCTCATACCTGTCAGCAGGCATTATTAGATTCACCACATGAACGACTGCTGATCCCTCTGACCAAATGCCACTCTGTTCTTCCTACCCTCGACAAAGTCCTGCTTCTATTCCCTTTGTATTTAAACCAGACAAGTTCCTCTAGCCTTTCTTTCTTCTCAGATAGGCTGAAGGGAGCATATTGATTATGAGTGCAGGGGAGGCAGGTGTCTTGCTAATAGCTCAGGAACTTTGGCCCGGGATTGCCTCTAGAGGAGAATGGCTGCATATGCGGGAAAACTTTCCTGGATGGAAACGTGGTCAGCGTGGATGCTGTTTTATTGAAATCAGTGATTTTCTATTCAGCACATGCATTCTTTAATTCAGGCTAAGTCTGTCCAAATGGAGACAGAGAAGGAAAAGGTCATGTCCTTGTAACAAAGGTCGTGGAAAAAAAAAAAAATTCTTCAAATACAGAAATACAAAAACATCTAAGATGGGAGGAAAAAGAAGACTTTTTTTTTTTCTTCTACTTAACTTTTTGCGACTGTCTGAACTTTGTTGAATGAAATGACCAAGGCAGACAATCAAAATTTCAAGGAAATGCTTGACATAATCGTAGAAATCTGAAATCAGGGCCTGCATAAAATTGTGAAGGAGACTTTTTTTAAGAGTTTACTTAGAGCTTGATTTTTTTTTTTTTATTTATTTACTGATTTTTTTTTATTTATTTATTTACTGAAAGATATTAGAATAACCAGAAGTAATTCAAAGCAGTTTCAAAATGCACTTAAATGCCCATTTTAATTGGTTAAAAGTATGCTGACTAGAATAGCATTTGTTGCTACTAAAACTTGCATTATGCCAAGAAATAATGATTATATTCACAGGAAAAAGTGAATGAAAATACTGATACTGAAGGAAAAACAATATTTGTTGTCTGGTTTTGGTTTCTAACATATATTTATTATGCCATCAGTGTATTGAATTGGAAGGGGTTGGGGATAGGAGGGAGACAAGATTGTTCTTGTGGGGAAAATATATTCTATTCTAGCTCTTCAAATCTACATCAATATGTTGCCATGATTACAATTTTTAGTATTGCTGTTACTGTGAGCCCTCGTAATATTCCTGTGGCCCTGTTATACACTAAACACTTCACATATCTGTTTTTTTACTCTTGCTTTTACTATTTAATGCTCTGCAAGACGATTTGTATTTGCTTATCCCCATTATACATAAGAACCTGACTAACAGCTTACTATTAGACTTGATCTACAGACATGTCACTTTTTGCTTTCCCATTTCATATGGGAGTCTCCGCTGTGCTGAGGGAGTGGCATAGCAGTTATCTGCATCAAACAGCAAGCGTTATCAAGAATGCAACCTATGTCAGAAACACTGGGCATAACCAGAGGCATTTAGCCAGCAATTGGTTGCCAAAGATCTTTGGCAACCAGGAAAGCTATTAAACTGTGTTTAGGTTTGAAAGTGTGTGTTAGCGCTATTGTAGTGCTTAAACATGTTGAAGACAAAATGCATTTGGTCCTACTTAAAGACTTTAAATGGAGTTTTGCTGTATGTGCTTATCTGCCTAAGGGAAACTTTTACACTTTCACATTCAGCTTCATAAAGGCCTGTTAATTCTTAAACGCTTTCCAAGATAAGAAGACTACATGCCGTGTCTATAAGAAATAAAGTTCGTTTAAATTAAGGCATTGGAGCTCAGTCTAAAATACGTTCCTATGCTTTAAACAGATATGTAGTGTTGAATTTGAACGAAAAAAAAAAATCAACTAATAGGCTAGATAATTGATTCTCATGAAAAAGCACATTTCTCTAATTGTTGGACTGGATACACATATCACAATCTTTTGTAACAATGATGTATGGTTGAATTCTCCTGTTTTGGTACATAAAACATCAAAGCTATGCATCTCCCTTTAGAGATGAAATTATATTTCTGTTATGTTAAAATTAGTGAGGACATAATTTCACTCTGCTGCTAAACAGCCTAAAATGATCACTGGGAGATAACTCCTTTCTCCTGAGGTAAACTGCAACTATTAGAATTTTATGATTCTTCAGCCAGCAAATCCACCTTGAAAATATGAACCACAGGGATCTCTGCTCTGGTGGTTGGAAGGTCGAGCTCTGCTGTAGACTGTCTAGCTCTTAGTTCTCTTCAGGCTCTCTCACGAGTCTGCACTTGTGGTACAGTTTCAAACATGATCTTTTGGCATTGCAACACTGCTATGAGAAAGAGCTTTAATTGCCTAGAGATGAGGTGCTGAGACTCAGATATTAAGCAAGTTACCAGCTTTTCCCTGTAAGATTTTATGGCCACTGGTGCATATGCATGCATGTGTGTGTGATGGAGCAACACGTTCATGGAACAGGAAGCCCCAGAATGGAACTGCAGGAATGGCAACCAGCAAAACTGGTTAAGTCAGACCAATTTCCCATTGGCCTTGACCCACAGAAAGCTGAAGGGAAGGACTGCCACAGCATTCTGAACTCAGTCTTTGGAACATATGCTCTGTAGTGTAAGTGGGGATATCCATCCGCACTGGTGATATTGCCTTCTTGGCAGACACTGTTCTAGCAATGATACCTGAACCAAGTCTTATTGTTGCCAAACAGTACTCTGTCATACTCCTTGTTGTCTTTCCACTTCAAGACATGCAATGTTTCTTTCCTAACTTTTCCCATGGATCCATTCCAGACAGTTGGGTTGTGGCTTAGCAAAGGGGATGTGGGGTTGGATTATGGATCCTGAGCAAGGTCATAAGTAATTGCAGCTAAATTCCATAACTAGCCTCCAGAAAATAGAGGCATAGGTACCAAGTTGTCAGTGAGCTGTTACTAGAATAAAAGCAAGCCATTCCCACTGGAATTTTTGTGTTTTAATTTGTCTGTGTGATCAAAATGAGACTGATGTGATCAGGTTTCCTCGACTGATAAGCAGGATAAGTTAATAAGCAGCATTAACAATTTCTCTTGCAGGTATGCTGGAATTCTCCTTGGGATCACAAATTCTTTTGCCACTATCCCAGGAATGGTGGGGCCAGTTATTGCCAAGAACCTCACTCATAATGTAAGTCTGCTTACTGTTTGTTCAGTTCTTATATTTTTACCTCCATTTAATGGAAATTCTGTCTTCTCAAGTCTGCAGTCATTAAATAAAATCTGGGTTATACATGTAAGTCATGCCGTTCCATTGCTGTGAATGACTTAATTCATAGCCTTTATTCTTCTGATTTTGATCAGGAGAATAAAGGTAAAATCAAAGACCTGTGTAGGACTTTAAAATTTTAGTGACTCACCCCTTATATTTTCTAGGAGTAAAATGAATATGTTTTTATCACAGTAAAACTCTGTTAAAATGCCAACTAGATGAGACAGTTGTGGTATTATTTTAGCAAATTAAGACACGCTCTTACTTGTTTTTCTAAAATCAGTTTCTCACGTGAGGTGTGGAGTTGTAAGGTCAGCATTTGTCAGATGAGTGAGAAAATAGATTCAAATGTGTGGTTTTTATAATGCATCCCTTTGTATGTATAGTACAGGATTAGGACATTCTAAGCTGTGTTAGTTTCACAAGACACCTAACTTGAACAGTGTTAAGTCTGACTTCCAAGATGATTTAGTCAAAGGGTGATTTGGAGTAGAAAGAGGGATAAAGGAGTTGTTTGATTAGTATTATTTTTTTTTTAAATCAACTATATGAATTATTCTAAAATCTTTTAAGAAAAGAAGATGAGAGGAGTAAGTTTATTGATACAGTTGAATTTTTGGAGTTGTGATCACTCCAATGATTTCCTTAAAAATAATATGAAAATATTCATTAATACACGAATCCAAACAAATTGGTTCTTCCAGACACCTTAACAAGTAGGATTTTTTTTAGGATTTTTTTTTTTCTGATTGGTTTGGGTATTTTTCCCCATACTAATCCACTGTTATGGTATTAAAAAGGGAAAACTGAAAAAAAAAAAAGCTGTATGACATCTACAGATATTACTGTTTATTTAAAAAGAAAAGAAGAAAAACAAAAAACAAACCACAGTTCTTTGCTACCTATGTCTTAAGGCCTTTCTTAAATACCAGAGTTTAAAGGATTCTTCTTGAAATCTGAGTAAAGATAGCTACCCTGTTTGGGAAAAAAAGCTTATGATTCTGGAATATCCACATACTAGTCGTTAAGAACAGCTTACTGCATAGCGCAGAGCGCTTCAGCTCTTGGATCGCCTGACCTGAAAGCAAGGTAGTGTTCCCCTTACAGTAACATTCTGTGTGAGTTTGTGTAGCCTTTGTGAAAATGTGACATTTGATATGAAGGTTCTGCATCTCGGATGATAAACTGATCTAGGTTGTCTACTGCAGTTCTGATAGGACTATCTGTGTAAGATGTACTGTTAAACTGAAGTTGACTACACTGATGATTTGATCTTTTATGTTTATAATGCTTTTATGTTGCTATGAAATTGTGCTGAATAGAATTTACATTTAAGTAGGCAAGGCATGTAGCAACAGTTTTAAAATTACCTTTTCTTGAGTGTGGAGCTGCAAATTGACTGCATCTTTTTTTATTTTTTCCTCTTTCCCCCTTTTGACAGAATACTGTGGGAGAATGGCAGACTGTTTTCTATATTGCTGCTTCTATTAATCTATTTGGAGCAATTTTCTTTGCATTATTTGCAAGTGGAGAAGTCCAGGACTGGGCAGTCAGTGGATATCACTTGCACAGAAACTGAAGGACATGTTGAAATACCAAAGCTGTGCTGAATCCCAATGTGCTAAAATTGTGTAACCAGAAAAGTGCCTTCCCTACTGATGCCTAGGAGTCTTCAGAGTTTTTCAGTTAAACTGTTTTATCTGTATATCTTTTGTACTGAAAATCATTTGACAGCATGTGTGTGCTATTTCCTAACAAGAAACTATTTTGATTAAATGTAATAGTTTCATGCTAGGACTTGATATCAAATATATGATCAGAGACAACATTTTAAATCGTTGTACTAGGCTCCAATTTTTTCCAGGTTTTAATTAATATTTTTCTGAATTAATATGTAGGCAGATGTTTGTTGATACTGAAATGAGAGGCAAAAGCAAAGTGGTTATGTAGCACTGTAAGGAGGAATGGCATGCAAAGAATTGTACCCAAAAAAGTGTTTTGACTTCCATGATGAGATTGATAGGTTTTTTGCTGTTTAAAAGTCTGGAAGAGCTCTAGTTTTCTACAATCTTTTATAATGCTTTTGTTTTGTCAGTAAGAAATGCACACATAATTTTACTCTATTTTACGCACAAGTTTTCAATTTATAAACATTCCCTGTTTCATGAATACAGCTTCTCAATTGATACAGAGCAACGAGGAAGTAAAATGTACCATTGTGACTGACAGAATAAGCCATGTGTTACTGTTCTCTGTGGTGCAGGTTTTTTAAATAGGCCTTATTTTTATTCATCTGTGCAAAGAAGAAGGGGTGCAACTCTGTGGTTTAAATCTAGACAATGTGCAAGAGTGAACTAGAAATAGAATATCTGGATGCTTACCCTAAAGTAACTTTTGGGTTGGCAGTTCATTTTTTGCCTCTTTAAACCAATGCAGTGGAATTCTTTCCTCTTGCACGTAGATGTATTTGTCAGCTTATCGGTGTAAATGCAATAAAATAAGGCCAGGGTAGGGAATAATGAAGAAAATAGTTTCTCTTCTCTAAAAGCCTTGTTTGTTAGTCAGATAAAAGTAGAGTAAAAAAGAACTAGTGCAATAACCTGGTGCTGGTTAGTCTCCTATCAACATTGAATTTGACACTCAAGAGCGTCCTTTGCACAACATGCAATTAAATGCCACACAGTGGAATTAAATGAAGTGATGAAAACAGTGGCCTTGTTAAGAACAAATGGCTGAATAATCTTGTAGTCACAAAGCAAAGGAAAAATCCTGTGCCAAAGATTCCTGGATTGGAGCAATTAGGTAGAAAAGAAAAATCACTGGGCTCTGGGTTTTTCATTTACCACCAAACCATAAGAAAAGCCCAGTACTAAAGCTGCTCCAGTGGAGCCTACCTTCCTTCATTTCTAGGAAATGGCATCTGCCTCTTCTTTTTAGCTTTAAGAGCCATTTTAATTCGACCTTCCTTGAAGTGTCGTGTTCTCTGATGGTGGAACTGTGTTTAAATCTCTGTCTGTCTGCAGCATTTCTACAGTAAACAGTGTGAAGTTCAGATTAAATTAATAGTTGTTCAGTGGGAGTATGTTAGAGCTATATTGTATCTTCAGTGTTTCCACAATAAATGGAATGAATATTTACATGTGCATCTGTTGTTGAAAATCACTATCTCCCTGAAGTTAGAATACCATTCTCAAAGTATGCTGAACAGGATTGGTGACTGGATTAAGGGATGGTTAATATTTTCCTGGAAAATTACCTGCTTCAGAAGTTTCTTGTCTATCTTTACAGGTAAGTACTATCTTTGACCTGGCAATGTATTAAAAGGAATAATTTCACTTTGTGTTTACAGAAATTTGTACTCTTTCAGTAGCCTTGATTAAAAAGGAGGACAAAAAAAAAAAAGTTCAAAAAAGTAAAGTTTCTGGGTATAGATTAAATTAATTTGTGCCTTTGCCTTTCTAGAGATCATGAGCAAGGCAACGTGTGGACAGGGTTGCTATTTCACCTGTTCGGAAGTTGGAAACTTCACCTTCCCATGCTTTTGGTCTTTTTCCCTGAAAACAGCTCAGTTGAATATCAGAATTAAAAAAACAGATATTTAAGGGAGTAGATGCAGTAGAAATAAATGTAGACATTCTCTGTATAGCTGAAATTGGCCTGAACTGTATTCAGTTAAAACTGAACTTTACAAACTTTTCCAAGTGAGCTTGGAAAATGGCACTGAAAAAATTATCATAGAATCATAGAATGGTTGAGGTTGGAAGGGACCTCAAAGATCATCTAGTTCCAACCCCCCTGCCATAGACAGGGACACCTCCCACTAGACCAGGTTGCTCAAAGCCCCATCCAGCCTGGCCTTGAACACCTTCAGGGATGAGGCCTCCACAACTTCCCTGGGCAACCTGTTCCTGTGCCTCACCACCCTCAGAGTGAAAAGTTTCTTCCTGATATCTATTCTAAATCTCCCCTCTTCCAGTTTGAAGTCATCCCCCCTCGTCATATCACTACATGCCCTCGTGAAAAGTCCGTCTCCAGCTTTCCTGTAGGCCCCCTTCAGATACTGGAAAGCTGCGATAAGGTCTCCCTGGAGCCTTCTCTTCTCCAGGTTGAACAACCCCAACTCTCTCAGCCTGTCTCATAGAAAAGGTGCTCCAGCCCTCTGATCATCTTCACGGACCTCCTCTGGAGTGGGTCCAGCAGGTCCATGTCCTTCTTGTGTTGAGGGCTCCAAAGCTGGATGCAGTACTCTAGGCGGGATCTCACAAGAGCAGAGTAGAGGAGCAGAATGACCTCCCTCGACCTGGTGGCCACACTTCTTTTCATGCAGCCCAGGATACAGTTGGCATTCTGGGCTGTGAGCGCACATTGCCAGCTCAAGTTGAGCTTCTCATCCACCAACACCCCCAAGTCCTTCTCCTCAGGGCTGTCCTCAATCCATTCTCCACCCAGCCTGTATTTGTGCTTGGGATTGCTGTGAGTCGTTATATTATTTCTAGACAACAGGTTAAAATTAACTTATTAGTACATAACTATTTCCAACTTTATTTTATTAAGTACCAAAACATAGGATGGGGTTCTTGCTCTCGATTCAGTGATGCTCTTGGCACTTAACAAAAAACCAAGAAAAACGCCCCAAACCACTTATGTTTTACCTTTCTGCATTATGATCACAAAAAGGAAAATCTGCAGGAAAAAAGCTGTCAGAATATTTTCTGCTAATCATGATACTGTTTCTGTTGCATTGCCATGTTCCTGTCTGCGCAGCTCTGTCAGTCAGTTTCATCTATTCAAAACCATTTCTCATATTCTGTATTTTCAGAAGTAACAAAGGTTTTGAGTACTTCTGGTCTCAGATCACTTGTGTGACAGGACTTTGACAAAAATTGGGCAGATTTTTTGTGGTGACTGTTTTCCTGAAAACAACATTTGTGACACTTATTTTTGGCTGCATTTTCTTAACAGGTATACCAGAGTATGAAGTTGTGTTCTCCATTCCATCAAGAACCCTCTAAACGGGATATCCACCTGGAATGAGGGAATTCAGTTCAAAACCAGATTTCACCCATTTCAGAGCAGGAGTTGAACTACTGCTTTGGGACCATGTCTTAGTGTTTCCAGGTACTATTAAATGCATTCTCCTCAATGTCTCCTCCTGACACAGTTCTGCTGAAATATTTTTTGGAACATTTAGTGCTAAGTTCTACCAATATTAGTAACAGAGATAGAATAACTCTTAGCAGAATATCCTACAGTACGTGACTTGGTATTGACCCGAGATCTGAATTATGGTCTCATAAAGCCTGGAAAAGTGCCTTCATCATGCATTTTAAAAGAGGAAAGGCCACAAAGTAATGGGTGTGGTCTTCGATTCACTATTTCTTTGTTCCTGGGTACCAACTGTCAATCATGCACCTTAAAGAAGTCTGAAGTATCTGACACCCAAAAACATGAGTTAATTTATGTAGGGTTTTTTAATGCTAAACTAGTGAAAGGTTATGTAACTTTTCATAATGTATAGGCACCCATGCATGGTGCTTCCCCATCTACGTGTTCCTCTGTAACTGGTAATGACTGTAGTTGCTATGTGAAAGTGTCATCTTAGTCCTTTTCCCAGAAGTTAAATTGCTCCTATGATGTATCTTTTTTTTTTTCTGGCTTCTCTTCTCAATCACTCATTTGCCAGTTTCTCCTCTTGTACTTTCTGTGAATGTTCAGTTCCATGATAAATGAACTAACTTTTCAGTTTAACAGGTCTTCTAGTATTTCCTGGAAGGAAAGCTGTGGGTGAGGAAGCCTACACATTATGAAGATAAGCGAGACAACGTTCATATGGAAAGGTAGTGTCTTCTGTTAGATCACTTAGAGCACCTGTGAAAGAGACACATGCTTTTAACCTTCAAGCATCTTCTTTTACATTATGAGCTCAACCATCACTACTAAAACACCGCTATTGTGTTTTGTAAGCTGTTGCAGTGGGTAGCATCTTAAGAGGGTCTCCCATTTCTCCTGTGTACCAGTATCTCAAAAAGACAAATGTCTACGCTTAAATCACATGATTTAAGAGCAATCAGATCAAACAAAATGAATCAAAATGATTCTCACTCAAACAGTTGTTGGCTCCTTTTCTGAGACCTGTCAGTAAAGATGCAATCTCTATTAGTACAAGGGCAGTGGCCTGAGTTGTTACACTGAAGAAGGTATGTCTGACTTGAAGCTAAGGAAAGGATATAATTTGATGTGACTGATTTTATATTAACACACTTTGCTATTACTGTGTCCGTTGGGAGGAAACCACCACACTAGCAGTATTGTATTCACCAACAGTGAAGCAGATAATCCTGAAGAGGATCTCATGGGGATAAATACTTTAAGAGAAGTTTGTTAGCTTTGTGTTGGTCTCTCTTGTACGAAGAAATATAATGAACCATTTTTCAAAAAATGCATTTGTTTAACAGAGCAGACCATGCTAGAGTCAAATTAAAGCTTTGCTGATTTGCCTACTTCGTGCTTCACTCATACAACAGTTACTAATATCTCTACAATTCTGTATCTAATGGACTATATGTTTATAATTCTGAAAAATAGCTTGAGAAAGTGCTCATTTATTTACATTTTATGTGAAGGTGTATATAGTCTGTTGCAGGAGTAATTCTTGCCATGTTTAATGTGAGAGTAAGACAATTACATTTATTTGAATGTCTTGCCCTCCACCCAGCAGAATTGCATGTAGTCCCAGTGACTGGTTTATGTCAGGGTGTTCATTATTAACATTTTGTAAGATTCAAATAGCCAGAAAAAGAGGTGCGAGAAGATACCTGCAGTTATTTAAATTCCAGTTGCATAGCAAAGGGGTAGGGAGCACACAAAGGCATGCCGGAGGATAAAAACCTGCTACCTTGATTGACAAACTGGAGATCGTCCCAATGAAATCACCATTGCAACCTTTTTACTTTCCCTCGTTCATAAAGCTGCCATAATGGTGGATGGTCATACGTTTTAAACTAAAACTACATCTATGTGATTCAAGTCCTTGACATAGAAATCATCTTTTTATTGTGTGTAAAAACCACTGATCTGACTTAACGTAACACTTGTTAATTTCCAAGAAGCTCCCATACACATCTGGCCAATGTAGTTCTCAAAGGAGTCATAACTCAATCCAGTGAAAATTGCATTTCTTTGAGAAAATTTATTTCCATGTGAAATTTTAACTGTTTGGCCCTGTCAGTTAAGCAGTGCTGTCCAAAAGGGTTGCACATGTGTCGTGGTTTAGGCTGAGCTGGCCACTAAACAAATGACAGATGCTCTCTTTTAACCTCTCTCCCTTCCCAAAAGAGAAGAGAGAGAGTAAGGGAGATACTTATGGGTTGAAAAGAAACTAAAATACTTTAATTAAATATGAAACTAAAACTATTAACAATAAAAAGAAAAGATAATAACATTAATAAGAAATTAATGAAATATATACAAAACTAATGTCAAGCTCGCAGGGTGACAATCACGTCACCAGCAGGCACTGGGAAAGCCCCAGACTGGACTCAGCGATGGATGGGAACTGGATTCAGGAACACATGAATCGGGATCAAAGGCAGACAAACAGAGTCCTTGGATACCAGACACTGAAGAAAGAGGATGACCCTTTGATCCCTCAGCTTTTATACTGAGCATGAGGCAGATGGGATGGAATACCCTGTTGGTGAGGTTTGGGTCACCTGTCCTGTCCGCTCCTCCCCACAGGTGCGACCCCTCTATGCTTTTCTGCTTCCGACCCTCCAACGTGGCACATAACCAAGTCGGCTGCCCTTGGCTGTTACAGCAAAAAGTGTAAGCAGGACCCTCTCTACGTACCATTGCTTTGTATTAACTATAAACATCAGGCCTTATCACTCTGGAAGTAGACACTGTCTGAAAAAATATGCCCTTAATTTCAGAGTGCAGTCAGTTAGAAGAAACTTAACTGAAAAGTAAAGTTACTAAAAAGAAAATTGGTTCTGTTTTATCTCAGACCAGGACAACATGTTATTTTCCTTATCCTGTGTAAGCTCCAAAAGTGCTGAGCTGATTTTTGCTTCCCAATAGCATACATAATAAGATTACACATTGGCAGAGTTCTTGCCTGGATCAGATACAAAACATGAAAACTCAGGAGTGGAGTAATAAAAAGAAGGTTTAGGTACTGATGTGCATTTTCAGGTGAACGCAGATTAACGTTAGAATAATGGTAACTTTGCTCATATTGCAACATAACCTGTACAAGGTTGCAACACACTGTAAGAGAGGGTGCCAGCAAGTTGCCCAAGGCACAGCAGTGGAAAGAAAGTGTGGCTTATTAAGCCAAAATTCTGTTTGCCTTCCTCTCCCTTTAAAGGATAGTGATTTTCTGTAGAGTAGAGCTGAGTGAAGAGTGGTAATAGCCTTTCATAAACTGTTCGTGGAAGGAAATTTCATGAAAGGAATTTCTTCAAATCTTTTTTGTAGTATACAGAAATTGCCATATGGCTGCTGCAGCATAGGAAATGAATATATTAATGAATAAATTATTTTTTCTCGTCTTTTCCTAAATTAAATTCCAATGTAGACACTTAATAAGTTTAGCTCAGCCAGACTTGGATATTGTCATGTTTTCCATCAGGTTTTGTTGATGTTTCTCTGACTACCTCTTCTACTGAAGCATTCTAGCAGTAAATGACTAATTTCTGAATCATCTCACTAGCTGAGAAGATAGAGCCAGAAGATTTATTTGGTTTTGATCGGGGGAATGGGGGGGGTGGAGAGGGTGAACAAGGAACAGAAAAAGCCATCTTTCTCCCACTTCTTTTTCCCTGACCATCTGGGCTTCATGGAGATCAAGAAGTGGCAAGTGCCTTCTGTATCTACAAGTTTAAACCGTCACTGCTCAAGGGGAAAAAAGTTTTCTCCATGCATTCATTAAATGGAAATTAAGCAAGAGTCCTGCAACAACTGATAATTTGTAAGCAACTCGGGGAAAGCACAATATTCTAAAAATCACAGGTAGCTTTTGTTACAATGTGACAATATAAAGAGAATCATTGCTGTGGCTGTCTTTAAAAGGAAACTGCAATGGAGTCTATTTTGCAGCTCAATTCGAGACCTAATTCTGCCAGTCCCACTGAGCGGTGAGTAGCTCTAATGGTATTATTTAAACAAAACCTCTTCAACTGCCTTTTGAATGAAGGGGTGGGGAAGGGGGGGGAAGTAAGAGAAAAAAGAAAGGAGGGAACCAAAAAATGTCTCTCTTCTGAATGATCTTAAAACTAAACTGTACGAATGTACAGAATGTCACTACGTGAAATTTGGTTTTGACTTGACTGACTCATGATGCTTTCAAATTTGCATGCTACGCATGGTCAGTGCATCTTGCGTGGTTGCTTTGTTCAGCTGGGGAAGTACATAATAACTTTGAAGGGAGGGTGATTTTTGCTGCCCAGTAGAAAGGAGGTAATAATGTGGTGCTCTGTACAGATCAGATGGAAAATAAAGCCCGAGCAATTATAGGGGAATTAATTATTTGCCAGAGTCTGATGTGCCATCAAGTCTCTGTCATTACCTTCATCATAACTGGCATTCATTTTGCACAGTCAAGCAGTGCTCCTGCAGTCAGCAGGCCTGATTGAAGGTCTTCAACTGAAGTTGAAGGTTTCTTTTTTTTTTTTTTTTAAGTATCCACAACTGGATAACTGGTTCAGCTGTACGTTGAACTATAAATTCATTTGGAATGGTTATGAAAAGGCTTAATTTTATCCTGAATGTTGTTTGGGCTTTTTTATTAGTGCAGTCTTTGTCTTTTATCTTTCAGATATAGACATGTGCATATTTTGGAATCTACTTCCAAAGCAGTTACTTATGTTAATATTTTCTGCTATGAAAATAGCTTCTGCTTAAGCTTAAAAGCCCCTGTGTGGAGAGAATGAGAAATCAAGATATTTGAATTGTTAATACATAGCTGATAGAATTGCTAAGCATCTCTGCATGGTTTTGAAAGTAGAGAAAACTGGCAAATACAAGATGTTCATAGCGATAGAGAAGGATAAGATTGTGGAAGAATATTCACACAGGGATAGTGGTGTAAATTTAACATCTCTCTACAGAGTCATGTTGATGCCGATGGTATTTTAAGAAGCTACTGAGAGCTAAGCATCTGCTAAAGTATTTTGCTGTAGTATGACCTAAAGCCAAATGTGCAAAGGAGATGGCATGTGGCAGAGCTGTGTTGTCATACGTAACTGGTAAAGTACATGTTGCCAGTAACAGAACCCACAGTTCTCTGTTACAGGCCTGACCTCTCCCTCCCATGGGAGAAGTGGGCTTGAATTCCTGCAGACAGAGGGTAGAAATCAGCCTCATTCCTCCTGCTGGCACAGATGGGGGAACAAATACTTAAATAATCAGCATTTACTCCTTGTTCTAGGAGAAAACAGGCAGCTTTTTTTTTTTTTTTGTGAACAGCCCACCCTGTCAGTCCTCTGTCGTCCTGAAGAGCTGACAAAAAGAACTGGCTGCATGATGGTTGTGGAGCTGTGAAAGCTTTTGGAAGAAAACCGAGGTACCAAGCAGCTGTATATCAAAGGTCTGTGTAGCTGCCTGTGTGCAGCCAGCACCTTTAGTGTAAAAAAATTGACATATGAGGGCAGAACTGTCTCTAGAGCTGGGCAGCAGCTGAGGTTTTGACTACCCCAGTCGAAGTGCATGCAAAATGTGTTCACTGAAGCTTAGATATAATAGATATCTATAACTTTGCATGCATTGCTACATTCTTAGGATTTAAATTATCCCCTCTTACTGAAAAAGGCTGTGAAAATCAATCCACAGCAGTCATCTTCAATCAATCTAAGAACACACTAAAATCACAAGCCACAGAAGCTGTGATTCCTCCCCCCAGCTCTCCTCTTAACGGGGTGCTAACTTCAAAGCTTGCTTTTGACCACTGAAATACCAACTGTATTAAACAAGTGGTCAAAATGCAGGCAACCAGTTTGAATTGCTGGAATTGAATTATAAGCAGCTGGCTTCACTTCTAACTGAGGATCCAATATAAAAAAAAAAAAAAGCAACAGACCAAAACAAAATTCCAAACTAAATCCATCTGTCTGCTTCTACTCAATGAAAGTTAAATAGTAAGTGTGTCGCTTTGAAGCCCAGATGAAAGTTGCACTGTTCAGAGAACGTGCAACCTGTACAAACACACTTTTACAAAGGCAGATGTCTTCCTACAGGCGGAAAAAATAAATCTCTCTACGGGTTTCCTCTTCCTCTGGGGCTGCTTTAATTCTTCTGAGTCACAAAACGTAAGGCAAAATCACAACCGCGTGCCCAGATGGATGGTTAATATGCAGCTCCCGTTGTTCTGAGGAGGTTGCTGTTTGACTCGCGTCTTTTCAGCTGAGTCATGAAGTATAACTATGCGGTTGTGTGTCTCTTTGTCTCGTGTGCGCCAGGCAAGGAGGCTGCTGTTGAGAGCCGCTCGCTCTGGCAGGGAGGAAACACAAAAGCGGGGATTTAGAGTGCGGAGCGGGGCAGTGCTGAGCTGGTACATGCTTCTGCAACAATGGAGAGCCACGGCAGGCCTCTGCCTCGGCAGACGGTCCTCAGCCAGCACCCCCTCTCCTATCAGCCACCCGGTAAGACAGTTTGCACATGTATAACGTGCCTCAGAGGACAGTATAGATAAGGCACTATAAGAATTGGAGGCAATGAGAAGGAAAATAATTTCTCTTGAAAAAACTCAAGATCAGCAAGTCAATTAGCTCAGTCAACAAATATTATTCATTTTCACTTTTGGCATAGTGCCTTTACCGCACTTGATTTTGATCTGAGAACTACTCATATAGAAATGTACCGAAACTTCCCAAACAGGCCTCGGTCACGCCCCGAAGTATCCTCCGAGGTCCCTCCACCCCCACATGCAGTTTGAAATCACTGCCTCCAGCTGTAATTGTGTCTCAGCGCCTTTGCTTTAAATGAAAATGGCTTGACATTGAACCCTAACCCTTATTGTCATCCTCAAAAGGAAAGAGGCCCAGTGGTAGTTCTGCTCCTGTAGAGGTTTGAGTAGACCTACTTGACTCCTTCGGAGAGAAAAATTACCTTAAATAGGTAGGCAGAAATGTGTTGGTCAGTGATATATTAATGATACGATAATGAAGTATGAATAGCTAGTTTTTACATGTCCAGTGTTTTCCATCTGAGTGACTTCAAACACTTCCCAGGTATCTTGGCATTATAGTGCCTTATCGCCTGTGTTCATTAGATGGTATAGTATAACAGACAGCTACAGACTGGGGGGAGCGGGGGGTGCAGTTGGGAGAGTGGGAACCAGTACTGTGAGTGACTTGCTGCTCTTCAAAGCCTCTGTACCTCCATGCAGATGAGGGTCTGCAGTCCCAAAGCTTTAGAAAAGTCAGCAGTTGGCTTGTGACCATTAGATTAGCAGGGTGATGTGCTTTTGGTCCCGGATAGCTGAGATGCCAAGGTGAACAGTTTCCCCTTGTTTTTCTTCGTCAGACTAAATATACAGTTGGTTCCATTGCGGAAGGTTCTCACATCTAGAAATCAGGTAACGCAGGAGGGGAACCACAAGCTAAACACTGGCTAATTGTTATGAAGGCACAAACTAGGGGTCTGAAAAGCGGGAGGCTTTGGCACAATGCTAAGCAGCGTCACTGGGAAGGGATTCCAGCCACAGGGTAGCGCTTCCTCCAGCAAAGGCATCCGGCCAGCACAGTCTCTGTTGTCTGCATAAAATCAGCTTCGTGTTTTAGATGTCAGCTAAGTTAAAAATGACGGTTTTGTTAAAGATATCAGTACGATGCAAATCTAGTTTTTCAGTTAAGTGACAAACTGACAACCACATAACTCATTTCCAGTATAGTGTAATTCTGCTTAGTATTAGGGAAAAAGAAAACAGTACCCAAACTTTTATTTTTTTTGTATAGTATGTGAGTCAACCATGTGGCTCTTCCTAATACCTAGATATTTTATTTAACATCCACACACTGCAGCTGTTCACTTTTAAAACAAAATTCAACAATCAAAGTATAAAATATGAGAAAAGACAGCTATAGCTACGTTGGACTAAACTGTCTTGCTTTAACAAGGAGGAGGGAATTAAAAGACAGAAGTTAGTGAACTGTATACTGCAAGTGGTATTGCTTATAGCAATTCCCAATGTAGATGAGTTGTCTATAGAGTTTCAGTTAAGTTTATGACTTCTCAGGCCAAGTGGTGAATTTATTCTAGTAATTTTTTCTTTATTTCTGGTGACCAAGACTTCAGCCACTTTATTCCACCAAGCTATGGAGGCGAAAACCTTAAAATCATGGCACCTGTGGCTGGTTTTACACTTACATCTGCATTTCATCTCACTTTCACTGCAAACAGTGACTTCCTGGTAGGCAGAACTGTATTCCCTGCTTTTGCTTTCTCTTGTCTGATTGAAAAGGGCTAAGGATGGTTATTTTGTGTATGTGTGTTAATCCTTTTTCATTTTGTGGGGTTTTTTTTTGTTTTGTTTTTTAACTTTGTGGTTTCTGTTACATTCTCAACAAATAGAGCACTGCAGTAGAAACAATATATGCCTCAAATTAACCAGAAGTAATGTGATTATACTGATAAATGCTTTGCTTGCATCTCCAGCTGCAGTAATATGAGACCTGCTTGATAATTCATCCACTGGGAATTTTGTATCTATTTTGAAACATCTGACATACACTTATTAGAAGGTAACTGACAACTGCATACTGACACTCTCAAGTAAGGTGATGACAGATGATTTTTTTTAAACCTTGTGGGTACTTTCATACTGAGAGTTGCCTGACATGTCGTAAGAATAACAGGATTATAAATAATGCTTAATCACTGTGGTTTACCTTAATAACCCTTGAAAACCAGTTCCACTGCTGCTTGGATGGTAGCAGCAGCGATTTTTGTTCTGTTGAGAGCAGCTGGATAGAACCACCTCAAACCATCCTGTACTTATGTTAAGGTAAAATGAGAAGATGACGGTGATATGCTGTATGTTATGCTGGATATCTCTGGCAATCTGCACGGTGAAAAACAGATTTGGGCTTTTCGCACAGGTTTGTGGTTTCTCTTTTCTCTTTCACTCTGAATTAATCTGTACTTCCTGCATTTAAAACAGGAGTACTCTGGTCTCATTCACAAATGGGTAACTTTTGGGAGATGGCCCTATGTCCTATGGATAGTAGGAGAGACCTTCTGGTATGTGTGATATAGATGTTGCGTGTGTTCCAGGCGTGGTCTGCATTCCTTTTCTCTGAGCCTAGTCAGGGAGAAAGTACGTGAGACACTTCGATGTTTCCCAGAATGGCAGCAGTGAAGATGCATCGGCAACAGTTTGGAAACTTTGCTGGTTTGGCTGAAATCATAATTTCAAAGCCATGGCACAGAATATTGCCAGTTTTGTTTTAATACTGCATTTTAAAGAAGCCTTGAGGTAGTTGGTCTTCTAATCTAAAAAAGTCACTGTTCTATCTCTTTTGCAGTGATTCCCCGTCCGTCCTCACACACACACACACACACACACACACACACACTTAGGCTGTGCTTTAGGCAATCACTGGATATCAAAATGCATTATGGCAGGAAGAGAGGAAAATACGGAAGAATGGAGTGGTTTGGAAAATTGAAATGGAAAGCATATTTGGTTGATATGTTTTTTAAAAGCTAGTTATGAATATAGATGACAGTATTGTTGTCAGCTACTGCTTAAAGGGTATATATATTAGCTTAAGCAATTTGAAATGCCAAAACCTTGTTCAGCTTCTCTAAGATGCGACATAAGAACATGGTCATGGATAACTTTTTTTTTTTTTCCTAAAAAAACCTCTAAGCAAAATTCAATGGAACTTAAACTCTGGATTCATTTGGGCACTTCTGTAATTGTTACCTATTCAACATATTAAAAGAATTAATTGAATAGAAATGGTACGACACACGATCAGATATAATTGTTGAATATTGCCATTAATCGATCAATGGGTGTATGTGGGTATTGTCTGTTGTTGCTTGTATGTTTTGAGATGGTACCCTTTTAAGTCCCAGCCCCTCATTAGCAGTACATGTGTTTAGCAAGAAAAGCAAAAGAAAAAACCCAAACAACAACATAAAAAAACCAACACACAATTCCTGGTTCAGAACTCAGAGACTATAGAGGTTGCCACAAGATTAGGGTCACACTAAGGTGGTCTGAGCTGAAAAGTAATACAATATTGTTGTAAGCTTGTGAAGTTGTAAATTATAATTCTTATTTTGTGTGTATTACCATTGACTTTTCTGCTGAGTAATGAGTACTTAAGAATTAGAAGTGGAGAAACAGACTTGCCATGGAAAAATACTCAGAATCTTTTTGAAAGAGGTAAGTGTATTTTCACAAGTTTTAAGCATGAATGCAGGTCTGGGCTTCTTGGGTATGTGTATAGTATGTGACACAGCCTAGATCAGCCTTGATGGCCATAACGGCCACATAGCTTAGTCAAAAGAATAAATAAGAGTGCGATTTCACTTTGTAGCTAATCTGATGTAACTGAGCCTTGCCATCTAAATTTTATATATATATATTTTTATATATATATCTCACTTCCTGTGTGTTGAATCTGGAGATCATGTGGCCAATGGAGTTAATTGGGTCAACTGGGTGATTGAATAGAAAACTAAAAAAAAAGAGCAAGAAAAAAAAAAAAAGCAGCAGCTTTCCTGTGGATGGCTTCGCTGCTCTCATTCCCTTTTCAACTACACAATTGCTTGATCCAATGCAGGAAATCTTTAGATAGACAGAGGAGAAAAGCAATTCTTCTGGCAGGTATTCACACCTGCATAGGTTTAGCTTTGACACGGAGTTAACACCTTTCAACTTGCTGAACTCAGATGTAAGCTTAAGAGAAGGAATTAAAAATTTATTTTGGAATAGATTTTCCTTTCATATTTTCTATGTTACAGTCTGTCTCACCCACACCGGTCTCTGCCCGTTTCATAGGAATGTCATTATTGTGAACTGTTGCTAGTGGATGCTGTTTCCCAGGAATATCCCAGAAGGAAAGGGGAAAGCAAGTGAGCAAGAGTTTCTGCTTCCTTAGTACATGGGGGTGTGTGAGTGTTGCTGGGTAACGTGACTCACCGCACAGCTTTGTGTGAAGTAAATGGGACTGCGTTAGCTTGCAGAGCAAGTATAAACTGTTTCCCATAAATAGTGATACTGCACGTTGTCTCTAATGACTCTATAGAGCTAAATATAGAGAAGGAGCTAAGATTTACTTTCTAAAAAGCAGTATTTCCTTACAACCGCCATTTCACTCACACACACACATGCACCGCCACCTTAGATGGTGGGGGGACCCCATTCAGATGGGGGGGGAGTAGGGGAGCCACTGCTTGTGTGCGCTCCTTCATGTTTTCGTATTACAGCACTGGTACGTATATGTAGTGTGTACACACAATTGGGTTTTCTATGGTGAATGACAATGTATGTACATAAAGCAGGTGGGGGGGGGTGTGATTAAATATCCTCTGTGCTGAATTGAAAACAGCATACAGAACTGAAAACTCCGAGAGTGCTTTACAGTTCAGGTCACCTTAGGAATTGCACAGACTGTGACATGGAGACTGCCCAGTATCTCCGACAGACCTTCTGGGTCTTCCTGCTTTGCACAAAGGGGATCCTTTGATGGCTATTCAGAGATTCAGCAGCACAGGCTGTCTCCTGCTGAGTGTGGAAAAGTTCCCCTTTCAGGCAGCAGAGGACAGTAACACATGACTCGCACCTATGAATCAGTTTGCAATCTTTTTCTAACCCGTACTGCCTTTTTTTTTACATGTTTTAGGTTTATTCTGGCCTGTGGGATAGCCACATCTCTAAGCTCAAGCATCTGTCTTTTACAGTTTGTATTCCCCTTGTCTGTCCTCCCTCCGTGGCGGTGGCCCGACGGGATGGCATGTCAGCCTTGGCTCCCCTTCAGTCTGAGATTTGGCCTGGGCGCAGAGAGCTGACTCAACACTCGTTGTTCCCAGTTTAAAGGGGACGAAGTCTACTTTATACGATGTGCAGTACAAGCTTTTAACCTCTGAAATGCCATTACTCTGTGGATTGGCTTGCAAAAGCACAGCTGTTGTTTTTCACACGTGTTGTTAACGAAGGGATGCTGAGGAGTAGCTGTGTGTATGGACTGACCTCCCCCGTCATGTTACTTAGTTGATAGTTCCTGTCATGGTATCACTGCCCGTGGGAAAGTCATGTGCACGACGTTTTAGCATTCTTCTGGTCGTTGTTTAGAAACTGCTGGAGAAACCAAACATGTTTTTCAGCATTTGATTTTGATAAGAAACCAGTACTGAATGAATGCTTTATAACGCTGTGCCAGGAATCGCCTGTGTTCCCAACAGCTCTAACATAACCTGCCTTATGCAGTGGCAGGAGGAGTTTGTGGTACAACATTTCCTCTCCCATCTTTTCTTTTAGCCTGACTCTTCCATGGTTAGAGTTTAGGACTGACTATTCCATTTCCCTCCACACCTCTCTGTTAGTTATATCAGGCTAGCTTTTTGGTTTTCAGTAAAATGTACTTGATCATCTAGTGTGGCAGATGGAATTTATACAGCGAGATGCATGATTAGTGGTTGAAATATTTGTGAATTTCTATTCAGATGTGACTACTATAACGAAAAAGATTGACCTTCAGCTGATAAAAACACATTAAAGTCCTGGGGAGATTTTCTTACCACGCTAAACAATGTGGGCTGGAATTATGGTATAAGAAATTCATTCATGATCGCACAGATCTTCTAAGTAATGTAAACCTGTGGAAATTATGGCTTGAAGAGACTTTTGAATATCTAATCCATGGATAAGGAAGCATTTGTTACACCTGAACCATTCCTGGTAAGTATTTAGGTGCTTGTAAGAAGTTGGGTAATGATGGGGCTTCCACTAGCTGCCCACAGAATCTGTTCCAGTGGTTTTTGTCTCCCGGTATCACCTTGAAGCATAGCTCCTAAGATGGACAAAGTATCCCAGTAGAGGCTTCAATGAGTGCTAAGTAGAGTGGAAGGTTTATTTTATGTATCTTACAGTGCTTCTGTTTATACATCTCAGTATGTTTGCTTTTTTCACAAGAGCATGGCAGTGTTGACTCATGTTCAGTTTGTGATCCACTCTAACCCCAGGTCCTTTTCTACAGGACTGCTGGCTAGCTGCTACTTCTCCTGTGTTTGTGCAGTGAACTGTTCCTTTAATAGGACAAATATTAACCTTGATTTCGTTCCTAATTATTTTAGATTATTTCTCTAACCTGCCCGCGTTATTCTGAATTCTGTTCCTGACCTCTGAAATGCTTAGTCCCTCCTTCCCCCCAAATGTGCAATTTAAAATTACATTTGTGTGTATTTATAACTGTGTTATAGAATCGTAGAATGGTTTAGGTTGGAAGGGACCTTAAAGATCATCGAGTTCCAACCCCCCTGCCATGGGCAGGGACACCTCCCACTAGACCAGGTTGCTCAAAGCCCCATCCAGCCTGGCCTTGAACACCTCCAGGGATGGGGCATCCACAGCTTCTGTGGGTAATTTGTTCCAGTGCCTCATCACTCTGAGTGAAAAATTTCTTCCTAATATCTACTATATAAATATATCTGTATGGTGGAATAATGTCTGTGCCCACAGAAACTGATTTGATACAACCTTTCCCTTTCATAGTGATATTACCAATTGCTTTGAGCAATTATCATCTCCAGCTGGTCTCCTGCACATCCATTACTTTGTTCAAACTTTGCTGATCTTACTTATGCAAGTTGCCTCTAAGGACCGTCAAATATTCCCTCAAGTTAAATGATATCCCCATTTCTCCATCTGTGAGCCTGTTAAACCTGTCACAGTAGAAAAGATTAGTTTGATGCAATCCGCTCGTAACAAGTCTGGGGCTGTTACTTATCAACCTATTATCTTCTAAAAATAGTTCATTTGCTCCAATATATTTTTCCAGGAATTGAAATTAGACCGACTGTTCCATAACTGCCCAGCTCGTGCGTGTGCTTTTTCTTCCCCTCCTTTTCCCTTTTCCCTTTTCCCTTTTCCCTTTTCCCTTTTCCCTTTTCCCTTTTCCCTTTTCCCTTTTCCCTTTTCCCTTTTCCCTTTTCCCTTTTCCCTTTTCCCTTTTCCCTTGTCCTCCCCTCCCCTCTTCTTCCCTGCCCCTTTCAATTTAGGGATGTTTTTTCCATTTTTCCAGTGTTCCGGAACCTTCTCCATTCCATAGCTTTCAAAGATAATCAGTAGTGGCTGTGAGATAGCTTCATCTGGCCAAATAATTCAGAGAGACTGTAGCAGAGTCAGCTAACTAAAAACAAAGACATCATTTTAAGTAAATGTCCCCTCCTGATCCCCTTCATCCCCAATCAAGTTCTTTCTCCTTTTTTGTGTTTGGTTTTGGTTTATTTTTTTTACTAACAGAATTAAAACACTTCTTCATCTGTTGGCTTACTGCTTTTAGCAAGCTGGTCCCACTGTTCACTGCCAGTTACAATTAATTGGCTTCTATTTCTGCCTTAATTTAACTACCAACAACCTTGAATCTTCTTATGTCTTTGTGTTCAGACTCATGATTCTTCCCTTATAGGATTTACTGTCTTGTAGAATTCTGGAGACTAAGCCAAACTTCCTTTCGGTGAACTCAGTATATATTGAACAGGTCAAGTATAAGTACTTTTCCAGATCTAGATTTATTCCCGTAGTTCTTCTCTGAAACCTTTCCAAACTTTGATCGCCTCAAATCTAAATTCACTGCATAAACGTCAAGCATATGCTATACACACTGAATCTGAGCAAGGCCTCTAAGCGACTTGACTTGCACCCCTTCTGGTGACTGCGGTTACCGCATGGCAAGAATGATGTATGTGGGATTGCAGTGGGAACTGATCCTATGGCCAAGACTCGAAACCACAGCAGTGTCGAGATGGGAGGGTGAACAACGGACAGCACTTCAGCTGAACAGCTGGATGTGTCCGCACCACCCTTACTAGCCCAAATCTCGGGTGCTGCCCTTCTTCTGCCTTTGGCTTCTCTATCCACTGTCTTCAATTTGTTATACACTTTTGCGGTCTGCACCAAGATCACCTTTATTATGTTTCTCTCCCTTGCAGCCATTAGCTACATCTCAGGTTTTCTTCGTTCATATAAACCCCTTCTAGGAATCCACCTATACATCTTGTCTCCCTCCTTGACAACTTGCCTTTACCTGGGTCGGTAGGAGAGGGAGAAAGGAGGGAATGCAGAAGGTCTGCAAGGTGAGAACGAGGAATCGCAGGTTTTCTGTTGCTGAACTTCCATCTTGCTAAGTGCACACGCCAGCTACAAACCTGTAGCGAGAGGCAGCAAAATCAACCTTATGGGTGGACATATTCAGCAAAGCTATCAGAGCATAGCTCGGTCACTGTGAGGGCTCGGCAAAAAACCTCTAAAATGCATCGTCGGTGGCTGAGGAGTTGAGGTCCCACTTAAAAGGTTTCGTCATAGGCTTATCAGCACAGAAGGATGAATATGGTGCTTTTAGTAAAATGATTTTTAGCACGGGAGACCAGAGCTTTAACATGGAATTTTGCAAGTTCATGATAAATTGAGAACAAGAGCCAAACTGACCTGACCCACTGGATTTCTGTTCAGTAACCACCACTTACTTTATGTATAATGCTTCTTTTTAATTATTTTTTTTGCCCTCCCATGTAGGGTGTTCTTTCAATTGAACTCTTAGGAGGGCTTATCATTCGTTTAAGGTGTCCAAAAGCTGGTGGGATATAGCAAAAATGTGATTCCATTTGGGGAAGAAAAGTAAATGCTGTAGCCTGTTTGCTGTTGGAAAGCACTAATGCAAAACCACAGAACAGTTTGACAAATTGTATTGTTTCTCCAAAATAGCGGTGGTTACTTCGTCAGCCCTTCACCTTTATTCCACATTGGTGTCTAGTAACTCTGCTTTTTGCCTGGAGCCAGGTCATCAGCTGGTGTAAATTAGTTCTAGCACTAATGAAGTATATGAAGCTTTGTCAGTTGTCTGCAAGTGAAGGGTCACTTTTCAGTTAAACGAAAGGAGGCATTACTTCTTGGATCTGAAGTTCTCTGGTTATCTGCATGTATCTTCCCATTCGCTGTTCAGTTCTAGAATGGTCTTACTGAAGCAGCCACCTGTGAGGTTCTTTCCTTCCCGCTTAGGACATTTCTGCTCTAAATCAGATACTTTCATTTTCTAGCTCAGTAACGCAGACCTCAGCGGAACAGAACAGAGGTTTAAATACAGCTGTTAGTTCTGGTCGCACCTGCAGGATACCCACTCTGTCTGACACTAAACCTTCAGTATCGTGGTTCAACTGGTGCTAAACATTCAATTTAATAGTCTTCTCACACTGTGCATAAATGTGGTTTGAAAAGATTGTCCAAAGGATGGGTTTTTTAAAGCAGAGTGTCCTCCAAGCATTAGTCCTTCACCCGCTGTAAATGCTGTAACGGGACCAGCAGTAGTGCTTCCCACAGGAAACTTGTTTTAGGGGAAACAATGCCTTTTTAAGAGGCTCATGTTAAGTTATTCAGAAGCCTCTGAAATTGTAGCTGCTTATTCATCCCAATAATACCCTCAATACTTTTGAAGGCCACTCTTTTATACCTCCTACTGTAAGGCCTGATGTTCTGAAACTACAAGCAAGGTCAGCTTTGAGATCAGACAAGGCTGCTGAGGGCTTTATCCAGTCCAAGTCCTAAAGACTTCCATGGATGTAGGGGTTTATTTTGTGCTGTTTCCTAAGATAGTAACTTACAGTGTATTTACTGTTTTCTCTTCCTTTTACCAAGTAATTTTATTTATATAAAAAAAAAATCACCTACTAGTACAGAGCTAAATAACTTTCAAAAGTAGCTTTTTTCAAGTAGTTTAGATTACCTGACCCAGTTCAGTTAAACCATTATTTTTTTTTTTAAGCAGGTTTTCTGTTGAATCTCTTCATACATGAATAACACCATTATTCTATTGATAGTTCTTTTATTTATTAAACAAATGATCATAAAATCTGGTTGTAAGTGTTAGGCTC
>NW_009647052.1:1326540-1329867 GCF_000708025.1 Charadrius vociferus
AGAATCAATGCATTAAAGAACACTTATAGACGGAAGTAAAGCTGTGTGCTCATGATACAGTTTATGTTGAGCATTTGGACTAATGTACATACAATGACAATGGTAACGTATGGATTAGAAAGCATTTCACAGTAAGTATGAGGTTAATTGTATTACAAATAATGCTATGTACCAGAATCTGGTTTTGCTAATCACCAATTACTATTGATAATTTTAGACTACATTTCCATCACACTTTCTGAAAGTGCCCTCAAGAAGTCTTACTGCCTCTTCTGCATGTAGTGAGCTCGATAAACTGTATTTATCAGGTCTGTGTTTAAAGTCTTGTGCTTATAAAGTCTGTTTGCTCACACTCCTGAATGACCTTGCTCATTGCAGTCACAATAGTTGTATAAGTGCTAGTTACCTTCTTCTCCGTACAGGAGTCTGACCAAAAAAAGATACCACTTCTTCAGAGGTGCTCAGCGAGCACATCTTCTATTTTCTAGCATCATTTCCCCTCCTGTGACTGTGTTCTAAGCTTATAGTACATTCTATGTGTGCTGGAGCCACACACTAAAATGAAAGCCATGCTGCAGTAGCTTCTGTGATCTCAAAATCTAATTAACGTTTATTTTTAGAAGTTAGAATATTTGGCTTAGATGCCCTGATTTCATTTGAATATAATTTGATCTGAGATTCTTTTCAAAATGGTGGCTATTCTATAGGTTCCTACAATACAAATGCTTTAGAGACCCCTTCTGTGTGTTACACTGCAGGCATAGGTGGCCATAGGTTATTTCAGTTTAGCATATGCTCACCAGTGGTTGAGGGAGAATGAGTGATTTTTTTCCCCACAAAGTCCTCCTATTTCTCAAGTCGGGCAGGATTTAATACGCACTCTTCCAAAGCCCGAAAGACCTTGACTTCCTGAAATCCCCTATCTCTGTTTCTTCCCAAGCGTTCCATATCAAAGAGGTTAGTTTTGCCGAGTGAACAAAATCTAAAATTTGTAAGAGGTTATTTGCACACAGGATTTAGCCCAGTGTGTGCCAATCTGTGTTAGCCGACAGGATTCTTCAGAATCCACAGAATTATGTGAGGCTACTCATATATCTGAAGGTCCCCAGCTGTATAAATATTTGTGAGATTGATAATAGGAATGTTCCGCTAATAGAATAGACAATGAGAGATATACTAGTTGTTGAGAGAATAAAAGCATGTATTGGACAGATTAAAGAGGAAATAATAAAATTCTTTTGAAAACCCAATTAAAGAAGTGGAGGGGGGAAAAAAAACAACTGTTGTAGACTTGAACTAGGACCGCGGTTAAAAGTTTGTCCAACAAATTCAGCTTTCATAGCTTTCAGCTATGTACATACCACAGAAATTTCCATCTTAATAAATACATAGTTCTAAATGCCTTTATTTATGAAAAAGTCTTCTAAAAAAAAAAAATCCCTTAAAAGAAATGTGCGGTTTAGTATGGGCCATGTACGAAATCAGTAACACATTTCCTTTCTCCTCTCCCTCTTGAGGCACAAGTCATTGACTACATTTGGAAAGTGTTAAATTACCTTTTTATGAGAACGGATACTTTGACAGATCAGCCCATCAAAAATACCCCCTACTGAAATACACATTTTTAGAAGCTAACTTCAAACCATCCTGAACAATAAAGCTTTTTAGCTGTGTTTACAAACAGCCTTTGCTTTCTAGGAGACCCGAAACGTGCTGCTTAGCTTTCTTACCAAATAGTACCCTTTGGTCCTCAACCTGAGCCACTAAATCACTTTATGATAATGCATTTCCGTTTCCAGAGAGTGATCCACCTCCCTTCTCCTGTCTTTCTATTTACTGTATCTGCATATGCGATGGCTTTGCTAATAACTGCCCCTAAATGTCAGTTTTGAGGAAAGCTGAACCTTCTCTGGCTTCCCCTCACCCCCACCACTAATCTCTGCCTAAAAAATAGGAGGGGAAGAGAAAGAACTTGATGACTTTATTCCTTTCCTAAAAATTAGTGAGTTTGTTTAACAATATCCAAACATTTTTGCAGGTTTTACTCGGAAATTGGATTTTTGTGTGAAAGGTGTATTCTAAACTCAGCACCTTCTCTAACATGACATATCTCAAACTGCTCATTTTTTACAAAATGCACACTTTTTTTTTTTTTTATTTTGCATGTGGAAACACTTCCAATTCCACATCAATCCCTGAAATACTGTTTATGGCTCTTCAATGTAGTAAATTTGATTGCTGGGTATATCAGACAGAGAAACTCGGAGTCAAGTGAGACGGTAGATGCGTGAGGTGGGTTTTTTTTATTTCGTTGTTATCATCGTCCTCCTTTTGTGTTTATGTTTGAACAAGAAGCTACTTCCATGCTTTACAACTGCAATCTGAAGAGCACACCAACAAATGAAGGGGACTATTGTTGGGTATATGTAAGTACCTGTTGGTAACACAGGCCTATAACATACCTGAAGAAGGAAGGAAGAGCGCGTCGCTTTGTTTCCTTTGCACATCATTTTCAAAGAACAGGAATAAATATTTGCTCAGCTTCCCAGCTTAATTTCACTTGAATAGGTACGCATAGGAGATGTTGAATATTTAACGGATTTTCTTACATCAGTTAGGAGTGACTAAACCAGAAAACCATCCACTGGAATCACGAGGGCTTTTATTTCTGATGTTGCGAGCTGTTTCGTGGCTCCTCACCGCCGCGATTTCAAAAATAATGTGCTAGGGCTGCCTGATTTCTCACGTGAAAATCCAGTATGGGGGCACAGATTCTCCCACTTTGGGTTTCCCACACAGCAGTCACGTATCCTAAACGCTTAAGGGATTCCCTTTAACACGTTTGCACGTCAGATACCTCTTTGCTGGAGGTGTGCCCGTGTTGATTTGTATTTTTGTGCCAAAGTTTCCTGAGCTGCGACAACTTTTGTTCTCTAATGGTGCAAGAAAGAATTTTTTTTATTATTATTATTTTTTGGGGTTGTGGTTTTTTTTTCCTGTGCTCTCCCTGTTTTGGGGAGACCTGCAGCAGGATGCCTGAGCCGGGGGCTTCTTGAAATGTTAAGCGAGTAACAAACGTAGCGAACCGAACGTTACTAATCTCACTGATTGAGTTCTTTTGTGTCCCTAACAAGAAACATAAATTAATTTGCCTGGGGCAATTCCCCGGGGGACTTTCTTTAGCTGCCGCATCCCTCCTGGACCGGGCCATGACGCAACGTGTGACGACGCCTTCTCGTTCCCCATCGCCTCCGGGTCCGGTGCGGCGCCTCTCCTCGGCCGGAGGGGGCGGGGCAGACCCTGCTCCCGCCGGTCCGTCCCGGTCCC
>NW_009647052.1:1330804-1346713 GCF_000708025.1 Charadrius vociferus
CCCCCCACCCCCCACCTCCGCCGCCTCCCCTCGGCCGGGTGGGCGCTGGGGAGGGTGTTCGCACTGGAGGCGTAACTCGTATTTTTATTGGGAGCTTCCAGGTGTCGATTCTCTTTTTGCCGAAAGAAAGGACCTAACTCACATCCGAAATGGGAAAGGAGAAGACCCACATCAACATCGTCGTCATCGGCCACGTCGATTCTGGCAAGTCCACCACCACCGGCCACCTCATCTACAAATGTGGTGGTATCGACAAGAGGACCATCGAGAAGTTCGAGAAGGAAGCTGCCGAGGTGCGTGGTCCGGGCGCATCCAGCAAAACGTCGGGGTGCAGGAATGAATTAAGGGAGATTTAGTTGCAAAACTTGAGTTGCAGACTGGTTTGTGGCCACAGGGAGGCGGTTTGGGTGCAACTGTCCCAGTTGCTGAACAAGTGCGCAAGTGTTCTGTGGCCACAGGGCGGCAGTTGGGTCGCAGTTGTCCCCGTAGTTGAACAAGTGCTAAAGTATTGAATCCGCCATTATGTTTCTTGGCAAAGCTCAAATTGTGAAGCGTAGAACAAGGGAAGATAAAAGTAGTCTAAAGCTACATCCGCATAATTATGTCTGGAAACATAATTTAAGTGGAGTTCCCAGCTTCAGTCTTTGCGTATGTGTAGTTGAGGATAAAATTAAAGAAGTTGTTGTCCTAAGGTTTTATTTCTAAAGATGAGAAAGGTGTGGGTTTTGGAGTTTGAACCTGTAGAAAGTCCTATTGATCATATATTTTTTTTTTTCCCGTGTAACAACAGCATAGGTCTTGATATGCACATCACAGAATGAAACGTAGCGAGTGTTAGGCTAAGTGACAGTTAAAGCGTTGATTATCACAAGGATTGCATTAGTAAGAGGACTTAAATTTGTAGAGGACACTTGATAGTAGGGCTTAGGCTCAAGAGATCTGTCGTAAAGATGTGTTAGTGCAATTAACAAGCTGTTAAGAGGCCTGAACTGTCAACAGGTTAAATAACAGTAAACAGTTGGCATCTCTCACTATTAGTGCCAAGTGTATCTTGTTGCTTGTTTTGCAAGCAACAACACTTTTCAGTATTAAGCCACTTACTATTCTTAGGTTTTGCTCTTTAGCCAGTGAATGATCTTTCTGAAGTAAATGCAAATACATAGAATTATTTTTTAAAAATGGGAGAAAACACTTTAAACACAATTTTAAATGGTTTTGGTTTTTTTTTTTCTTTTTTTTTTTAATCCATAGATGGGCAAAGGTTCCTTCAAATATGCCTGGGTCTTGGACAAGCTGAAAGCTGAACGTGAGCGTGGTATTACTATTGATATTTCCCTGTGGAAATTTGAAACAAGCAAATACTACGTCACCATCATTGATGCTCCAGGACACAGAGACTTTATTAAGAACATGATTACTGGAACTTCTCAGGTATGTAAGTGGAACTAAGCATTCCAGCAGTTCAGGCAGGTTTTTCCTTTGCTGGGGGGCTTCCCCTGACACCTTGACATATGTGCAAGCATTATAATGAGGGTTTGTTTTTTGGTTTTTTTTCCTCTTTCTGTTCAAAGGCTGATTGTGCTGTCCTGATTGTTGCTGCTGGTGTTGGTGAGTTCGAGGCTGGTATTTCCAAGAACGGGCAAACCCGTGAGCATGCCCTTCTGGCCTACACCCTGGGTGTAAAACAGCTGATTGTTGGTGTCAACAAGATGGATTCCACCGAGCCACCTTACAGCCAGAAGAGATATGAAGAGATTGTCAAAGAAGTCAGCACTTACATCAAGAAAATTGGCTACAACCCAGACACTGTAGCTTTTGTGCCAATTTCTGGTTGGAACGGAGACAATATGTTGGAGCCGAGCTCTAACGTAGGTTTGACATTTGTTTATATTAAGAAATGACTTTGGGAGGCTTATTGAGATAAATAGTGCAATAGTAAAATGCACATGTTTTTTAATAGTTACATTTGGAAGTGCTGGGGTCAAGAATTAAATCCCAGCGCTTCACAAGTTCTTACTCTGCAATAGAATACAGAGATAATATTAAGATACACCACTTGGTCTTTTCTAGCCTTGTGCCATTAAAATTGGCAGACAGTTCATGCGTGGGCTTGTTTTTGTTACAGATGCCCTGGTTCAAGGGATGGAAGGTTACCCGAAAGGATGGCAATGCCAGTGGAACTACCCTCCTTGAAGCTTTGGACTGCATCCTGCCACCGACTCGTCCGACTGACAAACCTCTGCGTCTGCCTCTTCAGGATGTCTACAAAATCGGCGGTATGTGTTCTTTGTAGTGCTTCTCAGTTGCCAGCAACAGCTAACGTATGGGGCAGAAACACAGTTGTTTGCCCAAGTTTTTCAAGTGGAAATCGTTAAGAGTTCTTGTCTCAAGTGTTTTCTTCTGTAAGGGCATATACTCATTGAGCTGAATTACTAATGCTGCTTCCCTTTGGCAGGCATTGGTACTGTGCCAGTTGGGCGTGTGGAGACTGGTGTCCTGAAGCCGGGCATGGTGGTTACATTTGCCCCTGTCAATGTTACAACTGAAGTGAAATCTGTTGAGATGCACCACGAAGCCCTGAGCGAAGCTCTGCCTGGTGATAACGTTGGCTTCAATGTTAAGAACGTGTCTGTGAAAGATGTTCGCCGTGGCAACGTTGCTGGTGACAGCAAGAACGATCCTCCGATGGAAGCTGCTGGCTTCACTGCACAGGTAATTTTTGCGGCTGTTTGATGATGTTTGAACCGTAGCTGTTGTTTGTGAAAATACTGGAGTCTGGTTCTTTCTTACAAGTAGGCTAACCTATAAAGTGACAGAAACTTGTGTTCTGGGGTGTATTTGCTTGGAGTAAATCAGGCGAAAGCCCTGGCTTTGTGAGATGTCAGCATTCAGACTTATCCCGGTGTTAATTTAACGCTTTCTTGGCTTTCTAGGTTATTATCCTGAACCACCCTGGCCAGATTAGCGCTGGTTATGCCCCTGTGCTGGATTGCCATACTGCTCACATTGCGTGCAAATTTGCTGAGCTCAAAGAGAAGATTGATCGTCGTTCTGGCAAGAAGCTGGAGGATGGCCCCAAATTCCTCAAATCTGGAGATGCTGCCATCGTTGATATGATCCCTGGCAAACCCATGTGTGTCGAGAGCTTCTCCGATTATCCTCCTCTGGGTAAGGCATCTCCTAAAAATGTATTAATCCTGATCTCTGGAGAAGACGCTCCTCGATTTCTAGTGTCAGGATGTAGCATGTTCTGCAAAATGCTGTTAAAAGCTGTGACTTAAAAGCAGCTTCGAAGTGTAACCAAAACTTGAGGGGTACACAAGATAATTATGTACCTCTGTCCCATTTTTGTGGTGTTTTCTGTCCTAGGGTGGTATTTGCCCACTTACCCGTGTCACTTACTACTGTGGAGGAGGTAGCGCTGTGGGTACGTATCCCTAGACAAAAGTAATAAAAAAACCGATTTTTCTTTTCCAGGTCGTTTTGCTGTGCGTGACATGAGACAGACGGTTGCTGTTGGTGTCATCAAGGCAGTTGACAAGAAGGCTGGTGGAGCTGGCAAGGTCACAAAGTCTGCCCAGAAGGCCCAGAAGGCTAAATGAAAATTCTGTACATCAGCTGCCACCTCAGTCTTAATCAGTGGTGGAAGAACGGTCTCAGAACTGTTTGTCTCAATTGGCCATTTAAGTTTAATAGTAAAAGACTGGTTAATGATTACAATGCACCGTAAAAGCTTCAGAAGGAAAGGAATGTTTGTGGACCATTTGTTTCGTGGCAGTTTAAGTTATTAGTCTTTAAAATCGATAAATTTTTTTAAATGAAAACTTGACCAAAAAATCTGTCACAGAATTTGAGACCATTAAAACAAAAGTTCAATGCTACGTCTCTGTGTTCTTTGGGTTGACGTTAAGTTTATACAAAAACCGATAACACAGTCCTGGTGGGATCAAAAAGGACGAATGTTTACTTAAATATGTTCAAAAAGTTGCAAAGCAAGTACTCAAATTTGTTGTTTCTGAAGAGTAGGGTACAATTCAGCTGCAGGTTTAGTTTTAACTGATCTAAGCCTTAAAAAAAACACTCGACTGGTGCTTTCTTCTTTAAAGTTGGTTTCCGAATTAGGTAGTGCAGATACCAGGTAACAGTTCAAGTGGTTTTGGTGCATTTTGTGATGCATTGAGTAAACCAGGAAAACTATATTGGGAAGAAGAAATAGTATGAACAAAACCACATTTAACCTTCAAAAAGCATAAACAAGGAATCAAGTGTTGGGTTTCCCCTAAGTCTTCTACACAGATTTTTCTAATTGCTAGCAGAAACAAGATTTTTTCTGTGGAACTGGTTAACTGTTTTGTAGATATTTCAAGATTAAACACTTGTATATCTAAACGTTTTGTAATACATATAAAGACATTCAATAGCTAAATTTCAAAAACATACCTTGTTTAGAAGGACACTTTGATGCTTGTCAGGCCATCTCTGAATGACTGCCCATTACAGCATCCTGCTCAGTTTTTATTTCAAGAACAAACCTGCTAGTTTCTTTCCGAGCTATTGCCACTGATTTCCAACAGGCTGGTATTCGTACCTGTCTTGCTTTAGTGGTTTTGAATTTTGGAATTTAAAGGATGTTTCCAGGATGTCTGCTTGGAGAAAGAACATACTGGTGCGTTTCCCAGAGCAATGTGATAAATGCACACTGATGTATCGGCACCAAAGGACGTGGTGGGACTTTACAATGGGATTGACGAATTGGATCAAACAGTCAATTAAAGGGGAATTGAGTAACAAGTCCAAAAGAATACTTGTAATTACTAAATTAATAATCATAGTAAAAAATTTTCAGCCTTCAAAAAAAAGCCAGGTGTAGTATACAGGGATTCCAGAATGAAAGTCTCACTTGAAATTGGTAAATGGAGACAAGCAGTTAATGGATAATCAGACCTGACTTGCATAATGACGCAGCTGTTTTACTAACCTTTAACACGATTTCCCCACAGCATCCCCACATGGGTTCCGAAGGAATTCAGTATCTTTGAAGGATTATTGTTCCATGACACCAGTATGTTTGTTCTGTCTGTAACAGCTTATATTCTGTCGTTTGTTTTCCTTCTTCAGCTATGTGCTTGCTCTGTAGAAACTCATAACATATCTGTACTGCGTGAATACGCTTGGATAATCCTGAACTGCTGTTACTTATTTTCATACTCTGCTTTGGTTGGATCTTTTCTTGTTTTCTGCTCACCTTCTGTCTTAACTACTGTAAAACCTCAGAGCATTATACCCCATTTTTGAAGGTACAGAAGCACTGAGTGCAGTGGAAGCAAGGGCTAGAGTGCTTCAGTCTCTGTGGAAGACTGGAATTCAGTAAAGGAATCTCATCATGATTCTTAAATTCTTCTAAAGGTTTGTTAGTATCCCCAGGACAACAAGGAAGTACATGACTTTAAAATGGAGGCAGATGTACCGTTGCCATAATAAAGCTCAAGTATCTTGCCAAATCTCTGCGTGCTTTTCAGTTAAACCGCTGACTTCTTTTTCCAAGAGACTTCGGTCAAACTGGTTCAGCCAAGTGCAAAGTTCTAATTTGGATGAAAATAATAATAATAAAAAAAAAGGGCTTTGGCGCAATCTGCGTGTTTGTGAAGGTTTCTTCCACGTTCCTGCGTTGGGTGCTGTTGGGTTTGGCTGGCTGCAGCCGGGGTGCGCAGCGCCTACTCCCTCCACCCTTCCCCTGTGCCCTTCGCACAGGGTTGCCTTCAGCCGGGTGTATGTGTCCAGTAAAGTTTGGAAAGTGGCTTGTAATAAGCAACTGGTTTGAACTAAGCTTTAAGGCAAAATGAGGGTTGAAGCAGCGTCTCTGCTGGAGGCAGGGCAGGGGCTGAGGGCAGGCATGGTACCCACTGCGAGAGGCCCTTTTTTTCTGGTCATCTGTGCTTGGACAGAAAAAATTGCAGAGTGGCAACTGCAAAAGCTGCTGGGGGGGATGATTCGGGTTAAAATGGCCCGGCTGATCGGGTGCAGGGGTCGGCTTCATGCTCTGAGGTTGGGGGGGGGGGGGGGAGGTCGGAAAAAAAAAGCTAAAGCCTAGAGCACAGCATTGCAGTTAACAACTTCATCTTGTCTGCAGTAAAAACAACTAGATGCTTGTGAACACTGTGCCTGCGATACTAAAAATTGCTTTCAATTACTTAAAATCTGTTTAACACATTCTGATTTTTTTTTTTCTTGTAGACCAGTTTTGCTTTCTATATATTAATGCAATGCCTCCTCGGTTCCATCATTAATCTTTGACTACCTGGGGAAATTGTTAGAGTTCTGTAAACAAAACTTGGGAATAAAACTACTTTGGTCAAACTTTTAATAAACATTGATAGTTGAGAACTGTGTTTGTCTTCTGACTGCATATTTCTTTAAGCAACTTTTACAGTTGTCCTTCTTAACTCCTTCTGCACTGCCCTGCAGTGCTGGTGGTGTTCACACCGCAGCGTGACAGCACACCGCCGCCGTGATGTGGCTAGCTACGTCGGCAGAAAACTGGCTGGAATATTAAATTTATTTAATTCATTTTGAGCTTTACTGCTGAAGGTGGCAGTGGGGAGCTGGAAGCCTGAAACATCATTTCCTTTCTAGTTGATGATGTGTTGCTTTGGGGGGCCAGAGGGCTTTTGGTGCACAGAAACATGCCAAAAATGTACGTGGCGAGGTGCTCGGGGACCGGGATACAGCAGAGCCTGGGCTGTGGCGGGAAATGGAGCAGCGCAGTTGTAGCGGCTGTAGCCAAATAACTTCTTGCTCAGATTTGTTTCCCTGGTTTTAGGCTGGACCAAAAGGGGCTCTGCTCAGGCTGCTGCCCCAAAGGTTTTTTTATTTGTATCTCAGTCCACCTCGTGCAAGGCTCGTGACTTGGGATAGTTCATTTTACTGAAGTTGCAGACAAAAGCCTCATTCACGTTTTGATTGTAGCTGGCTCAATATATTTCGCAAAGGATCGACAAACTTTTACAAGTCACTGATGATTTCTCTAAATGCGTATTTTAAATTTTAGATTTGGTCAAGATAAAGGCACGTAGAAACAGATTGAACTTTGTCCTGTGTGGCGATACCCTTTTGCTCGTTGGTGCTTCAATATCTGCTTAAGAACAGCATAAATTCAGTCTGGACCACAAATACAACTCACCTGGTTTTAATTTATATTAGTTGAATGTTTATGTAGTGCCTTGAGGGGGCTGAGAGGGTTGATGAGCCCCCGGTCTCCCCAGCATCACCCTCCTGCCCTGTTCTGGGCTTCGCAAAGGACAATCCCGGATGTGCAATGCTCATTTTCACCTGTCCCCAAAGTGGAGCCTCGCCGGCTGTGAAGGACGGAGGCTGAGCCTTCCTTATTTATTTTTAAAGCCTCTTTAGCGCTGGCCAAGCTAGTTGTTTTTTCCTGCCCTGTGCTGCTGCAGGCCAGCCGTGCCGGTGTGGTGGCTGATCCTGGAGGACAGGTGTGTGAAGGAGGGCACAGGGAAAGGACCCTGCTGGGAGGAGCCAGGGGCTTTGTGGAGATAGCTGCCCTGAGGCGCTGCTGCCGGCCAGCGGCATGCCCAGGTTGAGGTAACTTAATTTTGCCCACGTTTTTCGTGACCCAGGAGGAGTTTTGCTCTGTGCTTCCTTCAGAACAGTGCGGTTCCTTTCCCTTGCCTACCTTTATGCAGGTGGCTGCAGAACTTCTTATGAGCTGTTTAACGCCCTTAGAATCATACAATGGTTTAGGCTGGAAGGGCCCTTGAAGATCATTGAGGTCCAACCCCCCTGCCATGGGCAGGGACACCTCTCACTAGACCAGGTTGCCCAAGGCCACGTCCAGCCTGGCCTTGAACCCCTCCCCAGGGATGGGGCCTCCACAGCTCCCCTGGGCAATTTGTTCCAGCGCCTCACCACCCTCATAGTGAAAATTTCTTCCTAATATCTAATCTAAATCTACCCTCTTCCAGTTTGAAGCCATTACCCCTCATTCTGTCTCTACATGCTCTTGTGGTAAGTCCCTCTCCAGCTTTCTCGTAGGCCCCCTTCAGACACTGGAAGGCTGCATTAAGGTTTCCCCAGTCTTCTCTTCTCCAGGCTGAACAACTCTCAGCCTGTCCTCATAGGAGAGGTGCTCCAACCCTCTGATCGTCCTTCGTGGCCCTCCTCTGGACCCACTCCAACAGGTCCATGTCCTTCTTGCGCTGAGGACTCCAAAGCTGGATGCAATACTCCAGGTGGGGTCTCACAAGAGTGGAGTAGATGGGTAGAGTCACCTCCTTCAATCTGCTGGCCACACTTCTTTTGATGCAGCCCAGGATGCAGTTGGCTTTCGGGGCTGTGAGTGCACCTTTGCAAGGTCTAGCTAAGCTTAACTTCTCACAAGCCTCAGTTTATGTTTGCTCCTGGATCTAAAATGGATCTGCCTTCGCTGATCAGCCAGTCATCTTTTTTCCCAGTCCCTCTATGGTTTGTGCTTCTCTGAGGTCCTGCTCAAAGTGGCTGTTCCATCAAATAACCCCTTTCTACAGGAATTTTTTTCTCTCTCTCCCTTTTCAGTGCAAATTGCAAATTCCTGACAGTGTTACCACCTTTGAGTTTATGATGATTATTCTCAAGTCCTCGAATTCTTCCTGTTTTTTGACTGCACCAAATAGTACTTTCTGCCTGGGAATTCAGCCTCCTGAAATGGCAAATCTTAAATAACAGTCAAACCATTTCCTAAACTGAGGAATAAACTGTGACCACGGGAAATAGCTTTGGGCCAAATTCCCATTTCTCCTGCGATGCTCCTACTGCTTCTTACCGAGGGGAAGGCTGGAACTGCCTCACTTCAGGAGGAAGAAGAGAAGAACACAGGGTGCAAAAGAGCTGAAGGAAAACCTGGTAGATGGCAAAACCGTATCAGTTTCCAAAACAGAGAAGCTGTGTTTTTTTAACCTTTTCTGAGTCCTCTTTTGTCCCTTCAGATTATTTCTGCATTATTAATCAATTACAGCATTGTCTGCTTTTTTTTTATTTTTTTTTAAGCTGAGGTTAATTTATGGCTGCCTATAGATAATTCTTTAATCCTTTATGTTTCAAATATTGACACAACATAATTCAAATCTGCTTCTGCACTGATAAGGTGACAGTTAAACAGGTATTTTCCTCGAAAACTGCTGAGTGAAGTACTGAGGAAATGTGGACATCCATCAGAGTGTGATTCCCCTCCAGGCGGTCGCCAGCCTGCGGGTGGGGGAGATGGTGGGGCAGCCGTGGGGTGTACAAGGGGTGGGTGCCGTGGAGCTATGCCTGTGCTTTACAGCTCTGAATTTGTGCAGGTTTTACTGCTTTCTTCTTTAAAAAAAAAAAAAAAAACAAACAAAAACAAACAACAAAAAACCCCAAAACAACTTGAAGGTGTCTAAGCTTTCATCGGTGATACACCCCTTATGGGCCAAATGCATATTTTCAAGGATGCTGCAGCAACAGGTTTGCCCTCGGTGTGCTGATGTACCGAGTCAGGGCTTCCTCCCGGCTCTTCTGGGCAAAGCAGCCCAGTAGTAACCTGGTTGTCCTTCTGCAAGAACATCATCTGCCCAGCACAAACACAAGTTAACATTCTGTTTTTTTCATATTACGTAGTCACTGGAAATAACCAGAACCAGCTCACCCCTAATCGGGGTCCTGCCTGCAGCTGTCACAGTCGCCTTTTCCCTTTCAGCCCAGTAAAATCTGGATTATTCGATACAAAGGGGGAAGAGCCACAGCGGAGCCCGTTTCCCCACCCCAGGTCCTGGTTCTGCAGGGCTCAGCGCGGGCGGCCGGCAGGGCAGCCCGCTCCAAACCCGCGCAGCCATGGAAAGGCAAAGACGACCTTCCCCTCCTGCAGTGGTTTTGTTGCAGGTGGGGCTGAAATTTAAAAGCGAGTTTCAGATTCTGCTTATCTGCAGCCACCTGGGCACATCTTAAGCAAAACTCCCATTTTTTCCTTTGATATATATGTGCGTGTGTACATATATACACACACATGTACATGTATATATTATGTATATGCATATATGAATTAATACGGTGCCTACTTTCTCTTGGGTTTAATTATTGCAGTTGCCAGATTTCTTAAAAATGGGCATTTCCTGTTTTGAAGCTGAATTCTAAGCTAATTCCTTAGTAAATAGAGTGAACCCCCCCAAATGACAAAATATTTAGTTATTATTAATTATTTATTAATATAATATAACTTAAGGTAATGTAATGTAACAACATAACATAATATTTTATTTATTTTTCTATACTTAGTTGTTATTATTATTAAATATTTAGTAAATATTTGGTTTTATAGGCTGGGCTGCTCAGCTAACAGGACATGGGTATTTTGGAGAAAGAGATGTAGGCTTGTTTGGTGTTAAGACTTGCCTCTGTGTAAAACGAACCCTTAAATAGCCTTTCCCAGAGGAAAAAAAAAAAAAAAAAGTAGACTAATTTAAGTGTAATTCTAGGTTTGCACCTACTTGACTTATTTCTAGTAACAATAGCTAATATTAGTAGTTTGCTGCTAAAGTGATTTTACGGGTGGCAGTACCTTAATTCCTTGGAGAAGGAGGGGATGTTTGGGAGCGCACAGGGACCAGGGAAAGGAAGGAGCAAGCCCGGACAAGAGCTCTGCTCTGCCGCAGTCGCTTCACAGAATCACAGAATGGTCAGGGTTGGAAGGGACCTCTGGAGATCATCTAGTCCAACCCCCCGCCAGAGCAGGGTCACCTACAGCAGGTTGCACAGGGTGGCGTCCAGGCGAGTTTTGAATGTCTCCAGAGTGAGAGAGGGTGCCTCATTTCTGGGCACGAATCCCCAGAATTTCCACACTTGTTGCACAGCTGAGGAGAACTGAGATCACGGCGTGCCATGTGACCACTCTGCATCTGGTACAGCCACCTCCAGCTCATGCCTGAAGCCCTCCACCATCAGCCGTCCCCGTTCCGGGGCAGCATCACCCAGCCGTGGCCATGCGGCCAAAGTCCTGCGAGGTGCGGTGGGACAAGGACCAAACCTCGCTGCAGCAGCCAGCTCAGCAACTCCGGCCACAGCAGCCTTTCCACTTATGACGCCAAAAATCCCCTACGCTTGAGACACAAGCCACCACCTGGTCACACATGGCAATTTTCAAGTTAAGCCTCATAAAATTACAACCGAGGAGACTAGTCACGAGCCCGTTGTCAGCTCGCCTCTTTTCTTGCCGCCCAGCAAGGCGCAGAGTGAGCTCATTTCCCACCTGGCTCCGTGCCTGCTCTTCGGTCAACCACATCAAGCGCTAAGTCACTTGGAACAAGAACAGCGTGTGCTTATGCGTCCCCAGCGGTGGCTGACAACCTGCCTCCTGGGGCTTGTGCTGGGAGCTGCAGCTGATGCTAGACATGAGCTCCTTCACCCTTCACTTCATCCACCTCTCATCTCCACCGCAGCGTCGGCCTTTGCTGAACCCTGCTCCTCCTGGGGAGCTCTGCAGTGGGGATGCGCTGACTCTGTCAGGACACAGATGGGGAAGCTAAGGACAAGGACATGTTTGAGCTTGTAGTTCACAGCTGAACATCCCAAGGAGGCATCACAGGCTGTCAAAACATCTAAACTTAAGTCAGTGAAGAGGTTGCAGCCTCCAGCTTTCAGGCTAGAAGGTTTGCCACTACTGGATTCCTTGGCAGAGAGGTCCAGGCCCAGACACCGTGTATGGTGACTGCACGATGGTGACTATGGAGTCAGAGAGCCTCTGATGGGAATCCACATCCGTGTCCTCCCTCAGAGTTACACAGGCAGGGTTAAGCCTACACAGCTGTTTAGAAAGAAAAGAGACAAAAGCATAATAGCTTAAAGGAAAAAGGGCCACTGTGGCCAGGGAGCTAGATTCATTGGGGGCCCAACTTAAATGCATCTATGCCAACACACGTAGCATGGGGAACAAACAAGAGGAGTTGGAGACATGCACACGCCTGCAAGGCTATGATCTAATCGGCATCATGGAGACATGGTGGGACAACTCCTGTGATTGGAGTGTTGAAATGGATGGATACAGGCTCTTCAGGAAGGACAGGCAGGGGAGACGAGGAGGGGGTGTCACCCTCTGTGTCGAGGACCAGCTGGAGTGCACGAGCTTTGGAGCTCCACCTGGGAATGAATGAGGAGCCGACCCAGAGTTTATGGGTCAGGATTAGAGGAAGGGCAGGGACAGACTGTGGGGGTCTGCTACAGGCCACCTGACCAGGAAGACTGAGTGGATGAGGCCCTCTATAGACAGGCAGGAGCACTCTCACATTTGCAAGCCCTGATCCTCATGGGTGACTTCAACCACCCTGGTGTCAGTTGGTTGGAGAGCACAGCAGGGCATGCGCAATCCAGGCAGTTCCTGGAATGCATTGGTGGATAAATTCCTTCTCCAAGTGACAGAAGAATCAATGAGGAGAGATGCCATGCTGGACCTTGTTCTCACCAACAAGGAGGGGCTAGTGGCGAATGTCATGCACGGGTTGCCCAGAGAAGTTGTGGAAGCTCCATCTCTGGAGGTGTTTAAGGCCAGGCTGGATGGGGCTTTGAGCAACCTGGTCTAGCAGGAGGTGTCCCTGCCCATGGCAGGGGCGTTGGAACTAGATGATCTTTAAGGTCACTTCCAACCTAAACCATTCTATGATGATTTTGTTTCCCTAAAGCATACCTGTCATTAAAACAATATGTCAAGAATCAATCCCTTTTTCTCCAACCTTTTTGTAACAGCAATTGCAGAGTGAGTCTCCCATCTTCCAGCTGAATGCTCTGGCCACCGCTAAATTTCAGCACAAGAAGGGAAAGACACATTTTACTTCTCACTAGCCCCATGAAGCCATAGCAAGAGATGGAAACAAACACCTGGAAGGACTCTGAGCAGCACAGACCATGGTTCAGCGGGAAGCCCAGGGAGCACCTTCCTGGTGGAAACAGCATCTCCTGGGTGACAGCAGACTCCTCCTGCATCTATTAAACAGGATCTTGAGATACTTGTCACTGGGTGGAGGAGCACACCTTGGGAAGCGTAGGCATCAAAGCTAATAAGCCTCTCAGCACCTAAAATGACTGCAAGTGAAAATCAGTACTTCCCAAAGCACAAGGGCAATGCTCAACTAGGAGGCACATCTGTACTTGCAAGGGCCAGCAAAGTGGGGGACTAAGATGAACCATTTCGTACAGCCACTGCTGCACCTTTGCAAATGTAATAAACGTGCCAGACTGGGTGGTGGCACCTTTTAGTGTCTCCTAGCATAAAATGGCTTCCCATTTTTTCCTCTTGCTCTCATCTTCCAGGCAGAAATAAAGAAAAGATGAAGAAACTGGGCAGTCCAAGTACCACATGAAACGAAAACTAGAATAGGAAAGGAAGACAACAGTTGTCTTGGAAAACTGGTACAAGATAGAATGGTAAGAGATCTGAGGAAATTTGGCTTAGGGAAAATTGCCGATCACCGGGCCTGTGTTCCGCAGGAGGGGAAAAAAAAAAAGAAAAGAGAGACTTGCATTGAAGCAGAGAACACAAAGACCCTTCATATGTGCAACGAGTTCAGCCACTCTCCCCACACATCCTACCCTCCCCACCTGCCTGGTCACAGTAGGGACCAGAGGAGGACAAAGTGCGATTCATCGCTGCACAGCCAAGGAAAAGCGAGCAGACATCCATGTTAAAGGCAGGCTTCTCCGGTTCTGCCCTTCCCATGCTGTCGGCTTTAGCGAGACCACAGGACCCGTGAGGGTCTAAGCTCACTTTGTCTTCACGCAAAAACCAAACCTTGGGCCTTGTGACAAATCCCCAGTGGAGTTAGAAAGCAGATGGCACAATATCTGCATCCTATCTGCCCATGGTGTTCACAGCAGATTGTTTAGCCTTTCTGTGCTTGCTTTTCGTAACAAAACAAATAGAACTCCTTGTAGCTGTGATTTCTTTTCATGTTAAAAGTTTTCTCAAACGAGAACTGTTCAACAAGCCCAAGACGTTGCGGCGAGCCCTGTATACGTGAAACTAATACCTGAGGCACAGCCAGGCCTCAAACTTGCGCACGTGCCAGGTTTTCCATTTCAGCAAATACGGACATCATTACCCCACAGACGTGAACAGAGGACACCCTGTGCTAACGAGGGAGCTCGCCAGTGCCCAAAGACCCACTTCGCGCTGAAATATAGAGAGCAGTTGTTACAGAAGATCTGCTGGAAAACAACGCAGCCATGGCCTTCCGACTTCAATTTCCCCTGGAGTTAACTCTCTCCCTACCTTTCTAAGTCTTAGACCATGGCTGTGCACTATGAAATTGCATTATTGAATTGCTAAAAGTAAAAAAAGCAAAAGCCCACTCCTTCTACTCTTCCTTTGACACCGGTGCAGTCCCGCTCAGTGGATTCACCCTTTGATTTACACCAGTGCGTGTGAGCCCAGCGCCAAAGCCTTCGTAGCACAGAAGTAAATTTAGCACAGAAAACTTGGGAAAAAGTGTTTGCTTTTGTAGCAGGGTGCGAGGGGCTTGCCTTTCAAGACACACACTATTGGAAGTAAGGTTTTCCTGTCAAATGACTGCTGGCAAGAACCAGGAAACACAGTTTTGAGATTGCACAATCTGCTTAAAAGTGAAAGGATGAAAGTGTCCATAGGAGTCTCTTCCCAGCCTGTAAAAACTAGACCTAAGTTTTTACAGACATAGGTACAACAAAACCAAACACAATACAAAGATAACGCAGTGAAGAAAGCATGAAACTTTCCTGATCCAGAACTCAGCTGCTTTGAAGAGGCAGAGAGGTGCCGGATTCAGGGTTTCTTCAGATTCACATAGCTGGAATTTCAAGAGCACTCTACCCAAAGCCTGAGTTACACGGCAGAAAGCGTAGCTGCCTTTCTTACGCTAAACTTCAGGCTTACAAGGTTGAAGCAATTCTTCTGAAGCTGAAAGGAAAACAGGCCACAGGCATAAAGGGGCAGACAGACGTCAGCTTTTCTGAGCCATTCTGACTTGAAATGACATGATCATGTCTCTAAAGCTGCCCCGTACAAGCCAATAGCTGGTGACAGGGAGATGCTTTCAGGAAGGCAGATGATGCCCCAAACAAAGTTGTAGGCTCTGCCCATCCTCCTGCTGCATGACAGGGTCTCTGTCAACAAAAAAGGATTTGCTCTGACTCTTTTCAGGAGAGGAACCACTTACCCAGAGAAAATAAGACAGACTGAAGTCTGGGATGCTAATTTCAAAACGATAGCGCTATATATATATATGGTTTACGGTTGGACTCGATGATCTTAAGTCTTTTCCAACCTAAATAATTCTATGATTTACCTGCAACATAACTTGTTCCAAAGCCCGTTTTCCCAGTCAGTTCTGAGGATGTTCAGAAATGAGACTAGCATCAGACACTGCTGCCCAAGTCAGGCAAGGGGTCAGCAGGTGCGCAGCAACAGCTTGAATTTAGGGTTTCTTGATGGCACACGACAAACTGACTGCCCAACACGGATCTTGTTCAGATGCAAGTTATATTACTATCAGTTGCAGGACGGAGCTGATGAGAAACCCCTAGTCCTGCTCCCTTGGGTTACCAAGCCACCCACCCCTGGCCTCCAGCACACCAGTCTGTCACCACACTGCCCGGAGCTGGGGCTCCTGTGGCGGGTTCCAACACGGTCCCCACCTTCCTCAGCACCCTGACCCAGGCGGCAAGTCATGCACCAGCTGCCTTCACCAGCTCCGTCGCAAATCTCACCCCACCTTACCTCCACCTGCATGAACTGCGACCCAGTGATTTGCCAAGGTTCAACTGAAAGCTAAATGACAATGACAATTGTTCAACATATTCATCAATGATCTGGATGAAGGGATAGAGTGTACCATCAGCAAGTTTGCTGATGACACAAAACTGGGAGGAGTG
>NW_009647052.1:1347182-1355001 GCF_000708025.1 Charadrius vociferus
CAGTGGTGCCCAGTGATAGGACGAGGGGTAATGGGCATAAACTTGAACATAGGAAGTTCCATCTTAACATGAGAAGGAACTTCTTTACTTTGAGGGTAGTGGAGCACTGGAACAGGCTGCCCATAGAGGTGGTGGAGTCTCCCACTCTGGAGACATTCAAAACCTGCCTGGACGCTGTCCTGTGCAACGTGCTGTAGGTGACCCTGCTCTGGCAGGGGGGTTGGACTAGATGATCTCCAGAGGTCCCTTCCAACCCTGACCATTCTGTGATTCTGTGAAGTTCTTCAGCAAGTTTCAATATAAGCTTTATTTTAAAGGAGGAAAAAAGAGCCCAGGATACAGTGTTTACATTCACTCGGTCTCCCACATAAGTTTAAATATTCGTGTGGCATACATTTCCGTAACCAAGTGTCTCCTATTGGCTGACATCACACTAAAACTTCAGACTGTGCATAGTCACTGCGCAGCTATAAACACAAGTACTGAAGTCAATGGAACACACTTTCTAGCTCAAATCCTCTTGGTGCTGCTGTGGATTCAGCACGGTAACATTTCTTACTCATTTCAGAAGAGCAAAACCCCGTCCTTTCCAAGATGCTTTAGAACAGATTTTGACTATCTGACACCTTCCAAATGAGCAAACTTTAAAAGCAGCAATTCCCCTGTCTTTTCATTTGGATTGGCAAAATCACAGGCTGTATTCAGGTTCATAAGCACGCACTTCACGATTCGTCATCTTTGTTCTACTCGACGACACTGCCACAGGACACAACCAGAACTACTTTGGATCCACCCAGCATCAGTTTTATCTGTGAAGAGGCTCATGAGTGCAGGTGATCTTGCCACATCCGCTGGTAGGAGGGGGTACACTTCTCTACAAAGGTGTTTTAACAAAGGTACTCTCTGGCTCCTCTTCAGAAAACTCTGCTGAAATCTGTCTTTGGGAAGTTGTTTTCTCTGAGCACATTTTTCTTGGTAAATACTTGCCAGTCTGAGGTAATGCTTTTAGCTTTTCCATCTTCTGGTGATTGCTTTTCACAAATCTTAGCAGGTTAACAATAGCAGCTGGTGTAATTCCAGGGATGCGGCTGACTGCACCAATCTGCGTGTGGAAACAGGAACAAGTAAACCAAGAACAAACCTACACACTGGAGCTAGTAAAACATGAGATCAAAACCTCTGGGTGTTCCTTTCCCTCAATTCTCCTCACCCCCCATGTCCCTTGGGAAGACACAGAAGCGTTTTCATTGTGGCTCAACCTTGTGGCCCAATGCCTTACCGTCTGGGGACGGTTAGAGTCCAGTTTCTCCCGCACCTCTGTGGAGAGCGACGCATCAATGGCAAAGTAATCTAGGTCCTCTGGCAGTTGGAGGGCTTCATCGCGACGCACTTCTTCTATTTCCTGCTGTTGATTGACCACACACCACTCATAAGCAGCTGTGATGGAAGATGAGGGAAACAAGAAGACCAGATAGAGATGTTCATGTGAGACAGGTCACTTGCAGGAATTCTCAGAAGAAGAATGAGCGATTCCACTGAGATGGTCAAAAGCTTCTGAAGAAGTTTCCAGCCTCACAGACAAAAGAGCCTAACTCACATCACTACTTTAGAAGAAGTCATACTCTTTGATTTGTTACAGGAATTAAGATACATGGGTTGGCTTTTCCTCTCATCCCAACAAAGGATGCTCTATTTTACAGAGCAGTGAGGAGGAAAAGCCCAGGAGAGAACACAAATACTAGATCTCAACCCACAAAGCAAAACACAGGTGCTTGCATAGGGCTGTGGCCTATGGTAAAAAGAGCATGCTCTGCTAACAGTGTTTCGTTTCATTAAGCAGCAATGTGAAACACACTTGGAGGAATGGATTGGCTCTCCCCCTACTGAACAACACGTATGCAGATCCCACTAAGAGATCGTAACTCTTGTACTCTACCTTCTATTTTCAATCTCTCTGCCAGTTCTCTCCATTGAGCAAGCTTTCCCAGGGGCTCTGGGACAGCCCTTGCAAGAACCTCCATGTTGGCCTCTGAATATTGAAGGATGTCAAAGGCACTGTGGAGAACAAGAGTTAAGTTTTTATGGTAGGAAGGAGTCCCTTGCATAAGGCAGATTTACAGCTGTTCCCAGCTCAAACTCGTAAAGATCTCAGCATAAGCCAGAACAACTGCAGAGCTAAGCTCACCCCTCTACTATCTCCTCTCACTACACAGAAGAGCAGTTCAGCTCTTGAAGAGGGGCTCTTTATGAACAGCCAGACAGAAAGGACGAAGTAAGGGCATCAAGGGAAATCTTTCACACAGACCAAGTCAGGAAGGTTTTAGTCACCGATTTAAAACAACAGAAAAGATTAAGGTGAGAGAAAGGATGGGTAAGGGAAGCAAGGCCCTTTGTGTACAAGAAGAGCCAACATCTGACACTAGCTTAAAATCGATCGCTGCTTTATCAAGCTTTCAGCAAAGCAGCAACCCACTGCAAAATTGTCACCACATGGTGTCACTCTCCATAAGGAGAGCAAGAACTGAACAGGCCAGTGGAGTGCCCCCCTGATTTGGGAGCCAATGTCAGCACCAGGACATGTGGCATAGTAAACACACCCATGTCCCACTTATTCTACAGGCATACAGGTATCCGTCCCCTGAAGGTGACACAGCTGGAATCTTGGAGTACTGATGGCTTCAGGAAGGATGGACAAACGCTGTGAAACCAGTAGCCAGATGTGCTAAAGCAAGCGTAGGTGAGACCAGAAAGCTTCAGCTGTAACCTTTACCTGACAGGCGACCTTCGATTGCTACTGATGGGAACTTCTGGTATTAACTGGGACCATTTGGATATACTGAACTGAAGGGATTTTAGTGTTGCAATTCCATCCTCTAAAGCAGCTCTCATCTTAACTGCTTGTCCGTATCGCTGCTGTGACACACACCCAGCTTCCTCAAAACCTGCGGAGACAGGTGGTGTGTGAGACAAAGGTCTACAACCAAAGGCTGCTCACTGCAAAAGCCACCAGAAGAAAATACCTCTGTGGGTCAGCCTGGCATCGGCATTGTCAGGCCGGAGGGACATGCGGAACTCCACGCGGCTGGTGAACATCCGGTACGGCTCACTGGTGCCCAGGGTGGTCAGGTCATCGATCAGGACACCAACGTAGCCTTCAGTGCGACTGACAATGAAAGGGGGCTTGCCATGAACCCGTAGGCAAGCATTGATCCCAGCAATCACGCCCTGGGCAGACAGAAAACAAAACGGAAAACACATCAGTCTCTTCATGGCTAAAATATCAGCGCATCTGCCTCCAAAGAGTCGTGTCAAACGGCACCCTGGAAAATGCAACAATCTGCTAGTAACCTAGGCAGTTTCTTTCTCGTGATACTGTGACTGTCTGATGGGCTTCTTGGTCCCTGCTGACATGACTAGAGACAGTTCCCACATGTTTTCAATTATACCCATTGCACAGTCTCCATGCTGAAACATTTGACAGTGCTTCCAAGTACTTTTGTTACTGCAATCTCAGTAACAGCAACTGTAGATACTAAAAGTAAGAATGGCAAGTCTGGAATCGTGGTGAGCAACAAAAGTTAAGACGGGCCAAGCAATCCTGCATATCAAAGAGAAATGCCAAGATAATATCCCTTTCTGAGCTCTCAGTATAGACAATAAGATTCACCCACCTGAGCTGCAGCTTCTTCATAGCCTGTAGTGCCATTTACCTGGCCTGCAAAGAAGAGGCGCTGAACAAGACGAGACTCAAGAGAAGCAGTCAGTTGACGGGGATCTAAAAAATCATATTGCACCCCATAGCCTATGACAAAAAAAAAAAAAAGACAGATCTTACGGGAGGGATTTTGAAGGTTCCTATTTATCAGCAAAGGCAATCAGTGGGGCAGAATGACTTCGGTTATAAACTTTTATCTACAATTTAAAAAAAAACAAGGAAAAATCCCTGCATCCAAGAATTAACTTTGTTTCATATTTCCTTTGTTTTGCTATGTTCTAAACAAAATCTGTTTTTTATTAGCTGGTAACCAGTCTGACAAATAGACTTAAAACTATTCACCCCCCTCACCTGGCTGTAACATCTTAGCTTTTTCCAAGCCTGGGACGGATTTGATCACCTGCTCCTGGAGCTCAGGTGGCAGTGTCATCGACATGCCTTGGGGGTAAATGACATTGGACTCCAAGCCTTCGGGCTCTAGCCACACCTGATGTTCTCGGTTTGGGAAGCGCAGAACCTTTGATTCAAGAGAGGGACAGTACCTGCAACAGTAAACAACCATGAGCACCACCTGACATGGAGAAAAGGTAACTTTCCAGAAGCAAAGCCGGGGAAACCCACAGTTTTAGACAGACTGTCAGCTCGTGCCATTGAGAGCCCTGCAAGATGCCACATACTTACCGTGGGCCCCTTGTTGTCTCCCTTATATGGTTGTTCAGGTGGAGGTTATCATGGATAATTTGCTGGGCTTTTGGGGTAGTGCGAGTCAGGAAACATGACAGCTGATCTTCTGGCTGAAAGACGTCAAAGCTCATTTTAAGTTAACCCAGTCACAACACTGTACCCTTTCTGAACAGCTCTGAGGATCTCCAAGAGCTTTTCCATAAGAGCTGGCTCTCCTAGAGATGGGCAGTGCTGTCATACCCACTGTGGAGGCAGAACATGAGCAGAGAGCTTGAGCAACACACCCAAAAGCAGACCCAGAACAGAACAGAACTTGGGGGTCCAGAATTCAAGTGCTATTCTATACACTGTATTCCTAATCACAGGATGGATATACCTATTAATGCAACGCATTGTATTACAGCATTCAAATTAATCACAGGAATTCAAAGCTCTGAAGTAAGAGGAGTAAGTGCTGACCCTACAGCTAACAGCCAGTTAAAGAGTTCAGTGCAGAAAAAAAAGAAATCTCTCAAACCCCTGCAATTAACATGGAAAATTCAAGGTTTGGAAAAACCCCACCATTTAAAGTATTTCACTGATTTTCCTGAAAAAGTCAATAGGGTCACATTCAAAACAGTAATAATGTTACACCCCAACTCCCTAAAACCTTTCCTACACATACCAAGGACTTCAAGTGATATATAGGGTACTGCAATTCCTATATGCTCTGGGGCAAATGAACTCCTGATACTTAATTCTGTGTTGCTTAACTACATTATATAAGAATGCCATCCATTTTCCAAGATTTTCTTTGGAAATTTGAGTTTCTTCTGCTTTCAAGTTACTGTTAACATGCCACCTCTGAGCTCTGTGGAAAATTACATCCTTTCTCTGTCCTAGTCAACACCACTAGTGATCTCTAATTTCAACATTTTAATCTTATTCTACAGCTGGGGTAACGAGCAGCATAAATTTCCACAAAACAGGTTTAATACTGGAAGCATTTTGTAAACCACTGATATGATCAGCACATGAATACTACTACTATCATATTTCACGCAATTCTGACTCTAAAAGCAAAGGAAGTTTGGTTCTTAAGTTGAGAAGTGAGAGGAAAAAGGTACTTGCTTTCAAAAGATGACAAGCAATTTCCCCCTTTGCATTGAGAGTCCTCCCAAACAAGAGAGAGAGGTTAAGAGGGCATCTCTCATTCGTTTAGTGGCCAGTCCAGCCTAAACCACGATAAGTATGAATACAGCCCAGCTCCCTTTCCCAGCCATCAACTCCCTGGCTGATTCTGAGCATGACATTCCCCAGACCACTCCCCACCCGGCTCTATGCGCAATTTGACACGTGCTCTCCCACCTTGATCCACACAGACTCGCTGAGGAAGCTGAACGGCACCGGAGGATTGTCAGCTGCACGTTCCTCCAGACCGCTGAAGTCAATCGTATCTTTGGCAAGCCGGGGCGGCGTCCCAGTCTTCAGCCTGCCCACAGCAAATCCCAGTCTCTCCAGAGTCTGAGCCAGCCCGATGGCCGGCTGGTCCCCCAGCCGCCCAGCTGGGTGCATCTCCAGTCCGATGAGGACCATACCCCTCAGAAATGTACCAGTGGTTAGGATAACGCTCCCAGCATGTACTGTGCTCCCATCCCCTGAAAAAGCAAGTTTTCAGAGACGCATGTATTGTAGTATCAACAAAGTCCTGGGTATTCTAGTGCTTCTGTCTAAAACTAGACTAACAGTGTTCACCGATTATACATCTTTTATTATTTAACTAAATCAGCATTTCAATAATAAAAGCATTAATAGTAGTAACTGCAATAAGCAGCATGTAGGTATTCCTATGTTTTTCTTATTCCTAAGCATGTTACTCCTACCACAGAAAACCCACTCCTGGGAAAAATTCCCACCCAAGCCTTTATTTCAGAAAGCTTGTTTACTAGAACAGCAAGGGGTAATAAAGCATGAGTCTGCTTGTAACAGGACACCACTGCCCCATAACCCTGTTGGCAGCATACGCCGTTTACCAAATAAAATCTCAAAACGCAGCATGGAACTCAGTGGAACTCAGTATCACTCACCTGAAGAAAATTAGACTTAGGTACCCTCCCAATATCCTATCAATCCAGGGATGTTTTCCCATTGTATTACAGATATTAATCTAGTTTAGTTCACATTCGGCCTAAATCACCTCTGTTGGCTAACTCAACTTTCTCATTGATGAATCAGGAACGTCTACCCCGAAGGCTGCTCTTAGTGTCGAGGAGCTGAAGGTGCTTACGGAATTACCAGCACATACCCAGAATGACTCCCGTGACCTGGCATTTCCCAGGATGGTCTGGTTCTGGCTCTGCCAAGAGAAGATCCTCCACAGATGCCTCACGAACTGTCAACAGTGGTGTGTTAAGGATTTCTCTCTGTCATGAAAGGAGTTACTGCAAAAATCTAGGGAGTTATGAGACACACGGGCAGTCCCAAACCCCACTGATTTCCAAAACATCTATCATCCTCTTCCCTTTTCCGTTCTTACAAGGTGACCTGGCAGACACTCAGTCGCTGTACAATCCTAATCTACCAAGTAGAATTTTTCATTCACGAGTTTAAGTTCAAAAGAAACTATTTGGCATGAAGCCCGACCTGCATATAAAATGCTAGAGAATTTTTTAAACTGCTGAGCTCTAACAACTTACGCTGCATTACAGTACCAAACAGAAGGGTACCGAGGTTTGTGTGGCCAGCAGGTCGAGGGAGGTTATCCTCCCCTTCTACTCTGCCCTGGTGAGGCTGCATCTGCAGTATTGTGTCCAGTTCTGGGCTCCCCAGTTCAAGAAGGACAGGGAACTGCTGGAGAGGGTCCAGCAAAGGACTATAAAGATGATTAGCAGACTAGAACATCTTTCCTATGAGGAAAGGTTGAGGGAGACTTGGGTCTTTTTAGCCTGGAGAAGACTGAGGGGGAATCTTATTAATGCTTATAAATACTTAAAGGGAGGGCGCCAGGGGGATGGGAACAGTCTTTTTTCAGTGGTGCCCACTGGTAGGACAAGACGTAACAGGCACAAACTTGAGCATAGGAAGTTCCATCTAAACATGAGGAAGAACTTCTTTACTTTGAGGGTAGTGGAGCACTGAACAGGCTGCCCAGAGAGGTGGTGGAGTCTCTGACCCTGGAGACATTCAAAACCCGTCTGGACACCGTCCTGTGCAATCTGCTGTAGGTGACCCTGCTCGGGCAGGGGGGTTGGACTAGATGATCTCCAGAGGTCCCTTCCAACCCTGATCAAAGCGTGATTGATTCTGTGAGGTTTGATAGGAAAATATCAAAAACCAAAACAACACCCTCTGCAGTTTATCCTAATACTTCCGATGTGAGTAATTCATCCTAATACCCCAGGCCCCAAACACACACAGAAAAAAAAAAAAAATAAAAGAAAA
>NW_009647052.1:1356777-1374242 GCF_000708025.1 Charadrius vociferus
CCCGCGGGCGGCTGGCGGGCAGAAGCGGGCTTCCCGCCGCTCGGGAAGGGCTGAAAGCTGGGCCTTGCCGAGGAGTAGAGACTTTAAGGATTGCTACGTTAGTTAACAAGAGTTAATTGTAAAATAGCCGATTTACGGAAAGATGAACCTACGTGCCTTTAATAAAAGTCGCTGCCTGAACGGGACCCCCTGTAGAGCCGCCGCAAGCCCCTGCCCCTGCGTAGCCCGTGGGACCCGAGGACGAGTTGGGCCATGAAAGACCCTGTGCCAATTTTCAGTTGTTTTTGGTTTTGGTTTTTTTTTTTTTTTCCAAAACCAGGAGAAATAGCAATACTTTTTTTTTTTCTCTTTTTTTCCCCTCTTTTTTCTTTTTTTCCGGTTCCAGCTCAATCTGAAACAAAGTCAAATATGGGGATGTCTTTTTTTTTTTTTTTTTCTTTTTTTTTAACCAGCTTCAGGCATAGCGATGCATTTTATCTTTTTATTTCCTCACAGCTGATTCCCATGTGCAGAAGGGATGACTAAGATCAGCACTTTATGCATTACTAGGAACAGCTCAGGAATCTTAAAAAGTCTCTTAAAAATTAATAAGTTGGGAAGCTGGGAAATGAACAGCTATCGGTAAATTGCTCTTCTCCACACAAATGCACAGCAATCTTGTAATACAAATCCACTGAAATGAGCTCATCTTTCACTCCAGACATGAGAAGTCCAGAGAAGGGCAATGAAGCTGGTGAGGGGTCTTGAGGACAAGTCTTATGAGGAGCAGCTGAGGGAACTGGGGTTGTTCAGCCTGGAGAAAAGGAGGCTGAGGGGAGACCTTATCGCTCTCTACAACTACCTGAAAGGAGGTTGTAGGCAGGTGGGGGTCAGGCTCTTCTCCCAAGTAACAAGCAATAGGACAAGAGGAAACGTCCTCCAGTTGCGTCAGGGGAGGATATTGGGAAAAATTTCTTCACAGAAAGGGCTGTCAAACACTGGAACAGGCTGGCCGTGGAAGTGGTGGAGTTGCCATCCCTGGAGGTATTTAAGATGGGAGACATGGTGCTGAGGGACATGGTTTAGTGGTAACTTGGCAGTGCTAGCTTAACAGTTGGATTTTATGATCTTGAGGGTCTCTTCCAACCAAAACAATTCTCTGATTCCAAGTACACCAAGGCAGTTGTAGATAAAACCACAACAGGTATAAAAGCCTAAAGGGAATAAAACCTAAACTGCAAATTGACTGTTGTATTTGCATGCTTTGCAGATAACTGAACCAAATGAGTTCGACATCATGCTTGTAATGCCTGTTGCAAGACTTCAGCTGGATGAATGTGATGACACTGGAGCCTATTATTATTTAACATTCAAAAGAAATCCAAAAGAAAAGTACTTGTTGAAGTTTTTAGATGAAGATGGAAAATTATCAGCTCTTAAAATGCTTCAAGCACTAAGAGAAATTATTAAGCAAGAAGTAAAAAACATTAAAAGTAAGTACTTAGCAAACAAGCTAGGAGTGCTAAAAATCCAATTACATTGCGCATATGCATTGCCCTGTTGTTAATAAAATGTGATTTTTTTCCCCCTCCAGGTCAACCTGTCTCTTCGTGGCAATGTAGCTATAACTGTAACCTCTCCTGTTTCCGGTATCTCGTGTTTGCTCTTGTGCTAAGAATCACTGCAAATACATCAGAACTAATCATATTATGCAATTAACCCATTGCTCTGCTATGAAATCCTTTCCATATGAAAATAATGAATATTAAGGGTTCTGTCACATGCTTGGTACTTCCTGCATGACCTACATATTTTCAATCTATATGCCACACACAAAGAGCCATTTGCTGAACTGGTAGCAAAAGGAAGAGCTTTTATACATTACCTAATATTTTGTATTGATCTTTATGGAAAACATATCCCCTTTTAGGGTGCTCTCTTTTCTCCAAAGCCTTCAGAAACATTGTGGCCAGATCTCTTGTCTCAGTGTTTTCAACAGTGAAGCAGTTCACTGGAAAGCACTACTGTAATTCTGATTCTGTAGACACAGTAAATCAAGCACACACAGCGATTCAAGAAGAGTGCTCCTTATTTAGTAAAACTTCTCAATAGGCCTTCTTAATGTTTTATTTAAAATCCATATCCTGTAGGATAAAGAGCCAGTGACTGAGCCCAGGTATTTCTTTTGATTATAAATTCCTCAAGTGAAAACCTTAGCATTCTTCAAAAAAAAAAAAGTTTTTTTCTAATAGTGTGCTCTCTCTCTATGTATCTATATAAAGCTCAATTTCTTCTTTGTTCCTAGATGTGGAAGTAACTGTGAAAAGGAAAAAGGTTGGAAGCCCTGCAATAACTCTTCAGATCAAAAATCCTCCAGCAGAAATATCAGTGGACATCATCTTGACTTTGGAAGTTCAGCAGAGCTGGCCACCCAGCACACAGGATGGTCTCAAAATTGAACAGTGGCTGGGAAGAAAAGTCAGAGGAGAGTTCAGAAATAAATCACTTTACTTAGTAGCCAAACAAAACAAAAAAGAAAAGGTTCTAAGAGGTACCTCAAATACAGACAATAAGCCTAAATTATGAAATATCTTCTACAACTTGTCAGTGATCAGGTTCTGTTCAGTATCCTGCCTTCGCAGTACGGATCTTTACCTTATCCTGGATCTATCCAGATCAAAGACAATTGAAATCCCTGTTTAAAACATCAGATTTGTGACACCGCTTTTTCTGTACTGGCACCTAAAGACTAAACTGCACTGCCAGGCTGTATACTAACTACTTATAAGAGCATTATATTAAATCTGCTAAGTTAGATGCATGGATATGAACCTTTCCTCTGCTCGTGGGGTACTTAACAGCAACATCCACTCCTTTGCTTTGGAAGGAAAAAAAAATTTCTAAAAAGGCAGGGAACGTCCCTGTAAGTGGGACTGTACACACAAGTTACACACTTCTGAGGGAAGTAAACTGTGTACTTTTCGAGTGAGATACGTTGTTTCTCATTGAACTCTGGTACGGCTACAACGTTTTATTTCTTTTTCTCCAGACCTCTGCCACACCAAGCCTACACTAGCTTGCAGAAACATCCCAACTTGTCATTGCGTTATGAGAATCGATGATTTCAACCAAAAGAGTTCAGGCAATCTGGTATTTTTTTTTAAAAATTAGCATGCCCATCTTAACACCACCAAATAAATCGTTACTGCTCTACTGGGCTATCACTTTCTGTGAAAATTAAATGCAAAGACTAACTGTACCAAACCAGCAAGGGAAACGATCTGACTTAAGTAAGGAAGACAAAAATGATTGCTGCTGTTTTAAAACCCGGGGGTTGAGCTATGTCAATCATTGTTTTCAGAAACATTACCAGCAGAGCAAAAATAAATGCTTTGCACAGCCACCTTACCCGAGATAAACTCACAAGCGTATTACTTGCACAAAGAAATTGAAACCAATGGTGAAGATTTTTTTTAAATTCAAAACCAGACCGGTGATGCAGTAAGCCTAATACAGAACACAAATTCAAAGGTAACAGATTGCTATGAGTAGTGTAATGCCCCAAATCATGTCCAACAAATGCAGGAAGGTTCAGAATTAAGCTTAATTTTAAAGTAAACCCAAACATCCTTAAGACTATCATTAAAGCATCCAAACAATTAACTATGTCCTATTGTTAATAACATTCTGATTGTCTTTGTGTGGAGCAGCTGGGGAATTAAGGAGGAATTAACTATTTGTAGTCACTGAATTAATTTTTTTTTTTTTTTAAGTGCAAAGAGCATGCTGATATTGAAAATTAAGCCAATTATAAAGTGTATTTTTTTCTAGTTACAGACACTGGTACTTACTGCTATGTAACAATTTAACAATCTTGTCCTCAACTTTAGGAAACACCTGGCGGCTCTCCTTCTCGCACATCGAGAAGGCCATGCTGAACAACCACGGCAGCTCAAAGACTTGTTGTGAATCTGATGGACCAAAGTGCTGTAGGTTGGTATTTCATATCAATATTCTACTTGAAGCCTACGTGAGCCAGACAACTGGCACCGTTTTGGTTTAACATTTACAAATTTGATCTAAGACTAATTACTCATAATAGGGAGCAATAAGGCTTTTAAGGCATCGCTGTTCCATAGGAGTACAACATTGCATGTACTTGCTGAACGTCTGACTTGCATTTACTCAACAAGAGGTGGAAACAAATTACATTACAGGTTTACACTCCAGACTTGCCTTAGAAAGCTAAAAGCTGCAACTTGTTAATCTGTCCCAAACTCAGTCCTGTTTAGAATAACCAGCTTAAAGGTTTGATAACTCAGCTTTCTGAGCTTTGGCAGCAAAATTATACTTCATACCAAAGCGATTTCTAAAATGATGATGAGAAAAGAACTGCTGAATGGGATCAGGATGAAGAAATGTGATTTTTCACTTCAATACAAACTGGTTTCCACATTTCTCTGAAGAGAAAGAAGAAAACCCATGTGAGGTACAGAACCTCCTTAATGGCAAACGAACTTCTTAGTTTACTTAATTACATCTTGTACTGAATTAAGAAAGTCACAAAAGAACTGATGCGTAATTCTTTGTCTTTGCTTTATGAATATTACCAGACCCTACCTGCCTAGCAGTGTATTAAACTATACATACCCCCCCGCATCATGGTGTGCCACAGGAAGGTAGTGGCATTTCCTTCAGAGTAAACCCAAGCCAAAAAAGCAGCTTTAATCTTAAGCAGTGCTTTGAGGTCACGTTATACTGGTAGCACCTGCAGCTGGGAGGCTGCGCTGTCTAAGGACACTGCTGCCCAACACTTTGTATTTCTGTGCTGCTGCGACTACCAGTGAAAGCAGTGCATGCACAAAACCTGCTGTTTTAAGATCCTTCATTGCTGGAATCTGACTTCATACACAGTAGTTCAAGGATTATCCAGCCTAGTGTTGCACTTATTTTCAATTTTTATTCAAAACATTATTAAAAATGTTATTCTATTAGTGTCAGAACATTTTTATTACTTTCATGACTACATGTTTAGAACTGACAGGTACCTAATAAATTCTTATTTATTTAACAGGAAAGGTTGTCTTAAGCTTCTGAAGTATCTTCTAGAGCAGCTTAAAATGAAGTATACAAAAGAACTGGAAAAATTCTGTTCATATCATGTCAAAACTGCTTTTTTCCACTCGTGTGTCATGTGGCCAAATGACACAGACTGGCATTTGGGAGACCTGGAACACTGCTTTCAGAGATCTCTGGGATATTTTCTGGATTGCCTGCAAACATGTCACCTGCCACACTTTTTTATTCCCCAATACAACTTGCTTAGCCTGGAAGATAAAGCAAGCAATGATTTCCTTTCAAGACAAATAAACTATCAATTGAACAACAGATTCCCAATATTTCAGGAGAAGTATTAAAAACATTGTTTACAGTAACTATATAATTGTGTAATTTTGCATATTTAAAACCAGAAGTTCTGCACCTTAAGTTACTCCTCGGTAGTCTGATACTACAAAAAAAAAAAAAACAAAACAAAAATCAAGAACACTACAAAAATTGCATACTTCAGTCACACTGTTTAACCATAACCCTTAAAAGAAATAGGATGTTTTAAGTAATATTTATCTTCCCTATCCAAACATACATGTTACCTGCAAAATAGCTCCAAGGTATACTAAGAACATGTAGAAGAATTTGCAATAGTTAATTTCCCACGTGTAATTTCTACGATTCCAAATATAAAGGCATCGATGTCCAGTTAAAGTGAAAACCAACAATTTTATTTAAAATAAAGATCCACCCTCTGCAGAGTATCCAAAATACACTCTTGCTTTCAAAAGAAAAAGTCACTGGAGTTACTTTGACACAAACCACAACAACTTCTCCAGATCAGCTGGGTGGGTGAAGACCTTTTGCAGAGGACAATCACCAGCAACAGTAAGCAGAGAGAGAGAATATGGTATCAAAACAATATGAAGTTCCTGGAGTAACTCATCTTTCCAGAGTCTTCGGACTCGCTTTGGAAATCAGCCTTTTCACTGAACTTTGGGCAGGAAGGAATCATCTAATGTGCTGCAACACAGTAAAAGTTATTGTGCCAACGAGCATTTGCGTGACAGATCTTGTAGAAAGAAATGTATCTTCAACCCATATCAAGAAGGAAGAGTCTCCACGTGAAATGTTATCAAAACCAAAACACAGCATGAATCTGACATTCTCTGAATCAGTATTCAGCTCAATTTTTCTTATGTTGAAGAGTATGTATGTTAGGAAAAAAAGAATAATTGTAATATTTCCTATTACTAAAATTATGTGGGTGATAATTACACAGCATTTGGGAACTACTGTGCCTTAAGTAAATACATCTTTTGCTTTTTCTTAAAGAAGCCATGGGAGGTCCATAGTTTTAGCCTACTTTTTGAAGGCAAAATAACTTCAATTATGAGCAAATAGAAAAGAGGAAGGCCAAAAGACCATTTAGACAATCATTTTATTAAAATATTCTCATCTTGCTAGATTCAGTTTACTAGTTTTTCATTCGCTCATATTACAGATGAATAAACACAATTTCAGACCAAGTGTCAAATGAAGGAATAGCTCCTTCTTATATAACTTCCAAAGAGTGAAAACATACCCTATTATCGTTAGCAGTCTGTGTGACAGAACCTGACAGCCAAGTGTAACATTTGAATCAACTTTGTCTGAAAGAAATAAAAGCTGACCTTCAAATGTGTTTCTTCTTCATGAGTTTATTAACATTGCTCTCCTAAACTCTGTTTTTCTTGCTTAAGCTAGAAAATTACATCCATGAGAACAAGAGAAGCAGTTGGGTTTTTTTCCAGTTAGCCACGAACACATACTTCTTGCTATGCCCTCTTCCATCAGGAGGAAATGCAGACTTCTCAAAAAAAGCTTGAGACACAGGTGTTAACAAAAATGACTTTCAATGTTAAGCTTTAAAATAAAAAATAAATAAATAAATACTTGCTTCAGTAAACACCAGTTACTGCAAAGACAGCAGTTTTCAAATAACTAAGTTATCCTTGGAAATATTTCTGCATGCCACTCGCAGATCTGGCATATCAATGCAAAAGTACAGTATTTTGAAGCCACATCAACAAATATTGCTTAAATTCACTAATCCAGTTCTCTGAAAATAAAAGGAAAAATTGTATTTTACATTCTTATATATTAATACTGCATGTAATTGAAATAAAAAAAACACCAAAGAAACCCACAATATTTGTTTTTAACCAGTAGATAACTACTTTAGAAGTTATGCATATCACACAAGTAAAAATGATATCAATTTTCTTACGTGAAAATAGCATCCAAGTGCAAAACTAGATTTATTTCTATATAAAGTTAATCCAGTTTTCTTCTCTAAGCCACTTTTAAAACCACATTTTATTTAAATAGGACAGGTACAGAGAATAATAAACCAAGAAAAGAAACTTCTCAGTTTAAGCCCATTGAGGCTAACACTAATTACAATCACTTACTTTATTTCAGTAACTTTAACAGTTATTTTGAAGGCTTTCTCTGAGGCTTTCCTATATCCCTTTCAATTCCTTTTCTGATTTGAAATTGTTTATATCTTTCTGCCATTGCAATAAGCTCGTCAGGAACTACCTGATAAGAAAGCACAATACAACAAGGTCAGTTTTAAATAAATCTAAACTTTTAGACTCTGCTTTACAAAAATGCTATTGATTTGTGTGTTCCCAAACTTGATTTTGTTATTTTTCTGGCTCCTGTCACTTTGCAGATTGTCTTTTCTGTACAGATGCACAGATAAATCTTTTAACATAAAATTATACTGAGATACACTGAAAAATAATCAGCACAGTGTTCTTAAATTTTCAACTATATATCACCGTATCTGATGATGACATATAGGTAATTAAAACATCCGGTATTTCAGATAGGTACTTCAGATAGAAATGTATCTTTTGGTGATAACGAACAGCTGAAAAAAACGTACAATGCCACTAAAAGGTGATACCATACTATATACCTTTGAATGTTGCACTATTAGAATAAATACTAAGTTTTAAGAGCCTCTGAAGAGAAACTTTGGCACTGGAAGAAAGCATTGCTATAGGAAGGGTTCTCATGTGGATAAAACAAAGCTAGAAAATGTGAAAAGAAGGGCAGGAGAAAGCAGTCAGTTCTCACACTGCTGGGAGGTCATGTGAGCATGTTATCAAGATTCACGGTGCTTTCTGGCATGTTTGTAATTACGTGGAAAAGAAGGTAATAGTACCATTAGCACACTTTGCTACCTCAGAGTTACTCATGTTCATAAGGACTGAGGCCAGACTCAAAGAATTACAGACAGACTTTATTAGGTTGAGTGACATGGGTCACTGAATTAAAGAAAAATAACCGTATACCATTCTTATAGATCATGGAACAAAGGCAGTGTCCAACAAGTCTTCTTGAACCGGATGAGGCATAATGCAGATAACGCAATATTTACTGCAAAAAGCAGTATGGGCGACTGTACCGTCAGAAGAAGTTTTAGATCACTAATCTATCAAAACCAGCCTGCTTCAACAACCTGCGACAGCACGTAGCAGGTAGAAGACACCCAGATCTGAATCAGCTTCCTGATCACAGCAAAAAGCAAGCTTCTGCAGCGTTTGCAAGCACGGTATTAATGCGATTGCTCAGGCTCTGTGGTTTGCCCTCTGTGAGTGGCACAACACAGTTGCCAACAGTACAGTACAAACAAATTTAAGAACTGTTAAGTTTCCTTAGAAGTGCCTAGACCTGGCAATGCTTGAGCAGGTGAAGAATGCAGCCCGGAGAGAGGGCCTGGTGGAGGAAAAAAGTGTATTCCTCCATTTCCAACTTCTTTTGTCAGGCTTTATAATTCAGCAATACTTGCCATTTGCTATCAGCAACTTTTCTTAAGCTGGCATGAAAGTCAACTTGCTAGTATATATTTTATCTGCTGAATTGTTCTTATTGGTAAACAACTGCCCTGGTTGTCAGGAGTGCATAGAACAGGATGGCTATGGAACAGTCTATTCTGCTTAAGTTTCAGACATTGTTTAAAAATAAAGTGAAAAATGATGCATCTCTCTACCTGAAAGTCACTACAGACTTGTCTCATTACCTCTGTCTCTATTGGTACAACATTGCTATCCAGCTGAAACACTGGATAATTTTCTTCCTCAGTATCAGATCCTCTCTTACAGCACGACACAGAATTTCTTCCAACAAAAATGCAACAATTTCTTGCAGGAGTGGTTTTTGAGCAGGCACAAGGAAAGAGCGGGAAGAAGCCAGGATATGGAACAGCATCTAGTGGTTTGTTAGGATTTTTGCATGGACAATCTGTGTATCTGCTAAACATATAAGCTAGGTACAATAGTCCAAATGAGAAAAGAGAAAAGGATAAAGATGCCATAATTTATATGTATTACTCCTCTTTGTATTACAGTGATCAGTGTTTTCCCACCTCATTCCCTAAAAAATCTGTCCATGCTTCTTAATAAGCTTTTATAAATAAGATCCCTGCAGCATGATACAGTAGTCTTTTTTTGTGCCTGTTTTTCTTTTGGACAATTATCTGTACATTCAAAATCATGGAACACATTTGGCTTACAAATGCACCTTATTTGTTTTGAAGTATTCTGAACCCTTAGACCATGTCTTCAGTTGCTCTCCTTCCCTTTTACATGATGCTTGAAGACTGCAGTGATGGTATTTTCATTGTCATGAGGAAAATGAAAAAAACCCAAACCTGCCTGTATGGATACTTCCATCAGCTGCAACTAAAAGTTTGAGAAGAATGTTTTGGCTAACAGTTACCCTTGAAAGTAAGGATTCAGAGATGCTCTTTTCTCCTCTGAACTCAGAGACCCATTCCCAGTCTGCAGCAGGAGACAGTAGCAGCTGACTTGGAATACAGAACAAGGTACTTCTAAGTTATATTTAAGTGGCTTCAAGTTATCACTACTGGTTTCATCTCTTACATTTCCTGAAGAAAAAAAACCCACCCCAAACAAAAACCAAAACCTGCAATTTCAAGAAATTATTAGGGAATAATATATTTTTTTTTAATTTTTATTTTTCCTCCCTCTAAAGCATCTTATCAGGTTTGCAATAAGTGGCATAACATCTTTCGAAGAGGAGTTGTAAAACAGAAGATTTAGGTAAAGTTCTAACTCAGGGTTTAAAGTTTAAGTAAGTGGCCACAATAACAACCACAGGTCCTAGGTAAAAGCAATTTAGTTAGTATTCATGAAACTTCCATCCCCCCCAAATAAAAAAAAAAAAATAAAATTTTCAACTCTAGTCAGGGAATGAACTAGGGGTTTACTATAAATCAGGCAAAATACTGTTTCTTGTTACAGAAAAAAAACAGCAACATAATTGTCTCTCATTTCTCAGATATGGTAGCAAGAAAAAACACCAACCATGTTTCTTTAAAATAAAGAAACAAATCAAATTCCAGTCCTATTTCCCATACTATTTAGAAATGCCTGTAAGAAATACAGCTTGGAAAAATATATGCAGATATCACGAGTGTCAAATATAATAAACTGGTAGATACTTCAGCTTTTGATATAAATATTATTATATTTATATAATATATATTATACATTGTCAAACAAGAAGTGAAATACAAATGGAATAAAATACTATGAAATAAAATAGATCTTACTATTCCTCTGCAGACCTCTATGTGCACATGTTAGTCACCTTTTCTTTGGACATGGAAGGCTTTGATTAAAGTTCCCGGTTCTTTTCTGGGACTCGTGTAAGGTAAAATACAGCTAAGTATATCCAGGACAAGAGAGACTCAAGTACCCATTTTTTGCCCGAGACACTACAAACACTCACCAAGAAAGGTCTAAGTAGGCTTAGACCTTCATAAATGGCTTCAGGTGGTAGCCCTCAACTAATATAAATCTTACCCAGTAAGACGTATTCTTACTTGATTTGCTCTTTCCAGAATTTCAATCAGCTCAGATGCGACCCTCCAATCATTCTTAGTGACAAGCGTTACTGCCTCCCCAGTACGTCTAAACAAGGAATGAAATAACTGTTGATCTTCAAAACAACTGCTGCTAGGCTTTTTCTGCCGACCTATATAGTAACAAATTGTACTACAGGCACTATTATTGAACTGGTAGATAAAACTGGCTTGAATATTTACTATGCACATGACAGAAAGCAACTTTCTATAAAGGTCAGAATATGGCAATTCACCTAAAATGGAGGAAAGGCATAACCAATTCAAACTTTTAGAGAATATATTTAAGTATGAAGAGACATACATTCATATCATAACTACAATAAACACATACACAAGAAAAATCATACTTCTGCCAACTTGGGAAAGCACGATTCAAAAGTCCCAACACCAAACTATGCCACCATGATAGGCTGAAAACTTTGAATTTATGTATGTTTTTTTTCCCCAACAGGCTGTCTAGGAAACTAAACAACTCAGCAGCTCACAAAGAGATAAACAAGGAAGTGACATTTCAGAATATCTACACAGAAGTTGTTTTGAACTGTAATTCTTCCCCACATTTAAACCAGCTTTCAAACATCCCTCATTCAATGAAATAACAGAATAGTGGAAAACCTGTTTGTCTTAAATTTAACAGTGAACTAACTTCAAAACAAACCAATGCATTATTATCTAAAGCATACTTTGATAGGCTCTGGAGTCTTTACTCCCCCACTCCACATCACCTGTAGCTCCAGCATTTGACAAGAGAAACGCCTATGCAGTGCATAAAATATTGACAATATCTTACTTCTTTCTTGTGAACACTTACCCTGCTCTTCCAGTACGACCTACTCTATGAACATATTCTTCAATGTTGCGAGGGAAGTCAAAGTTAAAAACATGAGTAATATCATGCACATCAAGGCCACGGGACGCTAGGTCAGTAGCTACCAGTATTCTGACTTTGCCTGAAACAAGCACAACAAAAAGAGAATGGGAATTTATGGAATAAACAGGGGCTTTCTAGTGTACGAGGCACTTATTCATTAAACATAAAGGAAAAATATGCTTGTTGCATGTCACACCGAGTTAGCTTTAAATACAAGGTGGTAAGTAAGCAGTCAAAATGTCATTTTACTGTTACTTGTAACTCACAAGTAGAACAGCAGGTTGCAGGAGAACCAAGAGACATGCCTAGCTGCTATGAAGTCTGCGAAAAGAACAGAAACTTCAACAACTAAATTCTCAGCTGGCATCCTTATCATAGTACTACTCTTTGTTTTATTAGTGTGTAACCCCAAAACCCCAAAGTATAACTGCACTGGCATAATCACGAGCAGAAGTTTTTCACTGAAAGCACCATCACTGGACACTTAAATTTACAGTTCTGTAGACTAACAAGATATTGACTTTTCAACAGCAATTTAAAAAATAAAATAAGCCTTACTTTAAATTATTTAACTCTTTGACATTCCAATTTTTATCGAAGAGCAACCTTTCTTTGTTTGCTGTTTTTTTTGTTTGTCAAATTAAAAAACATAAACATAATTCAGTGCTCTTTAATATTTTCACTTCTATGGTACTCAAGAGACATGGCACTTACAAAAGTTCCGCACGTGACAAGCTTTAAAAATCTGGGCTAAACAAACCAGTACTTAGGTACAAACATACCATTCTTGAAGTCATCTAAAGCCTGTTCTCGATCACGCTGTTCCCTGTTACCATGAAGTGACTGTACTGGAATTCCTAGGAGACCAAAGTCGCTTGCTAAGTCATCAGCTCTAGGACGAAATAAAACAATGGTTCTTAGAAAGAAAAAGAAAAAAAGAAATGCGGCATCTAGATTTTGATCCAAAAGATAATAAAGTGACAACAAAAGCTAAATGTGTGCCTAAGGACAAAACCCTACCTAGGTGAGCTGATATTTATTATAAAACAGTATGAAAACAAGACTATTCCCCACATAAACATTTGCTTTCATTCATACATAAGCAAAATAATAGATGATTTTTGTGTTGTTCACTGAAAGAGCTCAGGTATGCTACAATGACCACCCCTTGGCACCAATCAGGTCTTGTATGCACCAGCTGTGTATGAAAGTAAACAGTACATCACATTAATGTATCCCCAAGAATCTTAAAGTCTACTTTAGTGGTGGTGGTAAATCTCAATTTCACGTAGTTAATGATATTAAAAAGGATACAAACTACCAGTCAGTTTGGAGGAATGAATGAATAAATATATATAAAAAAGTACTACTACTGCCAGCACATTGCTGACAACAGCTGTTACACTTGGTAATTATTATGTGAACTGAGAAACTATCCAGTATTTCTGCTAAAAAAATGAACAGATGTAGTACTGGGAAGTGATTACATACGTAAGTTTTTTTCCCACAAAAATGATGACCTTATCTTTTGGCTTCATAGAGTCAATGAAGGATTGCATGAAAGCTCTCTTTTCCTCCTCGGCGATAACAATAACTCTCTGTTCTACTGTATTTACTGCCTGTTAAACAGAAAAAAGGGATTTTAAGTAGAAACAGATTAGAATAATATGTTTTCTGTTAATTCCCATACTACGATATTACAAAACTATACATATATATACATATAACTAGTAATATGATGCCATGAAAAACTAAAACAGTTATCAGTTTGGAGTTCAAACAATGCAGAGTTGGTATTTCCTAGTGGCTTTAGGAGAATAGTAAAATTTATCTTTAAGCAGTTTGCTAGGTCATGTATTTGCAAATATTTAGAGGGCACAGATTAGCAGACTAGTAAGGGGAAATACATATTCCTACTGTTAGTGAAAATCAGATTGGAGTACTTTACATGTATTTTATGTTAATCCAGAGCAAATTGGAACAAGACAAGCTGTCTGACTTAAAAGGACAACCTTTTGAAGAAGTTTCTGTAATCTATTTGAAATGATCAGTTCTGTCCAATTCTTCCAACAACAGCTTGTTAATAAACATTAATCCATTATATTTGAAGGTTGCCATAGAATGTTTAAGGTACACTACATAAGTAGTATAAAAGTCTAAACATTTGTATGGCACTGCATCATAATCTTGTGGCAAGGGCTGAAGAATCAATCAAGTACATAGAAAGATTATCTCCACATGGGAACCCTTCCCCCCCCACCCCCATGGGTAACCTCTTCAATTAAGACAAGATCCTATAAACGAGATGAATGCATTAGGCAAGGGCACTACAACAGCAGTTGACATCTTTCAAATTCCAATCTGTCTCTGACAAGTAACACCCTTTGACAAAAGCATAGTTCTGAACAGAACAGAGGAAAAGCATATTTTCCCCTTATTTCTACCTAAAAACATATTGGATACTAAGTTTCCTCATTCCCTATCACTAAAAAAGTGGAACTGAAAAGAAAAATTCCATAATGTAATAACCAAACTCAAAGCAATCTCTGGACAAGGATGCGGAGATCTTGGAAGAACTACTGTTTCTGTAAATTCTGCTGGTACTGAAGCCAACTACACATAGCTGCACAAGCATGACAAGTGTGCAAATATATCTACCTATTAGAAGTTTTGGACTTTAAGGGCAATTCTTACTTTAACATATACTGTTCCTGCTCTAGACAACCGCCCTCCAGGAGTTTAATAAAGAGCTTTTACTCTCTCTGAGAAAGCAGCAGTTAAGAAACACAGATCCAGGCAAACATCTGTATGCATTATAAAGACAATCTTCAGAAGGAAAAGGAAGGAAGGAAAAAGAACTTGCTGAAAAGAAGTGAATGCTGCAAAAACAAGGGTTCAGGCAAGAACACGTGACACCGCAAAGTGCAATATCCAAACTTCAATTGGATTGATATTTGTCGCTTGTGATGTCTTCTATTGAAGATCTAGGACTTCAAGATCTTGTTACAGAAATACAGGAACAAAGTCCTTTCCTACTTCCCCCCCCGCCTTGTTCTTTCTAAACTTTTAATGAAGCTTTAAAAGAATAATATGGATCTGTTTTTTGAAAGTTCAGATTGATTTTTGAGTTATATGTATTTACAAGCAAAATAGTTCCTGCTTTAACTGTAGGTTCTTCTCACAAAGAAAATAATAATAGTAATAAAAAGAAGAACAGAACAACTTACTGCTAAGTCAAGAGTGCCAACATATACAATCATAGGATTTTTCAAATAGGATTTTGCTAGGCGACGAACACCAGCAGGCCAAGTAGCACTAAACAGGAGGTGAAAACACACACAGGAGAACTGAGTCCAAAAATCTTCTCCAATTCATTAATATCACCACATTCTTCTTTCTTTCTTATACACCAGTGAAACACTTAAGTAAGCAAAGCAGTAGTGATCTTATGTAACATTTAGGAATAATCTTAAGACGTTATTAGTAAAGAGCACTCAAGCTTTAAAGAAACTTTCTAGTGAGTTCAATGATACATAATAACTAAGCTTCCAGTCTGTTTTTATCTCTAAAACAATAGCTCTAATGCAAAATATGGTAACAAAAATTATTGTTGGGATATTCTATTGTTAAGCTCCCAAAAGATGCATAATTTGAAAATTAATCCAGGTACAGACTAGCACACATACTGATCATGTTTGGTACTCATACATGTTTGGTCCCAGATGTAGAAGTGGAAGTTGGCATTTCAACTTGATATGGCAAATTCTAGCACTCCCAGGACACCTTCTTTTTTTGGGAAGAACTCAGTTGTTTTTATAGTTGATGTAAAACATCAGAAAAGGGATAAAAATGAAAATAAAATTGTCAAATGACTCATTAGGACTGACTAGACAGAATTAGAAAGAAAACTGATCCCATTCCGATTTAAGCTAGTAAAAGTCTTATTAAGACTGACACATTTGTTTTGAAGTTACATTGTTCAATAACCTTATGTTTACAGTGTTCAGGTACTGAGCACTATTATGTTTACATACCTTGTCATAACAGTTTGTCTGTCAGGCCGCACATCTATTAGGATCTTCATTATCTGGGGTTCAAATCCCATATCCAACATTCTGTCAGCCTCATCTAAAACCTGCTCAGAACAAGGTTATTGCGTCTAGTTCCTTAGCTAAGGGTTTCAGCAAGACATTACACAGCAGATCATTTTAATGGTTAACAATTTTAATTGCAGAATCCACTCCATAACGTATTGCAAAACCTGTCTGACTTCTATTTCACCTCTTCAGTTTCCTTGAAGCTTTTCCATTTAGTAACACAGGCAGAACAAGAAAATCCACAGCACCTTTAAGAGGACTTCAAGTCAATGAAGAAGAAACAACAACAATTGTTTGTTTCTTTTTAACAATAATTTGTTTGGGGCCTAAAACTAAGCACAGAATTAAAAAAACCAAACCCAGCCAAACCTGGGGGGGGGAACCCCGCACAATGCACTTTCAATAAAAAATTGTTGGTAATTTAAAGGGGAAATCTCATTTCTACCTTGTCAGAGATCTCATACCAGACCAAAATATCACTTATCAATTTAGTTCCTCATTAGAAGTAGGAAAGAAGCCAGACTGTACATTCTGGCTCACACTAGGACACTGCAGAACTCTCAGAGCTCAAACTTGTTTCATCTGGTAAAAAAAACAAACAGAAGAGAACAAGTGAGCTGAAGGTTTGAGTACAACTATTCAGAACTGATCTTTCTTCTAATATACAAGCACACTTGTGAATGTTTTCAGAGTCTCATACAAAGGAAGAAGGCTGCCATCCAAGACTCATTTTTCTCCTTTAATTTTCAAATAGAGTTCATATAATTCAGTTACATGGGTCATGCTTTTAAGTACTGACATTTTCTAGTTACTTATATAGAAACATAAGACTTTGATAATAATCCCTTTCTACTGTCCCGATTTTACTGTTCCATTCTTTTCAGATGTTTTATTCTATTAAAGGTTTTTAGTACATTATCTATGTAAATCTCTGAAATAGTAACAAATCATCAGCTGAGAGACAGAGGACAGGAATTCAAAATATTTTCAAAGGACTCATGGAAATTTCATTAACTACTTGGATTCTAATACAACGGCAAGGCTGAAACATCACTAATTTATATCCAGAGTTGGCTACTACACCCCTTTCAGCAGCAGAAGCCTTCTAAGCTATTAAGCACATAGTACTTCACTAGAAAGGGAAAAGAAAGTATGTGTATTGGATGGATCAGAGTAGTTGCAGATTACTTTATTTATTTCTGACAGCTGCTTACTAAAGAATAAAGGCTGTAATAGATATAAGATAGATATTAGCACTATTTTTTTCCAAATGCCTCATAGCTAAGTCCTGGTTTATAAGTTAAATCTCCCTGTCCTGGTTTATAAGTTAAATCTCCCCCCAGCTAACATAATCTTAGGCTTCTTGTTACCTATACGTGTTTACTTGTTTGTAAATATTAATTATTTCAGTTCTATTTTTTGGGAAGAAATCCTTACAAGCCAGTTCTTCATTATTTTCTTTCCTCTGCTTTAAATGAGTTATTGGCAAGTTTTACACTTTTTTTTTTAATCTGAAGAATAAAAG
>NW_009647052.1:1374330-1383856 GCF_000708025.1 Charadrius vociferus
TTTCTTACTCCTGCTTCATGAGCATAAGGTAAAAAAAAAAAGAGCACTTGGATTACTGATGAATGAATACTGATTTACACTGAACACAGCAAAACAGAAAGCAATCTTCAAGTGACATGTACTGTAAACAATCAAGAGGCCGTATACGACAATTTCCCAGTCTTTCTTCTGAAATCATGAAAAACAGCAGCCTACCTTGAATAAATGGGTTCCTAAGAGTCTAGGTCAAGACTACAACTAACTTGATGGTTCTGTCAGGCAAAAAGTCAAATTCCCTGTCTCCAATTCACCTTGTGTACAGTGTATATTCAAATATAATTAACTCTAAGGGTTTGGTTTTTTTGTTTGTCCAAGTTTTTTTAAACAAACAATTGTAACCCAGTCTCTGGCATTGAAAGTCCTTTGAGAAACAATGATATTATACCAGCAAATAATACTCAGTGCACTTGGGGAGAATTCATAACACTCATCAAGATCTTTAAATGAAAACTGTAAATGAAGCTCTTCAATGAAGAGCGTTCTTCATCCAAGGTGTTAAAAGTTGAAGTATAATACCCCTCTCTTTTCTCTGAAATAAGGCTGCAACATTAAATTATTTGTTAGCTGAAAACTGGCAATGAAGCTGTGGAAACAGAAAGCATCTTATATATTAAAAAGTACAAGAAACTACAAGGAAAAATAGATGGTAACATAAAAAAAATAGAATTTTGGATATCCAACTTTTCATATGACACCTAAACACAGCATTTCCCGGAAGTCCGAGGCATGAGACATTATCCACTTTGGAAAGCATGGTCCTTCTGCTGGTTTCAATCTTCTGAAAATATTTAACTGCTAGCGGTACAACAACAAATGTTTTTCTCCCACTTTACATCACCATATTTTTCAATAGTTTTGGTAGCTAATTCTTTTTAGCAATGTCATACTATAGCATATCCTGCACATACTGAAACATCTGATTTTGGTTACATACAAATTCTTTGCTTTACAAAGCAGTGTGTCCTTGGAGTATGACCATACTTCACCTTGGTAAAGACAGACTACTAAAGCAGGTTTTCAGGCCTTTTTTTCCTCCTGTTTGCAATTACACATTACTCTTCTACATGAAGCTACTCTCCTGTCTTCCAGTAATACTTTTTTTCTAGATAGCCAAATTTCTAATGGTGCTATACCACCACTGCCCTTGCCAGCAAGCTCACAACTATTAGCTAGAATTGGAGCTAACTTGTTACAGCATAATGAGTATTTAACCCTTAGAGGAGAGTTGGGGTGGAGGTAAGGGAGGGAAAACAGGCCAAATTGTCAAACCAGGCAACAAGTCACCAGTTAAACCTCAATTTGAATATATGAAAGTATTTTACAAAATAGCAATAGTTTTAAGTGTACAGCACAGCAAAAGGCAAGAATGAAATGAAGACATAAGGATTCATAACAATCTTTACATGGCTATTTTCCCACTGAGATCAAAAGAAATTCAGTCACCCAAACATTTAAACATCTGTTTGAGACTCTGGTGCTTACTGCACAAGTTCTAGTAAGAACTTGAGTTACTGGTAACCCTTAAAAGAAAAGGAAAAGACAACCTGGAAAAGGCATTCTATCCATTAATAACTGATCTTGCCAAAATAAACTTAAAAACAGCAAACATCACTAATATGAGATAATAATTTAGCATCTTCAAAATGCTTACCATGCTAGAAGTCTATTTTATTTTTTTCTAGGGAATATTCCACATCTGCAATGCACTTATGGTAAGCATGAACCATCCCTCCAACAGCAATCTCAATGTTAAGATGTATTGTAATTAAGACTTTAAAAGTTTAAAGAAAACTTCATTAAAGCTTAAGTTCACACTAATTGTCAACCATTTCCCAACTGGTGCATTACTTATTCCATATCAGCTACTTGCCAAGTATGTTATGCTCTTCAAATTTATGAAGTTGTTCATTTGAAGATCATGCAGTCTGCCAGGAGTAGCAATAACAATATCCACACCTTTGGTAACCACGTTTATCTGCCCTTTTCGGTCCCCACCACCATATATGCAAATACTGAAAAATAAGAAGTTTTACAGAAGCAGTGTATTAAGGTTCAACTGAAGTCAATTTTTTTCAAATAAATGCCACCATGTTGCTTCATATGAAAAAGTATCCTCAAGAAGAAGGAATACAGCAAACGTGACCGACAATATCACAGTAAATAATGGACTTAACACTGAATAATACTCCCTCAACACTTCAGCAACAGCTTTCTGCTGAAATTGCAGTGAAAGTAATCACAAAAGGAAGGAAGAGAGCTATTAAGTTACGAGTATGTTTTGGGTTGTTTTGAAAATATTCACACCAAAACCAGATGAATGTACAAAAGGATATGTGATTTTTCTAAACAGCACCGTCAAAAAGTTTTGCTGTTAAAGCCATCAATGCACTCGATAAAGTATTAGGCTTATAAACAAACTTAACAAGCTCTGTAAAACTCCTTAGTATTTTTGGGAAGGAAGTAGAACGCACATTTCAGTACTTGATAACTACAAGACCAATTCTGAATGCTATACAAAGTTACCAGTGAGCCCTAAAAGTAAATTTTGGAGTACAGTAATGTCTGTTTAACAGCTTAAATGAAGACCTGAACTCTCAGCAGGTTTGCGGATGAAACCAAACTGGGAGAGCAATCCATACGCTAGAGGGTTAGGCCTACTCAGAAGAACCACAAAAAGTTAGAGGAATGGGCTGACAGGAATCCCATGAAGTTTAACAAAAGCAACACTTGGGATGGAATTACCTCATGGCTGAGGGCAAACATGCTAGAAGATGGTTTTGCAGAAAAGACTTGGGTGGGCAAGAAACTGAACATTATTCAGCAATGTAACCCTACAGAAAAGAAAGCCAGCTGTGTAGTATGGAGAAGGCAGCCAGCAGGTTGAGAGAACTCACTACTCCCCTTTATTCACCACTGGTGAGACCACACCTCAAGCACAATACCCAGTTTTTGTACCTCCCACCTTTATTACAAGACAGACATATCCATACTGGAGCAAGTCCAGCAGGCAGCTACCAAGAAGGTCAAGAGAATGGAGTGCATAATGTGAGAAACTGGTAACCAGGCTTGTTCAGCCTGAAGAGGAGAAGGCTCAGGGAGATCTTATTGCTGTCTACAGCTACATAACGGCAAGGTGCCGAGAAGACAAAGCCAGACTCTTCTCAGCTGTCCACACAGAAGGACAAGAAGCAACAGACAAAGCTACAACTATATAAGAAATAGAACCATAGAATCATAGAATTGCTAAGGTTGGAAGGGACCTTTAAGATCATCAAGTCCAACCATTAACCTAACCTGACAAAACCACTTCTAAACCATGTCCCCAAGTACCACATCTACCCCCTTTTCTTTTTTTTTTTAAAAAAAACAAAAAACCAAACATCTCCAGAGATGGCAAATCCACCACTTCTCTGGGCAGCTTATTCCAATGTTTGATAACCCTTTCAGTGAAAATTTTTTTCCTAATATCCAATCTAAACCTCGCCTGGCATAACTTGAACCCATATCCTATCACTTGTCTCCAGGGCGAAGAGGTCAGCCCCCACCTCTCTACAACCTCCTTTCAGGTAGTTGTAGAGAGTGATACGGTCTCTTCTCAGCCTCCTCTTCTCCAGGCTAAACAACCCCAGTACCCTCAGTCATTCCTCCTAAGACTTGTCCTCCAGACCCCTCACTAGCTTCATTGCCCTTCTCTGGACACGCTCCAACACTTTCATGTCCTTCTTGTAGTGAGGGGCCCAAAACTGAACACAGTACTCGAGGTGGGGCCTCATCAGTGCTGAGTACAGGGGATGATCACTTCCCTAGTCCTGCTCACACTATTCCTGATATTTTCACCATGACAGTAGTCAAAACAGGTCTTCTAAAAAGCGGGAAAATACTAACTCTGCATTTACTACCTTCCCCTCCTTTCTTAGCAAATGCAATTATTTCAGTGAGTGAATTAAACCACAAGTGGTAGGAAAAAAAATTACTTAAGCAGCAAGTGAGAAGTCAGATTACCTTTTAATTCCTTTGTATGTGTACTTCAAACACTCTGCCTCTACTTGAAGTGCCAATTCTCGAGTGGGAGCAAGGACTAACATTCCTGGCCCCCCACGCTCATCTTTGGATCTGCAATAAAGCATCTTTAGACTGCAGGTACATAAGGCTAGGCAAAGTCTATCACATCTGACACTGAATATTTTTATACTGTTCTGTAAGTTTGGTACTTATTCTACCAAGGTTATAGTTTTTTTTTTTTTTGCAATTTATCATTTTTTATCTTCTTTACTAGAAAATCATCACATGGAGGGTGGGGGGAAGTATTCACAGCTAAACAAGTCAGACATGTGAGCAGTCCTTACATTGGTTGTGAAGTCAAGTGAATGAATCCAGGCATTACGTATGCTAATGTCTTCCCAGTACCAGTCTGTGCTATACCAATAAGATCAATTCCTTGGAGTATGATTGGCCATGCCTGGGACTAACATAAAACAACAAATACTTAAATGTACTTTTCTCTTAAACTTCAGTTAAAGAGTCATCAAAATTTAAGAAGTACCTGAATTGGTGTAGGCTTCTGAAAACCAACTTTTCTTATATTAGCCATAATATCAGGATAATGCTCAAATACATCTTCAAATTTACAAACAGGATTGGGAATGCAGCGCTTTTCACCTTCTTTTAAGTCATCACAAATTATATTATTATTTTCTTTCCTGTAGAGAATTGAAGAAGTGCAACTGATTTAAAGTCGCATTATCTAAGAAGGTAAAGCTAACACAAAAGACTGCCCTCCTGGTTTTTTTTGTTTGTTTGGGTTTTTGTTTGAGTTTTTTTTTAAATTCCTGGAACAACAGAAAACAAGTTCAGGCTCTTCAATGAGACAATGAGACTTATAACCATTCTTCTTTTAAGAACGCTTTACTACAGAACCAATTCTCCTGGCGGCATCAATTACCATTCTTTCTTAAGAAAGACTAATTTGAAGTTATAGATGCAGTTAACACAAACTGCAGTCCTGTCATATCAGGCTTCAACTATACTCTATTACAAATTAAATAACTGTGACAAGTTTTTAAACCTAAAGACAACCTAGAACTCATAGGAATGGATTGGACTTTTTTGCCAGAACCCTATATTCTGACAAAAGTCTTCCTGAAATATTTTCAGAGCAGCTCTAGAAAATACAAACAGAACAGTTTAGAAAAAAAAGAATGTGGTCAGTAAGACAAGCTCAAAAAACCTCAAACAACCACAAAACAAAGAACTTCCCAAAACAAACAAAACCCAAGGCACAACGCACACAAAAAGAAACATTAAAAACTGAGGTTCTACAGCTTCCCCCATTTAAGAGGTATTAATATGCATAAATAGTTCATCTTCATTCCAGTCGCCTTTCAGAAAGTAGTCAAAAGGCATTCATTAAATGAGGAGCAGAAATTCCTTATTGATGCAATTAGAGGAACTCAAATGTGCAGCAGCAAAAGCAAGACCACTTCCTGCACGCATTTGTTTCAGTGCTCATTAGAAATTCTCTTTTCAGGACTGTCAAAGACATTAATGTAGCTGAGGAAACCGTTAAATCTGTCATTTTCTTCTATTTCTTTTTATTTGCTGGGCTGAGCTTGTTAGTTCATTAGAACTACTGAAAAGGGATGACATGAACAGTGATGCAGATTGCTGGATCCAAATGAACAGATACAGTTAACTGAGGCATGCACTCACCACGATGTACTTGTAAAGACAAGATATACAGACAGATAGGAAGACAACAGTAACAGATGTTGAAATTTGATTTGAAGATGTTATTTGACCAAAATATATGGGGGGGCAGGGAAGGGCAGCCAAGAGGTATTCAACACATGAACAACAATATTTGGAAGGACCTAGAAGACATGAAGGTGCTGTCTCATGAAATGCAAAAAAACAACCAAAAGCCAATGAGAATTGTCTTGATTTTTTTCTCTTCCAAAAGTCAACTAGATCAAACACTTTTAGAGAAGCAGTTAATCCATAAAGTTAATTTTCCAAGTAACTAATAACACCCCACCTGCTAGTTATTGTTTAATTCCTATGAAAGAGTTCCTAAGACCTAAGTTATTACAAGACCCTAACATGAATGCTCTGTCTCAGTATTTCATCCCACTTTCTGGTCTTTATAACTTAATTGTTATTTTTGCCAAGCAGATGATTCCCTATATAAATGATCTTACCGCCACAGTTCCACTTCTTCTTGTGACATAGACGCAGTCCTTGACGATTCTTTATAGAAGTTTTTCTCAATTGGAGGCAAGTCTTAAACAATTAGAAAAAGTAAACTTGAGACAGTAAGAAATGCTACAGATTCAGGGTAAGTCTGCTAAAGCTAAAGATGGAAATCCCAAAACCCAGACAGTATCTTGTACTAGCAAACTAGTCAAAAGCAGCCAAAGACTATTGTTGTTCATGTAAAAGATGAAGGCTGAGAAATACACTTAAATATCTGCAAAAGAACCACTTCCCCACACTTCAACAGTAATTTCTACTAACATATATACTGCAATATTTAGCAATTACCAGATTTTTGCTGTGGCCACATACAAAACAACAGTATTTTCAAAGGATGAAGTCAAAATACCAACTGAGTAGCAAGTTTAAGTCTTCACACAGCAACTACAGTGTCCTCCATGACCACGCTGAGAAATGCTGCCACATTCACTTCACTGCAAATACTTAACTAATTTGGACACTGAAAGATTCAGTCATCTCAAAGCAAAGACTAAAAATGTTTAAGCATTCAACAAATTTATCATACGAAGACAAGTACCATACAATCAACATTTTAGAACTAACCTGCCCATTTCATAGCTTCATATTTAGCTTTGTTTTCTCGAAGAGCGGCCCAGTTAATCACTGATTTCGTTGGGTTATTTCCAGGCTTGATATTGTCCAAGGTTTTTCCTGTGGAGTTAGTACCGAAATGCTGCTGTTTGATGGAATCTGTTGGAGGGTGGGGGGTTCTCCCCAAACAAACACCTTATTTTCTTTTTCTATTCTAAGGGCCTCCTATGTGAATTTGAATAGACATGAAGCATTTAAATAGAAAATTTTTTCCTAGGTCTTAGCCTGAAACATCGGTAAAACCCATACAAATCCAGTCCTGATAAAAAAAGAAGCATTTCAACATCTTTAGCTACTTAAAGAAAGAAATGACAGGTTCTGAAATGCTGCTCCTCCAGCTATAACTAAGGCTTGCTGTGCAGCAGGCTTTTAAAAAACTTGTGAACCGAGCAGACGTTTTGCAGAGAGAAAGCTTTGATTTTAACAGCTACAAGAGCAAGGTTTACTTCGAAACCATCCAACATCACCACAATAAAGTCCCAATGTAGTTACATTCTACACCCTTTTTTTGATGAGGTTAACACTTCTTCAGAAAGAAAGGTTTTACACTGAAGATATAAATGGCAACACAATTATATACTAGTGGAAAAGCAGGAAACACGGCAAAAACACAATCACACATACTAAGGAAGTGTTAACTATTTCTAGCCTCTTGAAATACATGCATCCACCTTCTGGGGCACTTCTAAAATCAACACAACTACTCCATTCCTTATTCTAACGCTGGAACACAACTCTCTGATCCCTTCTTCCTCAACAGTGCCTCAGATCAACAACTATGGATGTTGTTTGCTTGTGCAAAAAGTCAATGGGTGCACATACAAGACAAATACCAATAACTGATGGCATCTCAACATACAACCATTACTTACATATCCACGTAGCAAAGTGAACACAATAAACCCTAGTAAAGCGAGGCACAATGTGCAACATCAAACCTTAAATGCTAACTTCCCATGAAAGTAGTAAGAAGTCAGCATCGCCCATGCTATAATCAGTACATGTTTATTTTATAGACTACATTTATAAAAGCTTATTAAATTTCAATACTGCAGAGATACTACATTAGAACTTAAACTAGAACCAATACTCGTATTTTGGGGGAATCAGACTGATAACGCAAGAAACCAAGTACTATAACATTCTGCACTCATCAAAATTGTTGAAAACATTCAGGAACAGATTTTCAAAGAAGTCTGACAGTTTGAGGGAAGAAAACTGTTCACAGCTGAGAAAGGAGGATGTCTAGATATTTCTGTTTCAAGGAGCTATGCCACTGTCCAAGAACAAGGTGAAAGTTAACTCACTTCGATAAAATGCTAATAATATAAAAACACTACAGCAAACTACCAAATATAGGCATGGTTTGTTTTTTTTTTTTTTTTTCTTTCCCCCAGAAACACATTTCTTACCTTTCTCAGTCCCACTTTTAATGCAGTTTTGTTCAGATCTTGTAACAGCATCGTCAATCAACATCTTGGCTTTGTTTTGCACTGCAATGCTGCCAAAAATCTTTACTTCAGCTTCAGAGGTTCCCTTTATAACCTATGTTCATAAAACCTTACTGAGTTTTGTTAATACTGCAAAGACAAACATTACGTAAGAATACATACTGAAAACTATCTTTGATTTTTTTCCTGAATTTTAACTTCTCTTTCCGGAAAAAGGCCCTTTAACTCCCTTTCTAAAAGAAAGGGAAATAAATACATACTTAAGGAAAAAAACCCAGAACCACCCAACAGTAAGCTTTTCCTGCTTTCACACACCAGTCAAGTTGCACCCTCAATTCTAATTCCTTTTTACCAATTCTTGTAAAAGAGTAGAATTATTACAGGTATTGCAACACCCTTCAACTTGCTGCAGTAACTCTGGTTTACAGGGAAGCAAAACCAACTACGTTCCAAACAGAGTCCAGGCCTAGATGACACACAGCACATGGTACCTTTATCCTGGAACCCGAAGAATCCTCAAGTTCTCTTATTTTAGTTCCACCCCGACCTGTTATAAAGACACACAGCTGGTATTACAAAGATTTAGGCCAAACCGTTCAAAATTACATATGGTAACTTAAGTATTTTGGTTGTAACCAAAACTGAAGACCTTCATATAAGCGCATGCATCCATAAATAAAAGAACTTGTGACACCAAACTGTTGGAAAATGCAGGTAACTTTTTTGGCAATTAACCAAACGCAAAGTGCATGTGAGGGGGGAAGGCACCTCAGCTGAAGAGGTGGAGCAGCAAAACCAGCTCAAGAGAGTGCCACCCTTCCTCCGCAGGACTAGAAAGGGGCTTCAGCCCACTTCCAGACTGCCAGCCATGAGAAGCAGACACCAACCCAACCACTTTAGGGAGGAAAAGCTCAGCCACCCTGGCAAGCGGGAGAGCTCCGCTCTTCAGCCAGTACCCTGCAAAAGCATCCTGCCACCCCCAGTCGAGAGAGATGCGGGGGGATCACAAGGCGCTGAGGCCCTTCCACGGAAGGTAGCGATGCACCTCCTTGGGGCACAGAGGGAGGGCCAGGGGCCCACATGAACAAACCTCCCCGCAGCCAGGTCCTCTCCTCCTCCCCCACCCGCTTCCCTCAGCGAGCCAGGCACCCCCGCGGGTGGGGGTGCAGCCG
>NW_009647052.1:1384237-1385450 GCF_000708025.1 Charadrius vociferus
CCCTGCCAAGCTCGAGGCTGAGCTGTTGGGGCCGACGCCGGGGCCGGTGAGGGGCGCTGGGTCCGAGTGCCGCCTTCTCCTCTCTGCTTCCTGCGTTCTCCCCTGCCGGCCTCGGGGCAGGCCTGGGTGGGCTCCGCTGAGGAGGAGGAGGAGCAGGAGGTGGTGTTTTAGGACGGGAGGGGCGAGAACTCGGTCCTGAACGTGTGGGAAGCCCCTGAAGTTGGGGGCGGGGGAGGAAAGGTTGGCAGCCTCAGGGGCGGCTGAGGAGTGAGGGTGGCACCGACTAATTTTGCTTCGTGTCTAGGCTCATCTCATGCCGATACATCGCAGTCAGAGTTTTTTAGGGAAGTCTTAATACTTAACCTCAAATTAAGCTTTAATGAAGAGTTTGGTATGGTTGAAGGTACTGGAGCTGGTAACAGAAATCACAAAATGGCTGAGGTTGAAGGCACTTCTGGAGGTCATCATCTCCAACCCCCCTGCTCAAGCAGGGACATCAAGAGCCAATTGCCCAGGACCATGTCCAAGCCACTTCTGGGTATCTTGCAAGGGTGGAGACTCCACAGCTTCCCAGGACAACTTGCACCACTGCTCGGTCACCCTCACTGTAAAAAAGTAGGGGAAAAAAAAAAAACCTAAGAAAAATCTAACACACCCCTCCTCACTTCAATTACACTGAAAATCTGCTAAATGAAGGTTTAAATTTCCCTTTTAAGCGCGGTCCTGTGCTCCTCTTGTACAGAGCTGAACGGTGAACGTTTATGTATGTGTCTTTATGGATGCCCGTTACCGCCTGCGCCTGGCCCTTGTCACCCGCGGGGTAATTCAACAGGAACAGCTTCACACTGCTGTCTTCTGACCCTTCCCTCACATTGCTACGTACACACGGAACAAGACGTTTCGGTTTAACACAAGAAGAGCGTGCATACCTGTTTGCATTTTTTCCTGTCCTGTGTTTATTCTTACGCAGAGCTTGGCACTGTTCAGGTAACCTGTGGGTACAAATGGCTGACACGGAAAGATCTGCCTTTCTGGAGACCGCATCTTTAAATTTCAATACCTAAGATTACATTCATCAGAGAGGTAGGGGGTCACCTATATACATGGAAATGTTCTGCTCTCATTTTGAAGCCCTCAAGGAGGCAGTGACCTCACCACAAGAAAAAGGTCTCTATATTTGATACTTTACACTAAAATACTAAAGCTTATTTTC
>NW_009647052.1:1385486-1389140 GCF_000708025.1 Charadrius vociferus
TCTAGAGCAACTCTCATGATTCATCGCAGAGAAAAGGGCTTCACCTAGGCCTCAAGTTAATCTGAGGTAGAGGATGGATCTTCCCTTAGGAATACTGCTCCTCACACAGGTCTCTGATTGCCGATCCTGAATCAATTCCCATTTGTCTAACAGGAAAGGTAATAATAACTTCCAAACTCATTTTCATAGAGGTGTTGAAACATCTGAAATTTAAGTAAACTCTGCTGTAAATGGTTACGAGAAACTGAACATATCAGACTAGTTCGTGCACATTTTAGTCTAGTAAACTTCCTTTGTGGTGTTTTGGTCTATTTAATAAAAAAAATTACAAAATTTCAAAAGGAAAACAATGAGCAAGTTTGATTTTTTTTTTTCCTGATATGTGCTTACATCATACCATCATTTATGTAAGGAAAAAAACCACCCAGTAAGCATGGTACTTTTCAAATCATTTTTATTAACAACAATATGGATTCAACTTTGTCAAGAAGTTACAATTAACATTGTAATGTACTGGCTAATGTTGTTGCAGTGTCAGTGGAAGCAGCCTTCGTGCTTTCTAAGCCTGTTACAAAACTGGCTTTTTATCTTTCAAGGAAGTAAAAAATGCTTCCAATAGCAGATGATATTGGATATGTCTGGAATTGTCCTATGTGTGGCCACAGCTGAATGAGTGGTCACATTTGCATCCAGATGAATGAACAGGAAAATATTACATGCTTCCACTGACGCTGCAGGGGACAATTCTTATTTCAAAAACCAATTAACCTTTTTAGACAGTGACAGCACTTTGTGTGATGTTGTAATCCATTTGAATTAAGTTGATTAACACACTTGAAAAAAAATGTGAAGCAGAAATATCTGGGGCAAATTCTTTTCTGACCTGTATTTCATTCAAACCTTATGAATCCAAAAGGATTGCATGACATATGAGTCAGGATAAAAGTTGGCCCAGAGAGGCAAGTTCATTCCTGGTATAGGTGGGTTCAGTTCCTTTAAGGTCAGTGGAACTGAGCCTGATTATCCCAATGGAGGCTGAACTTCACCCGGTTGGGCAGTGAATTCATTGAAGTCAGTGAAGCCATCCAAGGATGAATTTAGCCTCAGGTGTTTAAACCCCTTTTTCATTCCTTTGCTGTTATATTTCCTTTTCCTGCTTATTCCACTTTTCTGATTATTGTCCTTTTCTCTGTGCTTTTTAAAAATGTCCCTTCTCTTCTTCCCTTTTTACATCAATACTTTGTGCGTTATTTTTTATATAGTCAATGTGACATGGGTAAATTCAGCTAAGTATTAGTTTCCTCAGGAAATAACTGGAATATTACCATTTTCACTTTAAACAGATGCCCAACAAAATAAGGATTTGAATCTGAGCTCCCGATTCAAGAAAAATTCTTGAATTCCATGGAATGCATGAATTCCATAGAATTTTTGCTTGAGTAAGGATTGCAGGTCCCAATCCAGAAATACTACTGTACATCAGATGTTTCTACTATACATCAGCAATTCAGTATGATTTGACTTATCACAGAAGAGCAGGTGAATTACTCCTCACCATACTATAATGAGAGCAGCCACTCTAAGTAGGATTATCTCAAAAACATATGTAACAACCGTGGGCACTGTGAATAAAAGTGTATGATCTTTGCAATCTTGAACCCTAGGCTAAAACACTATATTCATATTTAAATAAAAAGTATAGATCATATAAGCCAGGAGCAAATACAAATTTTTAAACAAATAATAATCATCAAAACTATTCTTTTCAGTTCTCTCTTCAATCAGGTACAAGAAACATGCTGATCAGAAAACAGTTATTTGGATAAGGCTTAATTCCTGAAGCTCTTACTTAAGTTCAAATTCTCTCTTCAACAATCCTCAAGTGGATTGTAAATCAGAAAAAAAATAATTGTCCTTTGTCCCTACTCATCAACAATTCTTATTAGCTGTCATGAGCTAGACTTTAATAACCAGCTCGGGACAAGACTTGAAAAGCCAGACAGGTCCTTCTTTTGTGAAACCAGTGAATGACTGTCAGTCATGACACTGTCTTTTAAAGAGAGAGTGTAGAAACAGGAAACTCCTCATGAGGAAATATGAGCAAAGCTTATAAAATTCCAAACAAACGATTCTTCCTCTCCAGAATTTCATATATTCACTACTCTTTCTATTTTCTATCAATATTATGTTAAAAAATTCCTATATGATAAGACTTGCAGCTACAAAAATAATAATGGTGAGCGTAAAAGAAAAAAATCAGGATTTTAAACCATAATTTGAAAAGATACGATCTTCTGGATTTATTAGTACTTTGTAAAGACATTAACATTTTCATACATAATTTATAGAACTCATTCTTTTGTGCACAAAATTGTATTAAATAAATTAACTTAAAATTAGGAGGACTCAAGCATTTGTCGTTTAAGGCAAAAATACCAAGTTTCCGTGAGATAAATTATCAGCAAAACCCAAGGCCCTGTTTCTGTGCTGAATGGGTACAGGCAGGGCCAATGCTCAGTTCTCCCATTGACGCCTTCCGGGCTCAACGGGGGTGCAACCCCCATCTGCTCAGGCAGATGGAGGTGGAAGAGTGGTGTCCAATTCATGATGCCTTGGTTTTTTGATCTCGTCAAGGAAGGGAAGGGAGTTTCATTCCGGATGCACAGTTGCCATGTGCCCCATCTCTTGCTCCTTACCTGAACCTAAGCGCAGGTGGATGCTTAGGCCATCAGGAGGCTCCGTATGAAAGGCAAGAAAGGCACCATAAACCATTAGGAAAAAGAAAGAAAAGCCTAAAAAAACCTTGTAAAAGTTTGGATAGTACTTTAAACTTACAGATCTGTCTGGATGAACTGCAGACATTCAAATAAGTCAATAGCTAAATGAATCGAGATGTGGAAAAAACCCTATTTATCCTCACAAAATTACTGTTGTACTCAGGCTTTAGTATGACCAGACTGCACATAAAATAAAGGAGTAAAGGCTGAATGTGGTAAATGATATGGCAAATCAGTGGTGAGGAAATTGTGCTTCAAGGTGTCTTTCAGGATTTAACAGCTGAAGTTTGCTCTGGCGTAAGCCATGGAACACAGTGTACCATCCATGGACCCCGTATAACGACACGATATATACACTCTACAGTTTGCATGTACTTTCACATAATAAGGTTATCATGTAACGTCCAGGAATACTTCTGTAAAGGAAATATGGAAGCAGAAATAACAATGGTTTCATAGTAAACAGATCAAGTCCTTCACAATACAATCTACAGCATTTAGCCATGGTTAAGACTGGAGAGACATTTTTGATGTACATACTGAATTCCCAGCAGGTCTGGGCCTTGAGAAAACACTGCCCTGAGTGAGCTGTGCACTGGCACCCCCGTACATTCGGTGTTCCTGCTGCTAGAGGGAAGCTGAGCCCGAGTCGGGTTGTCTACAAGCCTGTGGTGCAGGTGGGGTATAAATCTGGGGGGTGTGGGGAGGCAAGGAACAGAAACCTTGTTCAGCTGGGAAGAGCGAAAGCCTGTTGAGGTTCCCCAAGGGTTCTCCCAGGGGCAAAGCCTGGCTGGGGATGTGCAATTAGGCACTATCACTGCTCCTGCGTCACAGCAGAAGCGAAGTGGAGGTTAGGGTGAGAAAAAAAGAGGATGTA
>NW_009647052.1:1389195-1465853 GCF_000708025.1 Charadrius vociferus
TTGGAGGAAGGATTCTGGAGGTTCTTTCTTAGAAAGCCATGAGAAATGACTGCACTTGGGGGACAGTGTTGAGCTATAAGAGTATGACCACTTTCCCCTCTCTCCTCCTCCCATTTTATTTAAAAAACAAACAAACAAAACCAACCAAACAAAAACCCCTCTTGCCTTCAGGGTTTTTTTTTCAGTTAAGGTGGTCTTCCCTACTTCTGTTTCCATTTCTGATTGCCTACATGGCTTTTTTTTTTTTTTTTGTTTTGTTTGGAAATAGCACTCGGTATCTTTGACTGACAGGCTGGATTTTAAAAAAATAAACCTTTTTGCCTCTTTACCTTCCTTCCATTATTTTCTGGGATCATTTCCCTTCCTGCCCATCTAAGTCCATATTCTTTCGTTTTCTTCATTGATTATGTTGTCTTTCTCTCTTCCCTGTTCTATCCTCTTTAGTTTTAGTCTGTATTTCTGTTCCTCCTTTCCCAGCCTTAAGAAGTGCTGTCGTGGTTGGGACTGCGAGGAAAATTGCCAACATTTCCACAGAAGGAAATACTGCTTCTACAATGTAGGCAGCGCCTGCTTCGTTCCCTCACCTGCTGCTGCCCAAACGCTTCAGATTCACAAGATAGCTCCTCAATGAGTCTGGAAGAAGGAGAGATTCCCCTGAATTTTTAGTGCAGTCACCCAGGTTATCCATTTCGGAGGCCAGCCCCAATCCTTAAAATACAAACTTTTCGTAGCAAAATAATGTTCTTGTTATAAAGAACAATGTGATAGTGGTGTGTCAGGTACTTTCGCCACAGCACTAAATCACCAAAAATCGGATGGATATTGACGTACTGTTTTTCAGAGTTAAAAATAACTGATTACTGATGAGCTAATGTGTGTATCTTGCAACTGGCAGCCATTTCTAATCCCATATTACTGGTTTCCTTGGTACCTTGCTAGCAGCTGTAGATAATTTTTTTGTTGTAAACATAAACTATCATCTAAATCAGGACATTATATATATATATTTAATTAGTTCAGAAGCAAAGTGCTTTAAACCCTACGATTTTTACTTCTGCTCTGTAGAAACGGCACTAGGTCTAAATGCTCAAATTTTTGCTTTTTGATACATCCTGCAGCATTAGCTTTGTAGGCAACTCGTCGTTTAAACCTACTGTACTACATGAAAGGCTGCCGTACTGTAGGTGTAAATTTGAATGTTAGCCATCACTTAAACATGCATTTTCATGCAACTAGGAGGTATGGGCTCATTCAACTGCTTCTCAGATTCATCCGGATTTTTGTGATTTTAGCTTCGTAAAAAGGCTTTCAAAACAGTTCATGCTATGATATGTATGACTAGAGGAATGACCCAGCCAATGAAGAAAGCCCACAAGCTGTTATTTAAGTTTGACGTGGAGCAGATTGAGTGCTTCTGTACCGTCCCCTGGCTTGCAAATGCTTTGAGATGATCTTGATATTCCAGTCCTTAGAGAGTCGGCAGAGAGAGTTGTTTCCACTAACGGGCGCGAGATGGCTTCAGTAGTCTCTGTTCCTGCCTCTGTCTCCAACTCTTCATCAGTTATAAATAATTTTGACTCCCTCCATTTGGAGTATACGTCTTGGCTACCTCTGGAACCACTGGAGTCACTGCCAGCAATGTGTACATTCAGTTCTTCTGTTGATTGTATAAGGTTTTGTACAGATAAAGATTTTCCTAAATCCATTTGCACCACAGGTTTAACTGAGAGCAAAGGTTCCCCTTCTATATCCAGACTTTTTCTCCATGTGAGATCCTTTGTCGCGCTGGGCTGTGCGACTTGTCCATTATCCTTTGATGCAACAAGGCAAGCGGTGACATCGGAAATATTTTCCTGTGTGGTTACAGGAATAATGTGAACGGGCTCAGGCCTATTGATATGCTTCATTGATGAGAAAGGTGGTATTTGTAATGTCGTTGGAGTTGCTGGCTTAGTTGCCTGGTTTATTTGGTTTGTTGTATTATTACCTGTTGCAGGTCCATCGTTTGGCACTTGCGTTGCTTGACTATGCATAGCTGGACTAAAAGCATAGTAAGCCTGAGTGCTGAATTCATTTGGTGTCAGTATAAGCTGTAGGCCACGAGGCAGATTGGCACTAGCTGATCTGGATACACATCCACTGATTTGTGCAGAATTAGACAAATCTTTGCTGTCTGATGGACTCTGGTAATCGGAAGTCTGCTCACACTCAAAAGCCGGCATTTGAAACGAAGCCAAAGTGAGCGCGGATGCAGATCCTTTTCGCAAAACTTGTTGATAAATATCTAATAGACAGTCCAGTTTTGACTCAATGGATTGTACCTGCAGGAGGAGAGGGAAAGGTTAATGTTAATGCCAAATACTAATTTAAAATATTTGGAACCCAAGCACGAGGTAAAGGTGACTGATGAAGAGAAAAATGGGGGGAGCTTGTTATACGCTATTGGCCCTTGAAAAATAATGTCAAAAGCCACGTAGATATTTCATAACCAAGCTGGTAAAAGGGAAAAAAAAATAGTAACCTGGGATTTTTCCTTCCTTCCTTTTCTGTACATGGAAGACAGTTAAGGTCATACAATTCATATCAATTTTATTTCAACATGTAAATGAAGCAGATATTGGGGGGAAAAAAAAAATTACCTGTCCAGCCTTTGAAACATGCAATAAAATACACAAAAGTATGAACACCAGAGCAAGACAAAGCGACACGGATAATCACTCTACCTGTTTCTCCACTTTGACTACACGCCCTAACATACTGAGGTCATCAGTTGTCTCATTCTCTGCAGGATTCTTTTCTCTGCTTCGTTTATCTGCTGTGATTTGTCCTTTCCCGAGAATTTGGTCAACGCTGTAAGAGAAAACAAAAGCTGCTGTGATTCCTAAAAAGAGTGATGATATGAAATGCTTGGTAATCTGTACCTTAACAATTAAAATCACAGTACTTCAGAAAAGCACTTGAGAAAGAAGACAAACTTAATTTTATTAATTAAGAAAAAAAAAAAGTGATTTTTGAGCATTTGAGACAGCTTTTCTTTTCTGTTAGCACTAACCCCCGGGCCAGAACTTAGCCATCATCTGGGAGAGGCAGGGTTAGACCTGCTGAGAGGGTGAGAGAGGAGGTGGCCTCTCCAGCAGCCTGATGTTGGAAGGTGTCATGGTTTAGGCCAAACTGGCTACTGGGGACATGGGGGACCCCAGATGGGACCAACAGATGTTCCCTTCCATCCCTCTTCAAAGAGAGAGAGGGGGGAACAGATGTACCAGTGCCACCCTCAGCTCTCCCATCCTAACAGCAGCATCGAGTCCTGGGAAAGTTGACAGTTTGAAGCAGAAAGCTCAACACTGATCCTGGTAATGACACACATGACACAATGTTGGGGTTTTTTTTTAAATTATTGTTATTTTTTTTTATTGCTGGGACTCTAGAACATAAAAACTGCATAGATACAAAGTTACCAGTAGTTCCCTATTTCTTTTATGTGAAAAGAGGAAGTCTGAGATGGGAGAAAGGCAGTTCTCAATGTTGACCTCATCCTTTTGGCAACTTCGTGACTAAACTCCTTGTTTATGAATGGACTTTTAAGATAAAGGATTACCTTTTCTATTGTTCAGACTTCCATTTTCTGGGAACAATGTAGATAGATTGGTTTTTGTTTTTACCAACAATATAATTTCTGGCTCAGCTGTGTTCACAGAAAGAAAGGCTGGGCTGATGCATGGATGGCAGTTTGTACCCAAATATAATACAGGAATGTTAAACATTACCAATATTCATTGTGCAGTGACATAACGTAAAATGCTTATGCAGAGGAGAGCAGAAATTATTTTTTTTCCTACCGTGACTGAAGACTCTTAATCCTGCATAACATGTCTAGATGACCTGCTGAATACTGTTCAATGACATCTTTGACATCATATGGACGAAGCGTTTCCTTAAACTTTCTCTTCGCAACATGAAATTTCATAATTCTGGGGGGAAAAAGCATTTTACAGGTTAATCTTCAACAGTTGTGAAACAATACAATATATTCCACTGACAAAATTTGACAGCTAATTTTTAAATGGTGGATATTTTCAATACAGCTTGTGCAAGTGAACTTTTCCCTTTACAAAATTGTTTTTATAAGTACAAATGTGTAAGTACGAATGCATTTTGCCTTTGCATTGTTATGTAAGGGAGCTCAGGTAACACTATTTTAAAGAGCCCAGAGCATGTTTAGTTTATCAATATACACCTATTTGGCTTTTTATGCTAGGTGCCTAATTTGAAAGGTGCTGAAGTACATGCTTAACTTAAACCTGGGATTAGTCCCACTGACTTTACTGAGATATCCTCTAAGCTACATTTGTGCTTAAGCTACTTCTGTCCTTGTTAGAGGAAATATTTGTCTAACAGATCGATTACACAAACATAAATATTAGTATTCTTTTTCTGGTGCTCATTTTAAGTTCTTTGCTTTCTATTTTGTAAAAAAAAAAAAATAAATTTATGCATCCAATTAATTTTTCATCAATATTTATTTTTAATTAACATTCAGGCCTAAGTATTTGTTTTTAATTTATTTTGCTGACTTAAGATCAAAATTTGCAGGCTAAAGAGAAGTTTTCATGTTTGTTCCATACTGAAATATATGGGAATTATTGTTTAATTAGCATTGGTGATTTTTTTCCTTGAATTTTACTGCAGAATAGTGAGTATCAGATAACAGCAAATATCCAAAATTGATGAATGGCATATGCGAGACTTGCATGAGTTTCTGTGATGCTTATGTGAATATGTGATGTCCACTGAGCAGCTCTTCTTCGAATGAAAAGCTTGTTATTAAATCACAAATTTTAAATAATAGAAATGACAAATTTGGAAAGTTAATGACAGTGAACTGATTTTCCAGCTCAGCTGGTAGCACCTGCAGTTCTCCATGGTTTACATGGGAACTGCAGAAGAGAGAACTGTGTGAGAGCTGAGACAGCAGCTGAGGGATCAGGTGTGTTGGCCATTCTGGTCTGTGTTACGGAGCTTATGAATCCCCAGTTAGGGCCAAACTGCTGATATTTGCTATCTCTTGCAATTAAAAAAGCGGAGACAGTGAATTTGTATTCTATTCCAAATCCCAATATTTCATGCTGATGTATTCCCTCCGTGTTTATTATGGTATGTATTTAGCAGCCATAAGACAATGAAAGATAATAAAAATCAAAACTTGGCTCTTGCTCTGTGATAAAAATAGATTAGTTGTGTTTTAGTGGAATTTAGGAAAACCATAGTATTTATTGTTAGGGCAGACATTATGTATGTAGAGTCAGATTAATAATATATAATGATCCTCTACTCTTTTTTGTATTATACGTAAATATTCTTCCAAATAATATCAGCCTTTTCCCACAGTGCTTAGGTTGTTGATATTTCCCATTCTGGTTAACTTCCAGTTAAAAATGAGACTGTTTGTCACTGGTATAGAGCTTGAAGTATGATATTGATTATAGAAATTAAAAATGGAAAAGGCCCGTTAGGAGCAGTCCATCACTTTGACAGTTCAGGACTGATCTCCATGCAGTTTTAAATATGCCAGATGATGCACTTTCCTCTTTTCCGTTGTCAGCCAGTTCCACAGACTAATGGCTTTCGGCATCTTTTGTAATCTGAAGGCCTCTGAAGCTGGGATGCAGAATTTTTTTTTTTTTTCTTTTAGCTGTCAATTGATACCAAGATACTCTGTTCATAATAGTCTGGCAGTGCAGACAGTCTCCAGGAATCTAGTTCTTTATTCAGGTTACAAAGAGTAAATGATGTAGCTGACATACAAGAAAGTTTTTTTTTTTTTGTATTATTCTCTCTGTTTTGGTGGTCACAATTTTTTACTTCACGCTCTTGATAAAGTGAAAAACATGAAACTCTATTAGAAAAGCTGAGCCAAAGGATTAATAGCATAATTGAAGACAACTGAATTTACCACAACTGGGTGATTTTACAAGAGAAGAGACAGAAGACTAATTTTTATTAACAGCCATAGAAGCTTCTTAATCAGTGTGCACAAAAGTCTTCATGATTGCTTTGCGGCTTTATAACAGGTTTTTTGTTATCAAGGCAGTTTGTTCTTAATGTTCAGCAGTCAAACACAGGACCGAAAGCATCACAGCTATATCAGTGAGGTGTAACTGTACTATTTTTGGGTTAGGTATTAGCCTATGTGATGCCATCTTAATTAACTCCAGCTAGGTTTGGAACAGACCCATATTGCTAACTTCTTTTTGCTTCAAACATATAGAATTTTACAAAAAATGTGCCAAAAAAAAAGAAGAAAAAAAGAAGGGTTATTAAAGATTGGCATTTTAAAATCCTGAAAGATAGTTAAGAAACAGAAAACCTGAATTCTTTCAGTGATGGAGCCTAGCAACTGCTTCGCAGTTATTAAATTTAGTTGATTCTCCATCGTTATTTACTGTCAATTTAAAAAATTCAGTTATCTTTCTACATCTTGGAAAAACTATGCAATTGAACTTCATAGGCTTGGACACCCATCCTGAATGATTATTACAACTGTGTAGAGCATATTCAAAAATAATGAACAAAAAAGCCTTTGAGCTTCCTTCCTTCATGCTTCTGGAATAAAAAGTTGCCTATTCTGGTGTGTTCCTGAGTGATAAAAACGAAGGGTTCAGTTCTGCGGGCACAGGTGGGTAACCTACCCGAAAAAAAAAGGGAAAATGAGTACAAAATTCTTCATATCCTAAGTGTTTGAAGCACCGACCCTTAGCAGGAACAGGAGGAACAGATCAGACTGGAGCTGGGTCTGTCTATTCTGGTTATACCACAAGGGGGCAAACGAGTCTCGTCAGAAACGAAACGGAGTCGCCACGGGCGACACCGAACTGCTGCCTCTGACCAAAGAGCCGTAATCGAAAGTAAGAATTAACCCCAAAGAACAAAGTATGTGGTCCCCAAGATTTTTTTTTTTTTTTTTAAAAAACATTGCATTTTTAAATCGCTGTATGCCGTGGAGCGAGGTGGTATTTTATCACTCACATCTAATGGGATAGACAATACACTGTTGTAAACTGACCCAAGTCGCAAGCGTGACAATTTTCCGGTGAGAATTAGCCATAAAAAGTAGTCTGTTTCAATGATGCATCCAGAGGAGAGCAGAAAAAAAGTCTTTCGTGTTGAATTAGACCAATATATCGAAGTACTTTGTCTATGTCTAAACCACAGCTCCCACTGATCTTTACGTGCCCTGATAATTTGTAGAAAGTTACAGGTCCAGTATGAACTTTTGTCTTATTGGCCCCTGGAAGCCAAAAGCAGCATCAATTTCATTTAATTCTTGTCAAATGCTGCATCAGCGCTGATCTAGAATTAAAGTGTTTTCTGAATGTGCAGGTTCCGTATCTTTCCTGACATTTGTTGCATTTTATTTTCCATTCATGTTGCCCCTTCCCGCATTAAAAGCCACTCTGCTTGTCATTACTGCACTTTACTGTGACCGGCACCAGAACATCTCTGATCCTCATTGCAGCCCTGTCATACTTGTTATTTTTTAAACTTGTATCTTGTCAGTCTTGTCACTATCTCAGGAAGAAATGGAGCTTAATTCTACTGGGATTCAGGTAAACTCACACACGGTTCCTGCCTTAAAGATGAAAATGCAGGCAGGTTGTTTTACCCGTAGCTAGGTGAGGTCCCCACAGGTTGGTTGCTCACTTACTACATCAGGAAAGCAGATGCACAGAGATGTAGTTGTGCTGGTTCCTCCATCTCTGTACCCTTAGCTTGCCAAATAACCCTTCTTCATGGTAAACTGCAACGTGCCAAAGAGATCAGGATCTGATATAGAGAGGCCAACAGGCAAAGGTGGTTGAGAGACAGTTCCACTACTTGTGGGGTGAGTGGGTCAAAATTGCTTCCTCTCTTGGGTCTTGACCTGGACTAACCCATCCCCTAGGAGACAGAGACATGGTTTTCTCCCAAGGACAGTGCTGTCGTAGCGAAGGACACATCTAAGAGCCTTGCCTAGACTCCGAAGACCATCTGGGCAGAAAATATACAATGGGTTGGGATTTAAAAGAAATAGAGGATTCTGAAACACCACTATTGAACAAATTCATAATGGCTGCTAAAACTACATTTTATAGGTGTAGCAGAAACGTTTCGAGGACTGAACATAAATGATAAATTATATTTTCCTTCTTTGGCTATTAAATATGTATGACTATTCAACTATACAGCTTATCAGCTCCAGAATTCTCAAGTTTCATTTTGTTTAGTTACATTTATTATTGTTATTTCTTATTAACAACAAATGAAAACATATCTATGCAATCACTAAAGTTAAAGAGAGAAAAGACCTCTTAGGTCAGCAAGTTCATCTTCCTGCCATTGCAGTTATTTCCTACTGCATATTTGTTTATGCTTCTCAAATCTAATTTTATATTCCATAAATAGTAAAATAATTCCATCATTTCCACTGTGGAGAGTATTACAGAATTCAGTGCCTCCTGCTATGAAAAATGACCAGTGATATTGCAATATATGGAAACCAGGTATCCTCGTCTTCTTTTTAGTCTATTTTATAATACATCCATCACTGTGAACTAACAGAGAGAGCTGGAAAAGGCAACGTTTTTTTGCTAGTCTCCAGGAACTCTGCAGGATGTTAATGGCTTTTAGTTCATGACAAGACTAGGGCCAATTGAGTAGTGCTACAAAAACCTGCTGGCACAAAGGCTTGGTGTACTTCTTGGCAAGAACTACTTTGTGCAGTGCTGTCGTCCCAGCCGGAGGCTGGAGAGGAGCAGGACTGATGGTGGCCTGGCCCAGGGCACGCTGCGGAGCACACCACATTTCGCCACGCTACCCGCCTGCTCCCTGCTCACCCAACGCTGTGCAAATGCCTCGAGCAGCTTTTCCTCACTTTCTCTACTGCCTCAGTCGATCTTTCCCGACGGAGAGTTTGTAGTAAGTGCTGGTGGGGGCAACACAAGAGAAGGGCTGTGGAAGACCCAGCGTCAGGGGCTTTTGAGAGGAGGCTGATGGCTTGGCATCTTACTGGACAGCTCTGCCCAGAGGGTCTTCAGTAGGACTGATCGTGAGTCCTATTTTTGGAAAGGGCCAATGTGTTAAAAAATTGAAGTGTTTTTCAGGAAAGGACTCTTTTCTCCACCTCCTGTTTGGACCATTTCAAAATGAAAGTTTTGGGGGTGTTTGTTTAAAATCAAAAAGTTGTTTTGACGAATAAGGTAGTCCTGGGAAAGATGTAAATAAGCAAGGTCAAAACTGAAGCAATACACTTTGAAATTACTGAAATGAAAGATTAGAACTAATCCAGTTTTCGTCTTTTGCTACTTCAATGCTGTCTGACCAGAGATTAACCAGCATATTCTAGGCTCCTTTCACAGAAAAAAAACCCCAGTTCTTTCTGATTCCAAAACTGAGAGAGGCCCTATCTCTGTAACCCCACAGGCATGAATTAATTTTGCTAATTTCATTTTTTCCCCAAAACAACAGGACCATTTGTGTAATTGTAAAACAATTTGTACCCAGCTCTAAGCAGGAAAAAGTAATTACTCTCCCTTATTGCAGTTTTCCAAGGTGATGTAGCCAGAATGGATCCGACTGTATGTGCTTACATCTGGGGTCTTCTGTATAGTGTTTCATGAAGCTATGCAAGTACCTTCTGTCTTCGCCTGCTCCTCTACACCAGCGGGAAAGGAAAAACAGCCTCCACCCTCCCCCACTGCCTTTGCAATTCAAAGCTGTTGCTAAAAACAAGCTTCAAAATGAGGCACAAAGTTTCCATATAGGCAGATGTTATCATCTTGAAATTCTACAGTTACTATATAGTGTCTCAGATCCTTCTTCAGATGTTTGCATAGATCCCAGTCTAGTCAGGTAACAGATACTCTGAATAATAAGAAAGAGGAGTATCAGCTACCCGATGAACTGAATTATCAGTCTCTTGATTTTGAGAGATTAAGGTATACCATTTAACAAAAGTCTGAAGCTCATGGCATATCACTGCTTTACAGATCTCAAACAAAGGTATGTTTCTGAAGCAAGATGTATGTGCCGTTTGTAATCTAGTGAAACAGTAACATTTGCAGGGAGAGATGGGAGAGATTCGTGGCTAATGGATAGCAAGTGGAGATGCAGAATTCTTATTATCGACCTCAGGGGTGAAATGAGTTGGTTTTTGGTAAGCCAAGTGTGCAGAGAAAAAGTTGGAGGTAATCTAAAAAGTTGACTCTTATCGGTTAAATAGTGCATCAAATCAAACAATCAAACATTATTATTAGAACATTTATGTGGATGGCACTGTGGAGAAAGTTTGCCAACTAGGTCCTTCACATTTGGTCACTTTCCATTTGAGCTGATAATTACCAAGCAAACCAAGCAAAGGTGCAGGTGATGCCTTGAACAATCAAGTGGTGCCTTTGAAAACAAGCTCCATTAATTTAGTATTAAATTTAGTATTAAAATGGCAAGTTGATCTTAAGGAATTTGGACAGTATTAAGAATGAGATGACCATTGGTATCACTTGGCAGTCCAGTGGCAAGGTGCAGCTGGAGCCAAGAGTCAACCGCTCTGCTTAAAATGCAACAGCGCAGACAAGGATCTTTGGCACCAGAGCCAATGAATTATGCTGATTGTTCCTAATTTGAGCAGTTTCCATTTGAAGGAATGGGTCCGCCTTGTAAGCAGGTGTCCACTGTGTAGAAGGATTTCTGTCACCTGCTGAAATGTTGCTGGCAAGAGATGGTTCTCGACGGTGACATTTGAGTTGCCGGTTGCAGTGGCTATGGACACGGACCTGGTACCTGACACTTCCTGTGAGCTCATTTCCAGGCAGGTTGGAAAAATGGTTGGAACAAATGCCTGCAAGTGATCTGCCAGGCTGTCTGTGCTAGTAGAAAAGTATTAGAAACAGCCTTACTCGCTATCTGTCTCCATTGGCAATTAGTGGAAAAAGGGGAAAGAAATACAAGTTGCTCGTAGGTTATCACTGTGTGATATTATTTGATCAAGAGCTTGAGTTCTTTCTTCTTCTAGTGCTGAGAGAAGTAAGGCGAGAGTCTCCCTGTGGGAAAGCATCATCTTCCCATAGGGTTTTTGCAGAAACCCCCTGGGGCTGCTGCCTGACCGCCTGCGCAAGAAGGGTGCTGGGCACCGATGCGACTGTGGTGCAGAGCCAGTGGGGTGACCCCCAGCAATAACCTCAGGTTTGCTGGCAGCAGAAAGGGAATGCCTGAGCTCTCCTTCCCTGTCAGTTTGCTCTTTGTGGTGTCAGGATTTGCACTTCCAAACATTCAGGGAGATGAAGAGCCTTGGCAGTCTCGGGAGGGTGAATGCTAAGTTTAGGCTTTCACTACAGGTAATTTGATAAGTTTCAATGCAGTTTCTCGCTTTCTTGGAACAGAAGGAGACTATTAGTTTTAAATTATTGGGGTTATATTTAGTTCAATGGATAGTGGCAGGCAAGGCTTTGCACAACTGAATGAATATCATTATTCTGCTGTTAGCAGAAGAAAGTTGCGATGAAAGTCATATGACAGACTTCAGGAGTATGGAAATGCAATAAAACCCTAAACTTTTAAAGGAAATATTTTTTCCAGGCAAGAGGATATACATTCAGTAAAACTACATCAAACTGGATTACAGTATTTTGGATTGCAGGAAATATAGTGGAAACCAACATTCATTACCCTCATTTCTGAGTCAAATCATGTAAATTTTTTGACACTGAAAAGCTGATAACAGAGCAGATAAAACTTTTTGACTTTTAAATAAAATACTGATGAAAAGGAAGCATAAATAAACTATATTAACATTAGTTATATAACAAATATAGCCATGTAATAAGTTCAACTAACTACCATTTTATTAATTGACATGCAGTTAGTTAGTATCTTAATTAAAGAAATCTCAAATATTTATTCATTCAGTATTTTTTACTCACCTGATTGCTCTGATGACAGTTTTAAGAGCAGGGGTGAGATCTTCTACTGACACATCACACTGGCACCCTTTGTCATCATAAACATCATCTGTTCCAAGACTGGTGTCAGCTGCAAAATACAAGAGCGGACTAAACAAGCAGCATTTAAAAATCTCTTCCTTAGTGTTTTCTAACTGCTTGCACAGTTGTTCTGAAAATATAAGGACTACAAATCAAATAAGACAGAGCTTCATCAGTTTATGAACTATATGATGCGCTCGTCTGTCTCTGCGCTTGTGTCATAAAAGGCCTAGGTAGTCCCCAGTGTAAATAGTAAAAGTTAGAAAGGAAGAAAGCCCTGTTATTTTTCAAACAAATTAACAGTTTAGTACCAGCATGTCTATTCCTGATGTCTCACCGTTTTTCATCACATTCTCTGTCTTCAGGGAAAGTGGTGAGCTAACAGATGTAATGGCAGAATCAAAAGGTGCTGAAGTTATATTAAACTGTTATTTTGTTTACAACCATGAATGAACCTGACATTGAAGACAAAGGAGAAGATCCATTTCATTTACTAAGGAGGCTGTGGAATGATCCAACACTTAATTACGGGTGAAATAAACAAAGTACTTTTTTGCCAGAAATTAGTGGAGAATGACATCCGTCATGGATCAGTTGCCACCTTACACGTCAGAGCCATGTAGCTATTGCAGCCTTCCATTGCAATAGGAACTTAAGCCAAGTTAGAGTATTTATTTGCCTGAAAGAATTTGCCTGAAAGAACACCGCCTCCACAGTTACCATTTGAGAACTAACTAGAAATCTCAGAAGTGCCCAGTGTATCTCAGTACACGAGAAAACAGGGACTGATGCATGACCAAGAAGGTTTACAAACTTAAAATGTGCTGGAGTGGGAACATAGCAAGGAGGGCAGGGTCAGCGAATGCTCCTGTGTCACATATATCTCAAAGGCACACGAAATATGGGAAACCTAGCTGGAAAGTAGATGTTTTTTCCTCCCAAACCATCTCGCTTCACCTGCATAAAGTCCAAGTGCCTGGTGAAAAATTTCACTCGAGGTCAGTGTATTTCAATGTGTAAGTGTCTCTGCTTCATAAGGAAGAGAGTCTAAAATGAAAATGTGACATATGAAAAAGAGAAAAAAGGATGGGATTCAGTAACCCTCAGTCACGGAGATTTCTTCCCAGTCCTACGTGCCTACCTACATTCATTCTGTTATTTAAAGCATAGGCTTAGTCATCCAGTAACACTGCAAGTAAACCATTTCAGGGGACTTCAATTATAAGCAAATTTGAAGCACAATCAGACAGAAATGATTACAGGACATTTTTTTGCAAGTTCCTTTTTCACAAAGACTATACATTAAAGATGAAAAATATTCTTTATCAGTTACAAGTGCCGGAAATTTCATGTTGCCTTTTCAATCTAATAGGAACACCATCTTAGAATAAACAGCATTGTACGAGGTTGCGTCTTCAGGAACTGGTATTGCTGCATTCTTGTCTTCACAGATTTAATATCTGACCGTAATAATTTGTTTTTATGACTCTGGCTAGTTCATTACCCTCAAGAATATTTTTTCTTTTTTGACTGTTGCTGAACTGGTACATCCATGAGGAACATCTACTGTAGCTTTGAAGAGCAAGAGGTTTTATCTTTGATAGATCAACTTAATCTAGAAAGAAAGACGTTTTATAGCCCAGTTAATAATGTCTTCAAGTACACATGAAAGAATCAAATGCAACCTTCAAAAAAATTTGGTTTAACATTGTGAAAGTGAAACTCTCATACAAAACTTTGAAATCTCCCCTCCCATGCTATTACTGTAATTACAATCATTGCAATGATGACAAGAGTGTTTTTTTTTCTCGCACTCTTTCACGAACTTTGCTACAGACTCGGCTTATCTTATAGATAAAATGTATATGCCTTTCCAGCTACCCTGCCTAACTAAGATTTGGATCCCTGCCCAAAAATGTAATTAGATAAAATAGACTATGTAATTAGTTTGATAGGTATATACACTACCTAAAACCCCCTCTCTGAAGGTTTGAAGTATTCCAGGACACTAACTTCCTACATGTCATGTCTGATCAGCCTCTCCAGTTACTTCTCCCAGTGCTGAAATCTCCCGGCTCATTTCTAAGTACCATACTAAACCCAGTGCTTTTTATGCTACTGGTATTTCCAGTGTCTCTCTCAGGTTTGAATCTACTCAGTTATGCCAGTATAAATTAGGAATAATTCTGCTAAGGTCACATTAGCTACAACCATGTAACCTCAGTGAAAGGGGAGATCCAAGTTGAAAGTTTAAAATAAACATGTTTCTGAATGGTTCTCTCACTGATACAGTTCCTGGGTCCTTTGCCAAGTACAGTGTCATTAATAAAAGGGCTACCTTAACATAGTATATCTTTGCAGAACTGTTTTGAGAACAGCATGGTGCAATTATAGTATTCCATGTTGCTCACATGTGGGTACAAAAATCAGCAAAATCTTTAGACAGACGCTGGAAAATTCTTATAAATTTAAGCCAGCTTTATGAAGAGATACCGCTCCTAATAAATCACCTTCTTTTTTTCTTTCTAATATCCCCACTGACATGAATTTCCTTCATTATGGCAGGCATTCGGTACCATATGTCAATAAAACTTGTGAAAAGCTATAAACCTTGTTTGATTCACATGGGAAACATTCATGTTTCTTTAGAATACTGAGCAGACTTGGGAAAAAGTTTGGGAAATGAATAGTAGCAATTTGAGAAAAAAAATTTCCAGCTTAAAGCCCCCCCCTGAAATCAAAGTTCACATTCTGATGAATTTTTCCAGGGGAAGCTCATGTTGTGTACGACATAGTTACGAGGTGAGATGTACTTGTATCGCTTCTGTCCCTTTCAAGTTCATCCTTGAGGTCGGGGCCATGTTGGGGCCAGTTTGGCTGCTTCAGTAGCTCCAGCTGTTAAAATCTCTGCCAGTTCCCAGACGGGATTAAGCTATGGCCTCCGACGAGCCCTGCTCAACACTGCTGCGTGTTCCCAGAGAAAGCCCTCCCCATCATCAACAACCGGGACAGGTAGACCCTCTGGTGCTGGCTCATGCCTAGCCCTGCATGTGTCTGGTTCTCCATCCTTCCTCATACTCCTTGGCTGGGTCTCCTGCTCTCTGTTGGGGTGGCTGTGCATGGTCCAAGTGGGCTCCACCGGCAACCTCAGGCAGCAGCTGCTCTGCATGAACCTGGCTGCTCTGCCAGGCCTTCCTAGGGTTAGCACTGGTCCTTCTTTCTCCCCGGGAGCCTCCACCACCAGCTAAACAGGCCTTTCAAGTCTGTTGCTTGGGCAGCTCACGAATCTGTTCTCAACGATGGCCAGAGTGTCTCATAATACATACACCTGCAAGTCTCCCTAAGAAGAGGTGTCAGCCAGTCTGACAATCCAGAAACAATTCCCCTTTTCTAATACCAGCATCTTTACAATTCAGGATGTGTTTTGATCCTAAATGTCAATCTGGAAAGTGTTTATTTAACAACTGATGAGGCATCCGCCATTACCTTACAATCTCTGACATTATTTACTTTGGGCTAAAGTCTTGTCTTTGCCACTTTTTAATTTATTCCTCTTTCTTCCTGAAGAGCAGTCTTTGATTTAATCACACAACAAATCAGCAATTACCAAGAAATAGAATGGAGGCATGCACAAGTCATTAAAATCATCTTGATATTTCACTGTTTGTCACAGTATTTATGCATTCTTCATGCAAACTCCAGTCAATTATGATCACCCCAAATGAATGGGCTAAAAATTACACTGTTCTGAAACATTATATGTCACCAACAAAAAATTTATGAGTTTGTAGCTGCATTTCATATGGCTCTGTGCAAAAGTTATGTGCAAGGCTTGTTTTATTATTTCTGTAAATAACAGGCGTCCTTTCACAGAATCACAGAATTTTCAGAGTTGGAAGGGACCTCGAGAGATCATCTAGTCCAACTCCCCTGCTAAAGCAGGATTGCCCAGAGCACATTACTCAGGACTGCATCCAGGCGGGTCTTGAAAATCTCCAGAGAAGGGGACTCCACAACCTCCCTGGGCAGCCTGTGCCAGTGCTCTGTCACCCGAACTGTAAAGAAGTTTTTTCGTGTGTTGGAACGGAACTTCCTATGTTCCAACTTGCACCCATTGCCCCTCGTCCTGTCATTGGAACCACCGAGAAGAGTCTGGCTCCATCCTCCTTCAACCCACCCTTTAGATATTTGTAAGTAGTAATAAGGTCTCCCCTCAGCCTTCTTTTCTCCAGGCTAGAGAGTCCCAGCTCTCTCAGCCTTTCCTCGTAAGGGAGATGCTCCAATCCCTCAGTCATCTTGGTTGCCCTTCGCTGGACTCTCTCCAGCAGTTCCCTGTCCCTCTTGAACTGGGGAGCCCAAAACTGGACACAGTACTCCAGTTGTGGCCTCACCGGTGCCGAGTAGAGGGGGAGAATGACCTCCCTCGACCTACTGGTCACACTCTTCCCTATGCAGCCCAGGATTCCATTGGCCTTTTTGGTGACAAGGGCACATTGTTGGCTCATGGATAATTTACTATGTACCAGGACCCCGAGATCCTTCTCCTCAGAACTACTTAGAAGTGTTTCTTAGAAGTGTTGTCCGTTGTTTAATAACATGCTTTGGCATCAGGAAGACTGTGACAATACTCTGATCACCCTCATAGCTGCATGCTTTCAATGTCAGTAACATTCAAGTAATTATGTGCCTGTTGAACATAATCAAAAAGATTTTGTACTCTTTAATTTGTTTCCTGGAAACTGCCATATGCTAGTAACAACAATCCAGCATTAATAAGTGCATGTGCTGACACCATGAATAGTCCTATGGAAGTGCTCCTAACACAGTGATCGGTATGGTAATCCCAACATAGACCCTTTGGCTTGTTTTTTGGAAACATTCGGAAGCACTTAGGTCTTACTCTAACTACTTAGGATGTAGTTAGGGCTCCTCATGTGGGTGATCTAAATAATTCGGGCATGTAGTGATAGGATGAGGGGTAATGGCTTCAAACGGGAAGAGTATAGACTTAGATTGGCTATCAGGCAGAAATTTTTCACTATGAGGGTGGTGAGGCACTGGAACAGGTTGCCCAGGGAAGTTGTGGATGCCCCATCCCCGGAGGGGTTCAAGGCCAGGTTGGATGGGGCTTTGAGCAACCATTCCAACCTAAACCATTCTATGACGCTGTGTTTCTATGATTCTGCTGAGGCTGAGTACGCACCTTTTAGACATGGCAAAACCTAAATAGGTGCCTGAAGTTGATATTCTGTGTATGACTCTCAATTATTCATGTTATAGCAGAGTGTTGTGTCAACTTGGTAAAAAAAGCACTGATTTGGAAAAAAAGTCTGATTGATTTTCATTGTAATGCATGACTCAAGGTGAAAAATGGATGGTGGCCTAATTTTCACAGGTGCTGAGTTACATCAAGCTGGAGTTTGTAACTATCATTCAAAATCCAGAGTTCAACTTGGGAATTGAAGTCCAAGCAGTTCATAATGCAGCTCTACAGCCTGTTCTCCATCTTGCTTAGCAACCTCCTCCAAGTGCTCTGGCTGCCCAGGGCACCGGTGCAAAGCCCCGCAAAGTGGCTCACTCATCTCCAAAATCATTTTCTGCCTGAAGGGTCAGAAAGAAAATGAGTGGAGAAGCCAGTGCATCTCATTTCTGGGCCGGTAAAGTTAGACATAAATTCAAAGCGTTTGGAGGACAGACGGTCCCATCGCATGATGCGCAGCCCTGTGGGAGGTGCGGGTGGATGCACAGGTCTGCTGCAGCAAGGGGTGCCCGGGCAGCTGCTTTAGCATTAGACTCCTGACTGCCTTACTGTTTGATGAGCGCAGGTGACCCCTCTTGTTCAAGAAACAATGTTGGCAGCTTAATACTCTCATTATTCTGTTCTTTCAGTCCCTTTTGAAAGCAATGTAGAGGCCCTGTTATGCTGCCGTAGGTCATGCCTAGGATGCCCACAAGGTAGGTGCATTTGACTCAGCTTTACACCGCCTTTGAAGTACCTTTCTTCAGTCTGAGCATTTGTTGTGGAGAATTAGGGATTTAGCCCATATTCTCTCAAAAAAATATCGAGATATCCTGCACATATTTTATAGCATTTCCACAAACGTCATAACGTGCAGAATGTTACACAAAATCTCAGTTACATTTTTCCCTCAAAAATTATTGCAAGTGCAAACATCTTCATGCTTTATGTTCATACAATTAATGCAATTTCCCTTTATCAAAAGAGAATGTGTCTCAGCTTAGTGCCTTTGTTTAAATTTGTTTCATGAAACTTCTCACCTCCTCACAAGCTCTCATTATTTTCCTGTTTGCTGAACCATGAATACAAATTCCCTTCACTACCTCTGGAAGTGATTTTCTTTCAAATTTTCCTTTGCTTTAAACCATCACCAAACTGACTCTCTTTCAGTAAAGAGTTCACATAAATTGTTTTACCGTGATTGCTTGCTAAGCTCCACGGGAAAAACCGACTGAAAAAAGCAACACTAATTAGGATGGAACTTAATCGCATGCTTAATGATAAGAACGCCCAAAGCTCCCCCAAAGAGGGAAAGGCAGCAGCACATGTTTACATGCTCTCCAGAGCAAAGGCCAGAAAAAGGAGGCCCAAGGGAGTGAATCACATATTTATTTCCTTGATCCCTGAAAAAAAAAAGAAAAAAGAAAAGACGTTCTTCTAATCATGAAAGAAGGAAGGACAAGCAAACTTCCGTCATGTGCCCTTCACGTTAGATGCTTAATATTTGTCTAGAAAATGACACAAACCCCCCTGGTAGTACACAAGAGTATTTAAGTGCCAAAATTAAGAAAGAGGGAATAAGGATGACAAGATTTGTAAACATTTTTAACAGGGAGCTTTTGTGAAATGGTTGCCATTTCCATGCGGGAAAGCAATTTCTCAGGAAGGGAGGGAAACTGGTGCCTCCTGGAAGGAGGAGCACTTGCGGATGAGCTTGTAGGAACTCCCTTTCCCTTCTGCACCACCTGAGGCTCTGCCCTGCAGGCAGCACCGATGAGGAGTGCAGCAGTGCTGTAGGCATAGCCCGGTCCTTTCTCCCTTGTCTTTCTCCTAAAAAAGGCATAACTTTTCACATGGGGAAGAGAAGAGGACACCAGAACAGGAATTTGGTAGCTGCAGTGCAGTATGAAGCAGAATATCATAAAGAATATCCCTGAAAACATTTTATATGTGAAAGCATTTCTAAAAAAGCTCAGATTTGGCCAAAATGGAAGATAGGATTGGTGGAAAGTTTTTTACATATTCTGGGTATAATTATCTAGTCTCCTTTCTTTGTAAGTGCAATTTTTTAAGGTCAGAAACCTAATTTATATCAGTTATCATATAATGCAGGCAAGTTCCAAGTATCTAAAATTCTAGCATTCCCTTCTAACAACTCTCAATTATCTTTAGTTATTATTTAACTTCTCAAAAAAATTTTGCACTGGCAATATTTCATGGAACGGCTCCCACTACTTAATTAAAAAGGAGTCCTTTTCATTTTGAGTGATGATACGGAGGACCAGGAGACTTTCTAAAAACAATTCATTATACGCAGAATAACTGTGCAGTTAAAATGGCTGATCTTATTTTAAATAGTGGCACGTTAGCTAGCAAGTTTAGATGGCCATGTGAGAAGAGTAAGAAAGAAAAATGCTATGTGACTCTAAATGTATGATTTTAGTGTGTTTTTAGCTACACATCTCTGTTATTTTATATACACCGCATACAAGAAGTTTAAAACTGTAAAAGAAATTGCAGATACATATGATGAGATCTAGAACTGTGGACTAATGAGCTAAATGTCACACCTAATTCACTGTCTCCCTGCAAGACCTTGTAGCACGTGTCAGTTGATATGATGTCTGATATTCCATAAGGTCTACAGAGGTCCTGGACCCTGGGAGATTTCCAGGTGCTGTTGTTCGAAGGAGGTGGTGGCCATGGGCAAAGGGAGAGAGGAGGACGGCAGCTTGAGATTCAGATAGCCACAGGAGAGTCCTGTATTTGGCATTTTATAGAAACAAAAGCATTCCTCAAATGTTTCAGATTTGGTGCAAGTGGGTTACGTGGTGGTTGGGAAGTTTTGTGAGCGTCCTCTCAAAATGAGTTCTTCACTCACTTGTTTACTCTTCACTGCAGATGAGGTTGTCTGAAATCCATGCAAATCATACTTCTGTGCGGTGGTCGGCTGCTGTCCCTCATGGAGCTGAGCTTGCTAATCATTCTCCTGTGACCACCGAGTAAGTGCTCAGTCCAGCAAACAACAGGGCACAGCAGGTTCCTCGAGTCCTCTCTCGTAAAGACAGAGACTAAATTATGGACTCATATGGCCGGGACCTTGGTTGGAATAAACTAAAATAATGCCTCAAAACCAATAGCCTGTACTTATTTACACAAAATGGAAAAATGACTCGGTGCTTAGATCAGAATGCCAGATTATTTTGATAAGATCTTCCTAATTAATTACAGTGACAATGGTAATAAACGAGAGCTCTATCATTGAGTTAAACAATCATGAGAAAATACATCTCCTTTCTGGCACAAATTGATATATTGCTAATAAAAAGTCATTTAGTCCTATCATACGGGGTTTATACAAATTGAGCAGCTTTCTTTTGACATCGTGCAGCTTCATGTTGAATCAGCAAATTTAAGCTAACGGAGATGTAAAAGCAACCAAACTAACGACCTTTGCCACATCAAGTGAACCATATACAAGGTCAAGATGTTTGTGCTACTGAAAGGAAAACCTGTCATTTCTGCAATGCATAAATTACATGGTAGTAACTGAGGACACGGGGGCTGAAACGCACAATTGCATTCTTTCCATGGTTATTATAATATACTCTACCCTGAGGATTTTGTGCAACTACTCCGTAGGGAATGAAAGGCTAGAGGTCGTGTGAGCATATAATGTTCAGGGATGGTGCAAGAAATCAAGTATTTCCTTAGAGAGTTCATTTTAATTAATCAAATGAAATATGTTTGTAATATCTCCAGTGCTGAACGCTTTTGATGTTTTATTCAAAAAGCCACACAATGTCTCTAGGTTACTGTAAAGGAACAATAACTCACGCAGAGGCTTAGAAGCATGGGATGGTAGAAAACAAGTATAATAGGGCATTTTTGTCCCTCACCGAGAACTGCAGCCACAACACAACATCCGTTCATTACTTCAGCTGTGACTGTGCAGAGACTGGAGCCCGATTTAAACAGAAAAGGTTCTCTTCCTCAGAAAAGAGCAAAGGAAAGATTTTGTGAGGTGAGTCTCCATGGCTGGATCTGCGCTAAATAAAATAAGACACGGGCACAGTGCCTTAAGAAATGGCACGAGACGACCCATACTATTTAATTGCTTGCACAGACTCTGGTGCAGGTTTGGCCACTGCCAGTGGGTATTCTCATGCACCGGGGCTGTCCCCCTGGGCAGTTTGGCTGCAGTTTCCCTGGTTTTGGTTCAGGGACACAAGCCATACTGCATGAGGGACTTTGAGGCCAGGGGTGGCTGCCGGCTCGCTTGGTGTACGGGTAGGGTGGTGGCTGCGTGCAGCTTCGAGGTCCAGCGGCACCTTCACCCGTGTGACACAGCATCCCTTTGGGGAGGGCTCTTGCACAACCCTGTACGATTCTTGTATCCTTTTAAGTGTGCACTTTGTACAGCTTCACTATTTACCATTCTTGTTTACTGAAGATTTCCCTTTGATCCACTCAGTCCCAACAATTCTCTTTTAAACTCAAAACGAATTGGAAATGCAGCATCCTGGCACCTTTCTTAACTTGTACAGGGTCTCCTCTTCAACAAGAGTTCTGACAGGTGAGAGCCACACGTCACTGGAGGTTAGACGTGTATTTAAAATCAGATTACATAAGTCTTGGGTTTTGATGTAGCTCCCCTGTGCTGTTGTTAAATGCTCTCGAGAGACCATCTGCAGCCACGCCACCGAAGCTCTCTCCAGCCATTAAAGCTCTCTCAGGTTTGGATTCCATTTGCAAATGCACATATGTAGCTGAAATAATTGCTGCCGCTGCCAGGCCCGCTTTGGCAATAGCAATAAATGGTTTATAGGCAGTTTCAGAGGACTGTTGCTACCCATAAATAAAGCCATTTGTGCAACAGTTTTGGTCATACTGTTCTAAGGCTGCTCTGCCAAAATCCTTTTGGGAGATACCTGTGGCCATCTTAAGTGTTTTACTTACTGCCAAGAAACCCCCCTGCTGTGGTTTTAGTACGCAGCAGAGGAGTGTTAGCATGCTTTTGGTACTGGGTAGCCTAAGAGGGTGGCTACTACATTTTCAACCATGTTAGCCTCTTAGCTGCCTCCATAAGCTCCTGTCTGGATTAGAAACCCCACTTTACAGGCCAGTTTCTAATTGCTAATGTTTAGTTTTTCCAGCAGTCTCTTTCTGATGGTTTTGGCCCAGATTCCAACCTCATCCTTTACCAGAACTCAATCAGCCCTGCAAAGTCACTGTGTTGATGATCTGCCTTAGATTATCCTCGTAAGCTAACAATTTCCCTTCCTTTCTGAACCTTCTACTTACATATTTGCTTCTTTGCTATCTTTTTACATGGAGCTCAGTGCACCTCACCTTCATAACGAGGTAGTTCATCCTCTTCCTGCACTAATGGAAGATCATTTACAACTCCAAATCCCATACAGTGAAGGAAAAATAAAGCTAATATGAGTGTCTCTTCTTTTGGAAGGGGAATTTCATAGCGAGAAGTTGTTATTTTTTTCATTGTATCGCTGACATAAAGTTTTGACACTGGACTGGGTACCCAATACTACGTTGTCTCTGAAAGGCCGATTGCAAGTGTCATTTCTTCTCCCCCCAAACATGCTGCAGAGATGTAAGAATCACCAGAAGGAGCAGATTTTCAGGGGTATTATTTTGTGCCCAGATTTTCATCTAGAAAAGGCTGGTTTCTAGTCTGGCTGGGAGAACAGCACACCAAAATAATTAATCCTTTGGCCAGAGAATACCTCAAGGAGGAAACTGAAGGACCTGGCAACTGAGAGATATTAATAAAATGCTGCAAATATTCTATTTTCATCCAGTGAAAAAAGCAAGATGTTCTAAATGAAATACATAATCTTCAGACCTTTTTCATTGAGTTGTCAAATGCAGAAAGCATATCAAACTATGCAACTGGTAACACATCCAAAAAAAAAAAAAGAAATCAAGGTTGGTAGTGCCTGCTTTTTCCTGCAACAGATTGGGTAAGGTAGCAAGGAGCTGCCTTTCAGCAATGAGCACACTGGATCTCTCTCTGATGATACCAGTCCTAGAAGTAGCTGGATGAGGTCCCAGAGTGGAAACTTGGCATTTGCCTAAAAGCTGGAGACAATGGAAGCTGTTCCTCCTGCCACAGATGAGAAATTGGTCATATCTGTTGGCCCCAGTTCATGAGGGTGGACTAGTAGCTGGAAACCACTGACAAGGAAACAGGCTGCACTCACCCTGAGGAGCGGGAAGATCTTTAAGGGTTTACGCACAGCTACGAACACTCTGTTGTTATTATCTTTTGTCTACAGAAATACCCAAGGTGCCGCTTATGCCACCTTTTCCATGAAAGGGAGACAATAGGAGGGAACATGATCTTCTCGTGCAGATCATTGCTATTAATGACAATATGTACAAGACAAAATAGAGGACACGCTGAGGAAATGTTTCTGTGACAAATGGGCTGATGAAAAACTAAATGGATGCTTAAGAGAGATGCAGGCTGCAGGGCTAGAGCAGAAGTGAGCCGCTGATACCCCAGGAGCGTGCTCAAAAAATTACTCTCTTCTTAGCTCACTTCCAGGCGCGGTGCAAGTTACGGGGGTTTAACCTATGAAATCACTTCTGGCATGGTTGTGGGGAGATACTCGTGCTATATAAGTGATTACATAGGAAGCCTAAATTTAGACAGGGTAGCTAGAACCCCACTCTGGTACCTGAAGCATTTCTCCCTTCCCAATTCAGTGCAAGTGGCCTTGTCCCAGCTCCACGTCAGCATGAGACCCAGGCCAGCATCCCTGTGCCACAGCTGCCATGGGACATGAGCCAGATCCTGTGCCCCAGAACAGAGCGAGGAGCAGTGAGCAACCTGGATAGCAGCCTGGTGGCTGGTACACCCCAGTAGCTCACTGTAATGCAGCCAAATTTGGGATTTGAGCATCTGAGAGGTCTCCGCAGGGGAGGGCTAGCCTGGAAAGATGACCTTAGTGAACACTGTTGGTTTGTCTTGTTTGCCCTCCAGGAAATGTTTATTTACCCAGGCTTTTCCTGAAGAGATGTGTTGCGTAGGATGTCCTCAGCTGAGGGATGGGGCATTTCAGTTCAATGGGTATTTTGCAACCTACATGTCCGTGATAATATGTGCACTAAAAAGGAAGCAGACACTGAAATAGCACTTCTGTTTAATTAGTTTTACCACAATTGTTGGATGTAACATGCGTGATTTCAATCATAGAAAGAATGTAAAATTGTATCTCTTTACTTGGATCAAATGATTTCTGTTGTACCTTTCCCATACAGCCAGGGTCATGGCCACCTGTTGTAGCCCGTAAATTTGTTTCCCTTATTTTCTGTCTGGGAGTTCCACAGGAAAGAACAAAACATCCATAAGTTGGGAAAAATGTGAGTGGAGAAACCCAAATCCAAATCCTCTGGGGCAGTGGTACCCCCAGAGCTGTGTGAGTGCACCTTTCAATGCAGGACCCATCTCCACAGGGGTTGGATTCGTCCTGTGCTCTTGGCTCCTGCCTGTCAGGGGGCTGCTCGCACCAACTTTGGTGCTCCCTGGTTAGGGGAGTCACTGTCTTCGTTTTGGCAAGCTTTTGTAGATAAAGATCTTTGCCTGAACAGTGGCTAGTGTAATGCCCAAGAGCACCTTAGCTAGTGAATGGGGAGCAGAGAGAGGCAGCACCCGTTCCCGTGGGGAGGCAGTGTGTGGGAAAGCCTACGTTCCTGCCTGCTGCAGGGTCAGGGAGACATTTCATAGAATCGTTATGGCTGGAAAAGACCTTTAATATCATCAAGTCCAACCATTAACTAACTCTACCGGGCTCACCTCTAAACCATGTCCCTGAGCACCATATCTACATGGCTTTTAAATACATCCAAGGATGGTGATTCAGACACTTCCCTGGGCAGCCTATTCCAGTCTTTGATAACCTTTTCAGTGTAGAAGTTTTTCCTGACGTCTAACCTAAACCTCTCCTGGTGCAACTTGACGCTATTTCCTCCTGTCCTATCGGTTGTAACTTGTGAGAAGAGGTCAACACCCATGTCTCTACAACCTCCTTTCAGGTAGTTAGAGAGAGCAATAAGGTCTCCCCTCAGCCTCCCTTTCTTCAGACTGAACAACCCCAAGTCCCTCCGCTGCTCCTCATAAGACTTATTCTCAAGACCCTTCACCAGCTTCATTGCACTTCTCTGGACCCTCTCCAGCACCTCAGTGTCCACAAAGATCCACTTCTTCATGTGTTAGGAGTCCTTCTTACATCGAAAATACCCATTCAAAAGCAATACATAAAAGCAATAACACTGGGTTTGTTTGCCAAAGCCTTACCAAACTGGATACAACCCTATAAAACTTCAAGAATTGAGTAGGATATCTCATGGTGGCAGGTGGGTGTACTCCCAGTGGAGGTAAGAGGGCCTCTCCCAGCTCCTCAGCAAGCTCCTCTGCCTGGGGGGGACAGTGCCATACAAGCTGTGCTCTTGGCTGGCCATGGTGCATGGTCCACCAGTGAGAGGCAGCGGATTTGGGCAGCAGTTGTGCCCAGGGCTGGCAGAGGGGTTGCGATGGCAGAGCTGCTGCAGCCAAACCGTGGGATGCATTTAGTCTACCTGCGATTTTCCATGGTGAACCCCTTTTCCACCAGTTGCTCCCTATGCACCACTGACACAAAATTTCATATTAAAAAACCCCCAGATTGTTGGCATATTCTTTGAAGCAGGCTATAGCTTTCTTGTGCTTCTGCCCCCAAATAACAATCCTTTCTGCTTTCCAAAAATGGGTCACATTCACAGGTGTGTGAGAGCACAAGCAGGCTCGGAACAGCACACAATGGCAAAGGAGGCATGAAAAACTCCTACCATCAACCACGGGTTTGGGCTGGGAGCTCTTCAGCCGCAGCGAGGGCCTGAAGCGGGTTCGGTCGTTGAAGCTCCAGCTCTTCTGGACTTTGGTGGGGCTGCCCTCGGTGGCAATGTCGGCACTTGGTGACCGGCGATCTCCAACTGAAGACTGCCTGTTCTTTATACTTTGACCTCGTGGGCTGGCCATCCGTACTCGCTCCTTAAAACTTAGCTTTTGACTGTGAAGAAGAGAAATGTATTTTATTTCACGGTTCCTCCACTCTTTTTTTTTTTTTTTAATTTTGTATCGTATGATATTAGGAAATAATTTCTAAAAATTCTCAATGATATGAATCTGTTTCTTACACACTTGTATTTTCATTGAATATATTTCATTTGGGAATGAAACTGATTTGATGTCATTGTTTTTCGATAGAGGCATTATCAATGGCAGTCTATTTTACAGTACAGAATAACCTTGTAAAGAAAATTAAAATTAACAGAGAGAAACAAATTTCACCCAATTGTTACAGATTAATCTCTAAGTTTTTGTTTTTTGGTTTTTTATTCCTTGAATTTTAAATAGGTTTATTTTTATCTCAGTCATCCCAGCTCAGTGCATTTCTGGCCATCCCTTCAGATAAACAAGAACAAAATGTATTCTATTATTACTGCATGCCATGTAGTGTTGGTTTTTTGGTTTTTGGTTTTTTTTTTTTTTTTTAAGCAGGCAAAAGTACTGTTAGTATATTCATGCTTTTTCAAAATGTGGCACTTCCAACATTTCATATGCATTGTTAGTGATCACCCATATCCAGAATTCCTTGTTACAGCACTTACTTGGACAAGACGAAACCAAAATTAACAAAACATCCAAGAAACAGCGTGATGACCGATTAATGGAAATGTAATGATACGCTGTGTGCTCACTAAAGTTGTTGCTGGAGATTAAGCTGGGAGCTGACTACCTGCAGGTGGCATTGGACAGGAGCTTTAGCACAGGTACAAGAGCCCAGCCAAGCTCATGACTGTGACTGCTGGATCAATGGTGGCCCTGTGGTCTTATAGTTGGCCAATTGTAAGCTGATTTTTTTACCCTCCTGTGCTTCTAACTCTCCCCTCCAGTCAGCTAAATGTGGGATATGTAGATTTTCTACTTTCCAGTGCTTAAATTACCTTTTCTCGTGTTCAAACATATCTGATGATCATCCTGCGCTCACCGTGACTATCTGCCTATGCTTTTTCATTATTTAATATTTTTGCCTTTGTTTGTCTCTTCCTGAAGCAGAAGGCACAAGGGGAAAAGAGAAAGGAAGTCTGATACCAAGGTTTGGAAACCTTGTTTTGTCTACAAGGTTAAGTTCAACCGCCTGTACAAGGGAATGGTCGTCTTGATCAGTGGTCCTGTTCTTGCAAGGAGAGAGATGATGATACCATGAGGAGCTGCTCATGGTATGACGTTACTGGGTCTTGCAGTCCTACTGTCCTGGTACAGGCTTTGGGGGTGCTTCTAAAACACCTATGGCAAAGACTGTCTGCTTGCAAATTATAACTGTATTTGAAGTTAAGACACTTTCTAGTACTCTCAAAGTCTTTGCATTTCACTTCAGCATGCCTGTAAGATGTTTTCAACAGAAATTAATTCTGCAGCTAATTCACTAATGCTCACATGGACTATGTGGTTCTTAGATGTTTAACCCACTGCACTCTGAAAATACAACGTTAATATGTAATTATATGAAATGGAAAGTAGGTATAAACTTCTGTGGCTGTGAAGTGTTGAGATAATCAGATATCTTTGTCCATGCATAGCATAGCATAGTGTAGCATAGCGTAGCATAGCGTAGCGTAGCGTTTCATTCTGAATACAAACATCACTGAGAGCACAAAGGATGCAGCTTGCAGCAGGCAAAGAACATGCTGGGAAGCTTAGAATGAGATAATTTTCAAGAATGCTAAGAAATGAGCACATCAATAGAAAGATTATTAGATAAATGTATTTCTATATGGCATGTTGAATCACTTGAAATAATACCTTACTACAATTTCTGAATGTAATCCCCTTTTTCCCTTGCCCAAAGTAAGCAATTGTTGAAATAAACACATCACAGTGCTGGAAATGTTATCTGTTTCCATTGCAAATTGTTACCCAGACCTGCAGTACTGTGTGCTGTTGCATATGCAATACAAAAGACCCACATAACCTACTATTTGAGAGAAAAATGAGTTCTAAAATTTAATTTTCAATACAAATTGCATTTCAAGACTGAATTACGTTTCAGCTCAGGAGTCTTTTGCATTGTACAACTTTATGAACGTATAGGCTGTAAAATATTTATTAACCATATTATTGCATTGTCATACTCTACAGCATAAGCAACAGAATCAAAATTGACTTATTATAAATGTTATTCCTAGGCATGTGTCCCCTGTGCTTTTTTAAACTCATCTTATGGCTCAAATTGTATTTGCTATTGAAGCATGAAATAATTTTTTTTTTGACAGATCTTTGAATAGAAAAGATTTGGACAACTCTTTTCCTGTTGAGCCAATTAAAATGAAAGGAAAATTGATTAAATAGCCATAAAAATGATCAGTATGGACCATATTTTTTATAATCCCATTAATTCAAAAATAAAAATGAAAATTAAAAAAAAGAAAAAAAGCATACATGTTGTTCTGACAATTAATTTTTACTAATGAAAGCAATGGCTGCCTTTAAATGATTTTCACATAGGGTTATTTCATCTATAAAAGCTGAATGTTACACAATGGCTACTTAACCTGAATATCTTTAGTTCTCCAAATCAAAGCAATAAGGCAATGGTGAAAGGAACAGTAGACACTTCATCTGTACTAGAGACATTTTTCAAAAGTGCAACACTGAGAAGAAAAATATTAATTTAAGATGCAGACCTCATACTTGAAATAAATCTGCGTCGTAGCAATGGCAATATAAAGGCATGCCAAGGGTCCATGCGGAAGATGCTGCATCACGAAGAGAAACGCAGCCCATGAAGGAAGCGTGGTTTGGAAACTCTATTTTGCATCTTGAGAGTTTCCCCAAAGACACTGATTATAGCAGTTCTTCGTTTCTTGGATCCCTGTTCCTATTTTGAGACTGGTGGGAAATGTTCCTGAAGTCACTGGGTCCTACTCAGCACAAGCATGACTTGTATGACTTGCAGCAGTGGAGAATTCATGCTTGGGAGAAGAAAGCTGCTGTCCTTGGGTGCGTGCTGCCATGGGGCTTTTCTATATATGATCAATAACAGATCATGAAGAAATAGCTGAATCAGAGCATTTGGGGGTCATCCTGACCAGGGTTGTCCTCCACAGTTAAAGTCCCTTTCCTTATAGGGTATATAGTGTCTGGCTCTTGCTTCTGCGATAGTGGTAGAGATGGTGTTAAAGACAGAGGGTGGAGATAACCTTGTGCCCTTTCAAGCATCTTTGGTACTCTGCACTTGAATCGCTAGCCACTGAAGCCTTTAGGGTCCTTTACTCTGATTTAATGCTGTCTGGATTAGCACTGTCCAGCGCTTTGCTAAAAATCCTTTACCCCTTGCAGGATCTAGCCTATTATATTTTTCTCTCTCCCCTTTTGTCCTCTCTTTTTACATGATATCAAAAGGAAACCCCTTGAATTAATGTAAACCTGTTAATGGCCATTGGAAATGCACATCTCCCCATAAGTACTCCCAAACTTTAAGTCGAATGTTTGTCTGAAAGGCAACAACCATAAGAAAGAATCAGGAAAATGAAATTACACAAGTTCCTGAATCAGACCTAAGTGACAAGGATCTCAGAGAAGCACAGCTGCCTGCAGTCATCTCCGCGTTCCTTTAGATATGTGTCTGTCCATCGTTTCTTGTTCCTGTTGTGATTTATAGTTTATCCCAGTTGGTTTACATATATATTTGGTCCCTCTTATAATTTTCCTTGGCAATGGTAATCTCTTTGGACCTATTGCTCCCCTATTCCTGCAGGTTGCAAGTTGTGGAATGTATTCATGTCGATAACACCGAAGCTTTGAAGCATCTTTTAGTGGAGATCAATTACAACTGACACCTGTGGGAAAAAAGCAAGTGACTATTCTCTATTTCTTTGCCTTCTGGAAGGTCAGTTGTAGGATCTCACCACTCATTCCTCCTGTCAGTGCATGCATGAAACCTTCACTTCCCTGGGATAGGGAACTAGAAAAGACTTTCTAATTCTTATCTCTTCTTTTTTAAATTCTGTCTTTTCCACCTTTGGTTTACGAAGGAAGAGGTGTTTAGGGACACTAGAGGTCACTGTAGCTTCACTTGCAGGGGGAACGAGCACTTCTCTGCTGGACCAAATGACTAGACTTGATAAGATTATACTTAAACTGATAAATGCCTACAAACCTTTGCTTTTCTCTCCCATACTCACAGCTTTTTCTTTCTTCCATGGACCATCTTACTATACTTTTTGGTTAACTGAGCATCTCTCTGCCTCCCAGTCCCACTCCACTATTTCCCCACTTACCTTCCTGCATTTCTGGTCAAGTTTATCTTCTGCCCTACTACAGCCTCAGACCTTCATCACTACTGCTTGCTACTAGTCACAATTTATGATTTATTTTTCGTACTGAGCTGGCTAGTGGAAGCAGGAATAGGAAGAAATTGAAAGGAATCAGAATTAACTGGAGGGCCTGAGGGTGAGAGAGAATGCTTTGGATCTTGAGTCGAGACAGAAGCTAAAACTGCCAAAAAATTATCACCCATGGCAAAAAACAGCAAGCAAACATATCTGCCAATTTTCAGCAGTTTACTTCCAATAAATGCAGATGTTGATTCTTACAAAGCCTAGAGATGACTTTACTGAGATTAAGGTGAGTTGAACAAATGCAAATGCAAGGGACAGTACAGTGAGGCCTGAAGTTCAAACGTTCAAGGCTTCTCCACCAGTCTCATGCTAGGAACATGAACCCAAGAAACATAGTGTTATATCTCATACCTTCAATGAGTAATAATGAGAATTTCACGGACATAATGTCTTAAAGTCCAATTGTCAAACAGAAAAAAAATAAATTAAGTTCATGGGTTTAGTGTATTTTTTCCTTTTTCAAAACAGTTTCCAGATGAAGAGAAACTATTTTTTATCTCCATTTTCTATCATCAGTTTGTACTTCCGTTGTCTTTTAAATTATTTTTAAAAAGTAAGAAAAAAATTTTAATAAGCTTGAGTTATAAATCAAGGGTTTCTTCCCATAACATCCATCCATCTAGGAATTACCATTTTTGGTAAGAGACACAATTTCCACAGAATTCATATGAGGCAGATGGTTGATTTCACATGCATTCCTCTACCTTCCAGTACAGGACGCAGGCACAGCTTCCACAGTCTGCGTCCAAGGGGATTCTTCTCAACAGCAATTGCACGTTTTGACTGCTGGTGTTGCCTAGCGTGTCATAGCTTAATATTCCCCACTAATTATTAGATGGAGAACTCAACTGCCACGGTTATAAAAATCCTCTTGGACTTGGGGAAAGGTCTTCACCCAAATATTCAACCCCCAGTTTCAGATCTCCCGCAGGCTAATGCATTCCAAAAGTTCAAGTCTCAGGCAGAGAAGGGGAACCAGACTTCGGCAAACCGCGGCGTGCTGCACACTGCAATTGTCCGACCGGGTGAGTTTCAGAGAACTGGTATTATCGCCAGCGTATTAATGTCATTGCAGGCAACAAGCAACAAGGGAATTACAAGCATTTAAAAATAAATAAATCAAGAAACCTCCTTTGGAGAAGTAAGGAACTTTAAAGCACTGAGGAGGGGAAGTAAATGAATCATGCACCTGATGTTAGCTGGCATTCTCAAACATCATGTGAATAGGCAGGATGCTGAATACCTATGTTTCCGAGGGGTGTACATCCTGAAGAGCTTCTGTTTATTACTACAAAGCTTACTAGGAGTGAGGGGAGATAGAGGACCGTGTTACTAAGCATTCCACTGCTAGGTAAGGGGTTAGGCTTTCCACCTCAAGTTAGATTCTGCATCACTGGCAACTTCTTTTTCGTATGGTGCATGCAGAGACTTTACATCAAATCTACTTTTAGAAACAGATATGGTATAGGAGGTGGAGAGGATTCCAGAGTATAATTTACTTGTTTCCCTCAGAGCAGGGATGAGTTTTTCCCCCAAGCTCCTATACTGGCAAAACTCCTCCTTATTGCACCAGAGAGAGTTGTCTGAATAAGGAATTTGTATTCAGGCTCACTAGTTGCAATACTAGACAGGTGACGTTCACCATTTGCAGACACCCGATGCATGTCCTACGCACACCTTAAGACTGCTTATGCTATCAGGATGTTGTAAGATTCATCAGTCTTGATCTAGTTTCCTGCACAGGAAGAATTTCAGCCGCATTGTATAATTGAACAGAAATAAGTATTATTTGCGTTCAGTGTGTGCATTTGTAGATACGGAGAATTTAACATACAGGCTTTTTAAATAACTTGCAGAACTCCAGAACTGATTTATAAAAATATCTCATTTACGGCGTGGGTACACCAGAGAGGTTGTCTACCATTACTTTTGATAAATGATTAATTAGAATACTTGTGTATAACATTTTGAGAAATACAACGTACATATTTTTCTTCAAATCAGTATGAAGCTACAGCCTCATAAGTACAGCTCTATCAACTCAAATGCACAGCAACATTTAACTAATGAAAGACCGTAGGTCTATACATGACAAAATGCAAGAATTCATTTCTGTAAATATAAAAGTCATTTTGGTAGGAAAAAAACCCAATTACCTTTTACCTAAATTAATGAAAGTTTTTCTCCACTGTTATTAGAATGGAGTACAGAGCAAAGAGCATATTCAGAAAGCAATCCAATCCACTACTTGTGCAAACACGTCTTCATTTAAAGAGTGAAACGAGAAGCAGCTTACTTAGTTCACATAGCATCCCATGCAAGTCACTCAGGATTGCAGTAAGAAAGAAGTTAAACAGTCGAGGACAGTTATCTCCAAGTACGTTGCAGCAGTCTGCATTTGTATTTTACCGCGAAAGACCACATACAACACATATATTGTAAGTGATACAAACATACAGCAATATATCAGCATAAGAATGATAAACAGCCACTGACAAACACACCTTTTTCAAAAGGCACTGAGTGGTCTGTAAGGTTCTTACTGTAGACCAGAATCTCAGGAGGTAACTAGTTCATTTTTATACCTACACTGATTTGCAGCAGTGCACATATTAGCTGAGAGTTTCTGAAGGGACAAACACCTTCCATTCAGTGAAAATAAAGTGCAAAAATCTGGCTAAATCATTGGCTACTTTTAAAACCACAACAGTTATCACTAACGCGGAGCATGTAATACAGTTTTGACAGCTGGAGGGTTTTTTTGCATCTAGCTTCTACTTACTGTAAGTAAATTTGTCACTTTAAGTGCTCGCAGGTGCAACTAGGAATAGCCTCTCCCCTCTGCACAAATCACTGTTTTGGAGGTACATGCTCATTTACTGTCAACTTCAGTCTCACTTTTAAAAAAGCTGAAGTCGATTTTAAATGTTGCTGTCGAAGGAGTAGGAAATACAGCTGGCGAGTGCAAAAAAGTTTCAATCAGGCTGCAATAATTTAATGAGATCAATATGTTGCCAAGCAAGCCTATGGAGGTGATGTATATGAAAAGTCATAGAACTGACAGAGCAGGTGAAGTGCTCTTGAGGGACATTTCAGAGCAAATCCAGTCCCCTCGAGTTCCTGTGACACTAACAGCAAGTTACATGCACATCAGGGAAAAGGACAGAGTCAGGTGCTAGAGGAGCAATCTGGAAAGTGGAACGGGACATGGGTAATTGATGTGAAGACTTTCCACCCCGACTGAATTACCCAGAAGATCTTGTGAACCACGGTACAACTCAGGGGAGGATGTATTTCAGGGGTTGATGTGTCACCGATGCTTTTTTTCTTGGCTTTTCATCGTTTTCTGCTTGGAGGTAATCTCCACTATTCTCTGATCGTGCTGATACCGCAGTGCTGGTTGCTGAACGCCCGCAGATTCCCATCCCTAATGAGTTTCAGAGGCAGTGTAATTTCTCTTGTAGCCACCGATTCCTTTCCTATCCCTAAGGATTCGAGCTATAAGTATGGCAAAGACCGGTATTTCCTCTTACTGCCTTAGGACCATGCATCTCCAGGGCTCTGTTTACCCAGCGAGGATAGCCCTGCCAAGCCTGCCTCAGCGTGCTGTAGGCATCCAGGCTGGATGGAAACCCCACCTGCCCTTATTGAAGGAGAGATGCCAGGCTGCCTCCTCCACCCAGACAGGGCCATGCGAGTGTGCAACCCGTGCAGCTGGGAGGAGGTCAGCCACTGCAGTGGCGCTTTCTCCCCACCTGCTGTGTCCCAAAACTCTCCCGAGGAGGGGATGGCAGAAAAAGGTTAGGAAATGTGGAGACATGGCAGTGAGGAAGTCTTGAGGATGATCCTGCAGGGCAGCACGGACCCTTGCCATGAACATAGGAAGTTCCATCTTAACACGAGGAGGAACTTCTTTACTTTGAGGGCAGCAGAGCACTGGAACAGGCTGCCCAGAGAGGTTGTGGAGTCTCCCACTCTGGAGACATTCAAAACCCACCTGGATGCCGTCCTGTGCAACCTGCTGTAGGTGACCCTGGTCTGGCGGAGGGGTTGGACTAGATGATCTCCAGAGGTCCCTTCCAACCCTGACCATTCTGTGATTCTATGATTCTGTGCCAAGGTGACATCCAACCAGCCCCGTCTGGGGGTCCTCCCCCTGCGACAGAGGGCTGGTGGGCTTGTTCACTAAACCAAATTCAACTATATGCCTGTGACTTCCACGGCGATTCCTGGAAACCGTGAGTGTTGGTTTTATGGCAGAAGCTGGGGGGCTGTGTCCTTGCCCAGGAGCTGGGTCTAGGGAGGCTGTTCCACTCGCTGCTCTGACACTGTTCAAACTGTGCTCCCCCTCAAAGTTAGAACGTGTGGCTAGAAAAGTAAAAAATTGCCTAGTTTTTCCATACAAAAAGTGGGACAAAGAAGCAAATTTCAGCAGCATTAGTCTATCGATATGAGCTTAAAAAAATGCAATTTGTGATTATTACCAGTTAACAGTTACAGTTCATTGAACCTACTGTACAGAAACTGAGACACCTAAAAGCCATTAAGAAGCAGCGATTTCACAGATAAAAGAAATAAAAGAAACTACAAACCTGCTAGAAGCTTCCCCTTGTTCTTTTCTTCAGGTCAGGGAGTGGGAGGGAAAAACATACTTGTTATGCAGATAGTAATCACATTACTTAGTTACAGATGATGTTAGATATATGATAAACGTAAATGGATATGTTAATTAGTGTACAACACACACGTTACATTGCGACCACAAAAACATTCAAGCACGACTTGTAACTACATCGCTTCTGAAAAAGAAACTTTTCAGTTGTTTTAACACATGCATAACATGCTTAGTACATACCACTGCAGACTGAGTTGGCAAAGCACTTAGGCAAAATGCATTGCTGACACATATATAACAGAAAGCTGTAGACTCTTATTAGCTAAAGTTATATCTGGTAAATAAAAAGGTGTAATTTTAGGCTAGCACAGCAATACGCTTGTTTAAAATAACAAGTAGATGCACTTTTGAGGGACAGACATATTTTAGAATATTTTAGGTGGAGTACAGCTTCATTATTTATTTAATTTTGTATCCATTCATTTATAGCAATGTTGCCTTCAACCTGTTTGCATATGTCAAAAATCAATATTCCATGTAACTTTTAATCTAAAAGGTCCTTTTACTTTGGAGCATTTTGGAATTACAGTTATGGTAATGGATTACTTATGGCTCTGTTCTTGTCAACTCTTTGAAATTCAAAGATCAGCTTTGGGTAGCCAGCCAAACCTCTTTTTGGCTGAGCGTTTTGGCACACGATTACCTTTTTACTGTCATGTGGATGTTCATCACCCAGCTTTGAGAGAAACCACTAATTCTCTTGCACTGTCTGCAATAACAACAGTTACGATGCCTATCAGAGCTTTCCCATAAGGCTCTTAGCACTCTGCTTTTTGATCTTTATCGAGTATCTTTTACTTCCTGATTTGTGCCCTGTATTGAATCAGTCAACTTACTACCTCCTGGTAAATCTTTTACTGAATTATTTAAGAGCCTTGGGCTGCCGGTGCTCTGTGAATTCTCACCCAAACTAGGACATCAAATATTTCCTGTCTGCAAACCGTGACATCATGAATTTTTAGTCACCTTCCACTGACTGTGGGTATAACTGGGGATATAATTTGCCCATAAGAAATACTGAATATACGAGAAGTTATGACGAAAAGGAGTAAATTCCCCAGTGCATTCACCTGCAGAATACCACAAGACTCTCTTCCCTCACAAAGGTAGATCTATTGCTACAGCCTTATATAGAGGCACAGGCACAAAAATACCATTAAATCAAGGAACAAGCTCTGCATTAAAAGTAATACTTTCCTCCCTAGAGATGGTTTGGAACTGGGTGAAACATTAACCTTGATATACGAGTGGGTTTTGGGGAAAATCTTTCTAATGCCTGCACTCAGATAAATAGCAATGGTTTGTATTTGCCCCACTGTCCCAGGCCTCTAGTAATATTAATCTGATTTGTTAGTTGAGATTTTTAATGAGAGGACTTAAGAAGACAAAACAAGACGAAACAGACAAATAGTAATTCTCTATAAGCTCGAACAGACATTGAGAACAGCACCAGCTGCCATATTTGTACCTACTTTGTAGGGCTGCAGGTATGCAAGGCCTTCAAATGAGGCTTCCAGGTAGCAATGGAAACCGATTTCTCATCAGCCGCATAACTACGCCATACACACTACGTGCAGGATATATGGTAAAAAAGAAAAAACAAGGCAAGAGGGAGCAGGGGATGAAACAAAAAATTGAAAAGCAGATTAGTAACCAATACAAGTCATGGCTTTCTTTTATCATTCATAGCACTGATACATGCCTGAGGGGAGGAAGAATACTTTCATAATATCGCCAGGTGGCTGTCAGGTTTGTTCGGCTGGCGTCGGTAGAATAAAACCGCCAAGAAGCCTGGTATGGGGAAACAATAGAAAAGCACAAAGGATCCAAGAACATGAAGTGACAATGCCACCGCACTGATTATGGAGAGAGGGGATTCTGCTCAGATTGGAATGTGCTCTATTAGGCTGATTAAGGAAATACCAGTAAAAAACTACCAAAACTTTTGTGAATCGCAGTACACTTTACACGGTAAAATAAAGAGTTATGGGCTTTGTGGAAGCACCAGAAGATATTCAGCACATAAAGGTGCTCAAAAAAGCATTGCAGTGATTTATTTGTGACAAGTCCATAGGGGACACCCACACAAACTTGCAGTCTGAGGTAACGAAAGTGTCATAATACATTTTGTAAATGATAATGGAAACCAGGCAAAAAGCATTTAGAAGAAAAGTGACGTGTTCTCTGTGGTTTGAAACACTGCTAAATGTTTTAAAACACGAAATAAATCATTTCAAAGGTGAGTGACCAAAGCATAGCATTGAAAATGTATTGCGTTTAGATTTATAGCTGCATGTAGATAGTAAGACAGATCCTCAGTTCTACAATCTGGAACAGCTTCCCTGATGTCAACATAACTATATTAATTTGTACTAGCAGAGTATCTGCGCTTTCTGTATATTGTCAACCATTAAATGTCATCCAGGTATTCTTGTACGGAGTCTAATAACCTGTGTTTTCCTACTGCATATCTCCCAGAAATACATCTAGTCTTCATTTACAGATGGAGAACCTGTCACTTACTTTGTAAATTGTTCCACTGGTTGATCATTCTCATTGTCAAAAATCTGTGCATTATTTTTAATTTGAGACTTTTCGGTTTTGTCTTATAGCCAGAGGTATTTGTTATGTTTCTGTCTGTTACATTAAATAGTCCTGTAGGTTCCAGTACTTCCTCTCTTGACTTTTATGCTGAAATAATAGTCACACTGAAAATTTCTTATAATCTAAAGAAATTGAGAGAAGTACATCCATATGAAACATTTAATTCTTCTATAGCGATACTTTAGCTACCTTTAAGTCAGGTAAAGTCTCTAGCAGAGAGTATATCTATGGCAACAGAAGAGTTAGCACAGACTACCTCTACAGAGTAACTGATTAGAAAATAGACATTATCCTGACAAACTGGAGCATACTGATTTCTGTGTTAGTTCATTATCAATATCCTCAACAGACAATTTAAAAAAGCCCAGGCCCTTTTACAGTAGACAATGATATGCAGTTTAGACACATCCTGCATTTACGAACGTGAGATTTTCTCCAGTCCTGGACTCATTTTTTCCAATGTTTTCTTTGCTTTTTCCAGTTTTCCAGTCTTATTTAGGAACTGTAGATGCTGAGTTGATGTGTAGCATGTTAGTACCAGTGTCACTGTGCACAGTGGTAATATCAGCCTCCTCCTCCTTGTTACCTTTCTGGTTCTGTATGTAAGGACTGCAATAAACCAGGTGGAGTAACACTGGGAACTTGTATGAAGCTCTTGACCCTTCTTTCCTACTCTTTCTCCTCTGTGTTTCTCATCCTTCATCAAATCCTTTCCAGAGTCACTCATACTAGGATAGAGGCCTCTTGTAATAGTCTGAATTAATTGTTCCATCCTGTAAAGTCACCCAGATCACCCTTGGGTTCATTCCTGTGTGCCTGCCCTCATCTTTCCTATTCTGCCAGGCCTTGTGCCATTGGCAGCTATCTCCATTGGCAATTTTATAATAATCTCCAGACCACTGAAAATGCTGAACATGAAAATGAACATGTGAATGCTGAACAAACTTCATCATGGGATCCCACCACAAATGCTTTCCTTTCACAATGATTTTGCCCATTGAGAGTCACTTTCTGAAATAAGTCAGTTAGCTACACTTAATCTATTTAGCATGTGGTCTTACTAATATTTTGGTTGAACTGTCGTACAATAATAAGCACTACATCCAAAACCTAAATCTATCGTGTGTTTTCTCTGGCAATGAAACTTGGAAGAAGCAGATTAGAATATATCTGTTAGAAAATATCCCAGACACTCATTCTACAGTACAATAGATACAAAAGGAGTGGATTTATATTTATTAATTATTCTGATAAATATTAAATATCAAATATCAAATATTTAGTGTCTAATAATCATTGAACAGTAATAATGGAAAACATTTATTAACTTTAAGAATGCTTCAAATACATTATGGCATGGAACTCTACTATATACATGCTCAGCTTCTTTATTTGGATTTATTATTTCAGAATTAAAAAAGTAGCATAAGTGGCACACATAAAACACTTAGGATCCCAAGAAAAGAAACTAGGATGCTAGGAGATTATTCCCCCCTTTTTTTTTTCAGTCCATCAAGTACAGTAAGGCTAGGTGCATAATCATTCTTTAGAGGATTTTCTCATTTTTAACCAGGGCTGTAAGTTAAAGAAAAAACCCATGCAAAACAGCTGTTTAACACTTATCACGCCACTTCTGTTTAAAAAAATCTTTCTAAATTGTTAATCTGCACCATCATGTCAATATTGGAGCTGAAACCGCTTCAGACAATTTCAGACATTTTGGAATTGCTAGCACCTACATTTCCAGCTTTTGAATTGACTAATCGTGAAAGCAATTCTCTGGGCAGGACACTTTTCATTTTCACCAAGTATATCACTCATTGGAGCACTCTAAAGCCTGTAGTAGATGAAAAGTAGCTTAATATAGGCAAGAGTGCTGTGCTGTCAGTTGGGTTGTCTAGGGATCAATTCTATTTCTCCAAGTAATTTGCTAACTGCAGGCATTCAGTTGACATCCTCGACTTGGTTTCTTCAGCATGGATAGAAGAACTCAAAAACTACGCAGAGAAATGCTGTATACACAATTACGGCAACCCGCGGCAATCACTGAACACACTTATTTCATGAAACTAAGCAATCTGTTAAACATTATTTCCACAAAAATTTCCAGATCGAAACACTGAAACTTGCCCCAATATGTGCTTTAAATCACCTCTTGTCATCTTTTTGCTGATTTCATATTTACCTGAATTAGACTGGCAGCTGGATTCCTCCTTTTCTCAAAGTGTTTCTGACGATGCTGTTCCTGCACTTTTAATGCAAATCCTGAGCCAAGGATGCCCTGCAATACAACACACCACTTATGCAGGTTGTTTTTTCAACAAATATACACAATCAACTACAAAGGTTTTGTGAAGATGTTATGCCATATCCTTTCTTCAGATAACACATTTATGAGAGTATATAATAGCATAAGGCTTAACAAGAATGCTTGTTTGTGGTGAGATAACATCTGTGGTGCTACCAGCGGCCACGCATCCCAACCATTGCTTGGGTTTGTGCTGCACTATGTTCCTGCAACTCTAAGGGCCATGGATATATATCTATATATAAAACATCAGGCAGGAACATTCAGAGCAATTTAAGCCAGGAATGATGAAATGACCAGCTGCCAGATATGCCATATATATATGGGCTCCAAAGTCCATATCTGCAGTGCTTATCATAACTTTTGATTTTAGAAAAGTTAGAAAATGCCTTGCCTTACAGATTAAGACCATTTCTTCTCACTCTTTCCATAAAAAAAGCTGGCGATGAAACATCTCCTCTTTTGGCTTTTTTACGTTTGAATAAGTAACACAAATTTGACTCCTGCTGAACAGACCCAAAGACTGAGAATGTTTCCCTCTTTGGCTCACAAGGAGTGTAATATTTCTGCTGGACGTGTCTGTATTATAAGAAAGAATATTTCCACTTGATTCTTAGTCAGGATAAAATATTATTAGGAATGCACAAGAGTCACACATATATCTTGTTTTACAGACAGATTCAACACAAAAGTGTTTGTGAGGAAAATGAGTATCTGTACATAGATACGACATGAGGAACAAAAGATCTGGCATCTCTAATATGTAAGGTTATTAATCTTTTACATGTTCATTGTAGTCCTGCTAACACTAACTTTCTTCTTAGTGGTGACTAGGTAACAAAGAGAATTAATTACAGTAGCTGCCATTAAATATCAAAGATTCACAAACAGGTAGTGTATTATAATGATCATGATAATTATAATGCACTATAATATGCCAGAGATACTGAAATACTCTCTGTACTTAGAATAAGAAATAAATGCAGTAGTCTAGATGATTCAATGCTGTCGGAAAATGCTGATTTTTAGCCTTGGTTTGTCTATATGGTTGAAAACAAATGTATTATAATAACATACATATTTCATATTGATCTATAGGTAATGAATATGAGCATTAAAATATTGATTTTCTGTATATGTTGCACTAGATGCAATACAACAAAATACAAATGTCACTTCTGATTTCATGCTTATTCAATACTAATTTAAAGAAGAAAGGAAATTCACTCACAAAAAAAGAAAAGTTATTTCTGAAGCTACACTATACTTCAGCCAATAGGTGATTCCCATTTCCATTAAAATCTCTTGACCGTTGATAAAAGCAACATAAATAAACTGTCATGTTTGTTTACAGTTATTCACAGAAAATGAGAGTTGCATTTTTACATTCAACGACATCAACTTTTGGCTGATTTAATGCCTTCAACTACTCTCTCTTGGTAGCCTGAACATGGTCATACAAAACAACCTATTAGAAATAGCTCACATTTTTTTCAATAGAATCTAATTCAGAAAAACATATCAGGTGTTTTTTTAAAAAAAAATCTGGAAGAAAAGCAGTAATATATGAGGCACAATTCATAACAAAAGAAAGGAATTTCAACCTCACACAATAGCACGCTACCTAATTTAGGATTATCACCCAGTTTGTCATTGCCCAAGCAAGCCCCCCAAACTCAAGCAATGTCAGTGACACTAAACCTTTTGTTTGGATTTTGGATAGCAGTTCACCAATGTTCTCACAGAGCAAAAAGCCTTAAACAGTTCTTCACGTAGAGAGCTTCCTTCAGCTTTTTGTATCATATCAGTGGTAAGAGCTGCTGAAGTTTCTATTACTTTTTAACAAATTTCATAGTCATACTCACAGCAGGTAGTGCAAAGAAAGAAATGCCAAGTAGAGCAAATCCTGCAGAAAGCAGCCTTCCAAGCCAAGTAAGAGGAGTTTTGTCTCCGTAGCCAATCGTTGTCAATGTGATCTAAAAAGAAATTAATGAAGATCGTGGTTTAACAGAAGTCACTGAGAGATTAGTTGCAGATTATTTGCGTGGCATGAAACACCATTTCCACTAAATGATCCAAGACACATGAAATGTATATAGTTGTTTCTAAAAGAAAATCAAACATAAATAAATTAACATGATACATTTTTATATGGAAACTTAATACTACTTATGACTGAATAAAACTGAGTAAATAATAAATGTGGAAAAAATACCTAAATAAGTAATAAATCAGTTTTAAAAATAAGAAGTTCTGGGATCTCAAACTTGAGGCAAATGATAGGAAATTATGGGAATTGGGCAGAAAAAATTGTTCTTTTCCATGGATGTGAAGGTGTGTCACTGATTTTCTGCAAGGAAATATAACTGTATGTATTTGCAAGACTACACAAATATAAATTACTCAGAGATAATACTGGAAAAAAATAGCAGGACTAAACGGACGTTGAAGTTCACAGATGAGAGAAAATCAAAGGAACAACAAGAAGGAGCTGCGTTTTCTACAAGCCCATCAGTACAATTTGAAGTGGATCATCTTCTGAAACACAAAAAAAACCACAGACAAAAGCTGGAAGGAACTTTAAGAAATTCCTGGTTCTTTCCCCTTCCTTATGACAAGCTCAAATACACCCACATCACTCCTTACAGGAAGCTCCAAAGAGTGCTATGCAGCAGCAGATGCAGAGCTACCTCAGGCTGTTGGACAATGTTAGCTCAGACCTACATGAGGAGAGGTCAAAGAGAAAGAGGAGGGCATCTGTAATCCCTTCATCTGGCGAGTGTAATCCCAGGCTCAGCATACAGATGTTTCGAAAGCTGTGCTGCGGAGGCCGGCACCTCTGCCGTGTAGCGACAGTGCAGATGACGGCAGAGTTTGGTATGCGTGGGAGCACTCTCCACATGCAAGTCATTGTTCACAAACCACGTAGGAATGCAGTGTGTATGCAAATAATGGTGCGTGATTGTGGTTTACCGACCATATCTCCAAGGCAAAAAGATTATGACTTCATGTTTGTGTGCGGCTGAGATTTTTCCCCGACCCAGGGAAACGATCTCTGAGAGACTCCTGCCCTGGGAGGCATGCCAGTGCCAAACTTGGGGACTGGACTGCTGGGAGAAAGTCATGTCTCTGCCCTTCCTTCTTGGGTAGTTTGGACCTACCCGGCTGCCTGGTACGGGCAGCAGGAGGTGTGGGCAGAGCGAAGGATTTCCGAAGGCCGGCTGGGAGGCTGCGGGGCGCGTGCTCAGGCAACGGCACACGATGTTAAAGGACAAAGATAGACAACAGTAGGCTGAATGCCAAGGACTCCGGGGCCTGTTATTAGCAGAGAACATGTGCACAGAGAATTATTTTACATCGTGTACCAAATGTGGGCAAGTTCAGGCTTAGCAAATATTCTGACTGGAACGAATTCTTCAGGAAAATGCCTTCTAGAGACATTATTTCGCTTCCAGCTTCCTCAAAGTTCATTCCTAGGCAAGACGGCCAAAGCCATTCTATTTAATGCTGGGGTCACCACGGGACAAAAGAAGGAAAGTCTTTTGGAAGTAATTAGATTTCAACTATTTAGGGCTCTGTAGATAGTAAACAGTGCTTCTAATTGCTCCCATTGTTGGGAGCAAACTGCGGGTGTAATTTACCCTGAGTAAGCCATAGTGACTAAAAGAGAGTGAGCTGAATTAAGGCTGCAGCTGAAATTTCAAGTGGTTATCAAGTCTCAAGTCTTGTAATGCGAGCCTGGTCTCAGGCACACCACCTTGCGTGCTTGTCAGGTCTCACTCCCCTTCCTTGCTCCTCTTCACTTCCCTGCCCTATCCCCTCTTCCTGGCTTTGGCTGGACTCTTTGGAGAGCCATTGCAACCAAGGAGGGTGGAGACAATTAGTCACATTTCTGCATGGCTCGTTTCTGCCGTTTTGGTGAGTTGAGTTAGCTCATGGAGGCACCCAACATAGTCCAGAGCCTGCACAAATCTCAGTGCGTGGCTGAGATTGAGCGTGAAGGAGGAAGGAAGATGGCAATGCAGCTCCCTTTTTTCTGGCAGAGGTGAGCTGGTGCAACCACGCTCTTGGCCTGGCAGAGGGGCTTGGTTTGGTTTTCCTTTTGTCTGCTGAAGATTCTATTCCCAGCCTTTATCATCAGAGGGCAAGTGCAGAACAGTTTGAGGCTATTAAGACCCAGAGAGCAACAAAGCACTTGAACAAATGAATCCCCGAATAAAAGTTCCTCAAAATTCATTTCCAGGCCAGTCATCGTAAAGCAGTTTGAAGCTCTGGAACGAGCCCAGTTTCTTGGCTTCTGTCCAGCTCCCTATCTCTGCCAGACGCTGGAAAGTACAGAGATATCTCCTGCCTGGGCTGACAAGAAGGAAACAGAACTAAGTGTCATCTACATATTAATGATACTGCCACCGAACTGTCTTCTGAAGAAGTCAAAGATAAACTTGAACCTTCAGGATCTGACATCTGGGAGCGGTCCAAAACCAGGAGCAGTCTCACAGGCTGTATCTCTGGAATTTCTCCAAAGAAAATAACAGGACAGTATTAAAGCCTTTCCTCCCATTCTTTTAGGTTCTGAAGACTTGATGGTATCAGTCTATGATTAAGAATATCAGTGGCTTCTTGCTCACTTTAAGCTGTTTTATCTCAGGATGGTCTTTACATGAGCATATAGGTGTCAGCACCATGCCATATCATCTTACTCAACACTGAACAAATGGGTTTGATCTTTGTTTTATATTCCTCTCATCACACAACTAAGAAAATATTTTCCAGACAACTTCAGGGTCAAGTTCAGGAATAATCCTCTGCATCTTTGTTAGTGCTGCAAGCGAATGACTAAACCACTGGCCAGGCCCTGACTGGCATAATCCTGAGGTTAAATTAACTGAACAGGGTGTGGAAAACTACTGGATGTGAGACCATGACACCATGAGAACTTTCCAGATGTCACTGATAATAATGTAAGAAGCAGACAGAAGTTACAGCTAGCACTGTGAGGGAAGGCTGGACCCCGTGGGTGGTTATGGGATAAGTGACCAAAGTTCAAAGGTGACTGGAAGAAATTATTTGGGACCTTTCAGGGATTACAATCTTGCAAGGACAACAGCACTTAGGTGACTGCATCAGCAGTACCATACAAAGCCAAGAGTGACGAGGTAAGAGAACTACAAAATCTGTAGAAAACCAGGGAAGGTAATTATGGACAGATTGTTTCTTTGAGAGGAGACTTGGTCAGAGGAAGCAAAGCGGTGAAAAAGGATCAAGATACAGTAAAAGGAACAACAAATCATGTCTTTCTGGGGATACCTGCTGAGCAGCCCTGTGTCTGATCACCACAGCCTGAACCAGAACAATAAACCAAACCTTTTAGGGTTTCCTTGGATAGGATTCATTTCACCCAACTTGGAAATAAAATGTTTAGGTGTTTAGCATGACCTGGTTACCGCAACATGCGCAATGGAAGTAGATTCCTCCAGGAGGTAACTCATTCTATCCTAAAATAATTGACTTAGGCTTGCCTGGAAAAAAACATCTAGAGCCGCTTGAGATGCCCCAGGGCATCTAAACAGGGACCACCTGCAGGAGAGGCAGCAGACTGCAACAGATCTCCCATGGCACTGTATGCCTATGTTTTAAGCAACTGAATCACACTCCTACGTCGCTAAATAAGTCCTATCTTTTGTACCAGATGCAATCCACTCCATTTTAGTCACTTTTTAAATGAACTGTCTGGACAGACCTGCTAAGGCAGGCACCGACACTTGGCTAGACTCAAAACTCACAACGATGATAGAACTTCTGTTATATCTCATGGCTGGAGCTAATAAATATGCTAATAATAAGTGAGGTAATATAAGAATGAATGTGATTATATAACCTAGGTGCCTTCAATTAGGTGAGATAGGACCCAGGAGGCCCCCCTCTACCCTAATATTTCTTTCTGATGTCATTTTATGCCCTGCTAGCAGTACTTACCTTTGGAATCTTTACCTGACATCAATTAACTGAAAAAAATGTAGTTTGCTTATGCTATCGTTGCACTACATGGGAAAAACATCATCAATATTAACTCATTTGAGCTAGTAATTGTGACAATATTATTCATTGTAAGATGTTTTGTTCACCTTCAGGTCACTGTGGAGTGCCAGAGCCTTTCTGTATCCAACTGTAACTACTGGATACTACTAGAAAATAATGACTTACTAAGAGAAACTCTGTCAAATGTGTAAGAGAGACAGGAATCTTAATTGCATTACATTTGCAGGTAAAACTAATTAACGTACAAACTAAATGCCGCTATAAGCACACACAGTTCTAGTTAATGCTAGCAGTTCTCAGAAAACCATGCACGATTTGATTTTGAAATACTTAAGGTTTTGAATTGACCTTTTGTTCCCGTATAGTTTAGTTATTTTATTCTGTCAAATGAATTTACCTTCTCTACCAAAGCAAATTCTCAACCTGAACTCTTCATATAACACACACGGTTGTGTGCTGCTGTGTTAGGCGGCACTGTGGGGCCCCAAGCACAAGAATATTCACAATAGTAACATTAGCATGATGTTTAAACTGCAGGTTGCGCAGTACAATGCGCAATTGCAAATACAGTGGAGTATTCATGTGTAAATCAGGATGCCATAACCTGCCTTTCGTTTCAGCTTTTGTAAAACTGGGCTTCAAAAATGGAGTCAGTGAAATGACCATAGCAGGGTATGGCCCTCAAATAATCTGAATTAATGAATGGGTTAACTGCTGCGTGCTGGGTCTCGTCCTGTAAGGGAGGGGGATAAGTGCCTCTAAAAGCTTGAAATTTAAGATGACTATTTGTGCCTGACTTCAACGCAGTCTTTTTATTTCTTGTGCCTGTGCCATCACAGAATTCAGTCTGGGATTTGGTAGATACTCTGTGGTTTAAGTTAGAACAACTTTTGCAAATAAACAAATCAATGAGATTAAGCATTGATTTCCCCTAGAACGCCACACAATCTGACCTTTTCAAAATCTGCATGTGGGTTACTCTGGCAGTAAAAACAACCATGACTAAGAAGCACGTTATGCATTTCCCACATACTGTTTTACATATTATACAAAAAATACTATTATTAAAATGGGAAAGATAACAGGTAAGGGGGAACACTGATTTTCAGCAACTTTGTGCACTTAAGCACATTAAAAATTTAAATGTATTCATGTCACACACCAGGGAAAGAAGAAAAGATATAGAAATATACAATATAGATTGTTTTCAGGTTTTTGATTATAATTTGTTGTTTTTCCTGCTGGTGTCAAGAAAAGATTCCTATTTTCTCAGTTGCACTACTTATCTGACCTATGAGTCATACATTTTCACTTCATAGTGTACAAAATATTTTAAGCACCACTTTATACAATGATTATTTCTTAGCAGGGTTTTTCCTTAAAAAATTGCAATCAGCAGGTAGTGGAGAAGCAAAGTCTAAAATAAAGATCTTGTTCCTGCTGCTAGAACTGCTGAGGGAGAAGGATCAGAAAGGTCTGGATCTGACACAAGCCCCAGTCAGATGTCAGAGTTGAGGTCCGAGTTGCTGGAACTTTCCCAATCCTCATGCATAGATGTCCCCTCACTGTTGCCTGCTGGCACGTGGGTCCAATCCTCTGCTTAGTCTGCACTCCCCTCCTATGCCATGCTAAGTCACACACAGCTTTGCAGAGAGGTAGAGGGTGTTTTCTGGAGAATCGAATGTCTGAAAACATGCATTCCCAGACCCATGCACTGCCACATCCCACCTACGTGACCTCAGGAGGGTCTCTTGCAGGACCACATCCCTACTGCCACCCCCAAATGGGTAATGGAGTTTGCAGACTGCCAGAGCCATCAGTGAGGACACCAGCATCCCAAGCCAGATGCTTCGCAACTGTGCCCATACAGGCAGGTTAGAAAGCATTAAGCCAAACCTAGACCTCAGCTTTTGAAGAAAAGTGATAAAAACCAAAACCCAACCTACTGTGGTGCGACTGAGGGCAAAACCTTCTTTCATGGCTTTAGCCAACAAGAATTTTACACGAGTTTGGATTACAGTTTGGATAAAAATGTGTATTTTATCAGAGATCTGCATTGATGATCTAGAGCAACAAGTTTCAGGAAAAATATTTCCTTGTATTTGTAAATGCACAAGTAAGAACATTGGGTCTGGCTTTTCCAAGCTCCCAATTTTGTGCACTAATAATGCAGAAATATAGTCTCCAGGGAAGATATGTAACAAATTATTAACCCTTAGATGAGCAAATTTCAAGTACACAAATGAGTCCTACTATTAGGATATGACCTTGACCTTTGCTCAAAATGTAAACAAAACTTAACTAAAATTATTTTTCAAGGATTCAAAACATTTTGGAAAAGCTTTTTGCACAGTCCATCTACACATGCTCCGAGTCTGCAGATACTACTGAGTTCAGATGATGTCTTGTCAGCAGAAGGTCTGAGGTGAGAAAGCTTCATTTCTGCATCCCTCTGATGAGGACAGGTGGCAGAGGCTGGTTCAGGTCTCGCACTTAATCCAAGAAAACTAATGAGTGCTCTAGGTTATGTCAGCATTAATGATCTCACAGGCATCATTTCACTACCCAGACACTGTCAGAGCTCACGGTGTTTGTTCTACTGCATGAGAAGGAAAAGAAAAGCAGTTTTATACTGCCGGGCAATAGCTCTGCCATAGGCTTTGATGGGACATATTTCCTAAGCTGCCTAAGTAACTGTCACACAGTGCAGGAGTCTAGCTCACTATAGCAAATTTTTAAGCAAAACCCCTACACATTACACTATAAAAAAAAAAAAATCAACATTTCAGACCTAGCTTTTCATTGCTTATTTAAAGCCTATTTATTTAAACATGTAAGGGTTCATATAATCCTCCTTCTTTCGGAAATGTAGTCAGGCATGTACTTAGATCCCACAGATTTCAACAAAGTAAAAACAATTGATTTGATAGTTAAGCATGAGCCCAACTAAATCAGGGCTTTTATACCTGTAAAAGTACTTGGAAAACACCACTGAACCAGAATGGGAATGTTTATTCTTCTTTTGTGCTCAAGGTACAGAGGAGGCAGAAACAACATCATTCTAAGGGTGCTAAGGATACTTTTCCCTTCACCTCAAAGCTGATGTAAGAATTTTTTCCCTTTTTCTCTCCTGACATTTGTTCCTCTTCCTGCACTGCAGCTTACAGCCCTCTGATTTGGGTCAAAGCAGCTCTTTGTGAGATGGTATTACAAACTGTATTACTGAAAGGATCTGGGTTAAAAAATAAAACACTTTCTTTTCTTGAGGGTTCCGTGGTCTGGTTTGCAGCAGAAACACATAAACAGCTGTTCTGCAGGATGGGGTGAAATAAGCTATGGATGTGCAAATGAATAGCTGGAGGAGGGAGCTTCTCAGACCAGTTTTCTGGCAGTGAAAACAATTCACTGAACAGCGCACCAAGTTAAAATCCACAGTAGGTGAAATTCAAAGCATTCTAGCATACTGGTTAAGCAGTGGATGCTATTTTTCTATACTTACCGTGCCCCACCAGAGAGCATCTGCATATGTGGAGAATTGGTTATTTGCATCCTTTTCCACCAGATAAACCAGGAAAGATGAAAAGATGAGTACTAAAAATCCTATGTACCAGGCTGTGATTAATTCCTAGATAAAAGAAATCAGCGATCAATATCCATTTGAAAGATCGAACAGGATGGCATTTCAAGGAAGACATAATGAAAACATCTATGTACCTTTTTGGCATTTGAGCTGTTAAAAGTAAAATGCTTCCCTATGGATGCAAATTTTCCCTAAAGCTGGACCAAGTCTACTCCTATAGTTTGACGCTCCAGCAACTTCACCAATATATATCAAATTACAACAGCATACGAAGTACAACATTTTCAACGTATTCTGAAAACTGTTAGCATTTAACATGGCCTGATGTATCTGTGCTAATGCCCATTATAACTGATGTTACTTCAGAAAATTTTAGGTATTCTGCTCAAAACTGGTAAATGCTTGTTTCCTTGGCTTCTTCTTGAATCACATCAAGAGTAGGTATCAACCAGACAAAGTCAGCATCTCGGATTACATACCTTGCTATGTGCATAAACTACTGAACCTAATAATTTCCAAGTGCCTCCTCTTCGGTCCATGCGCACCATACGAAGGATCTGTAGGAAACGAAGACTTCTCAGTGCTGATGTTGCAAAAATGTTACCCTGAGTTTTTGCAGAAACAACTGCTATTGAAGCGATGAGAACAATGATGTCTGAAAGAAATATATTACAGAAAACATTAATGTCCAAGTACCAATAAATAACACATACATGTACATGAGCTGAATGAGGGGACAAAAGAGAGCCTCCTCCTGCAGTGGGTGGGAATCCAAAGCACTGAGAATCCTGTTTGACGTAGGGATGAGAGGTCAGGGCTGGTGTCAAAAACTGTCTCAGGAGCCTCCAGGGTGAAAACTAAGGGTAGCAATTTTGAGAACATATGGATATGAGGAAAATTGTTGAAGGGACCTCACGTAGGAGCTTTGAAGCCTGATGTAGCACACCATACAAATCAGTAGATGGACTAGAAATTTTTCCTTTTATATCTTTTCCCATAGTAACTTTCCTATCAAAAGGCAAAAAAAGAAAACAAAGGTAAGAAAAAAATAGAGCAGTCCCAGTGGTGAGAGTCCAGTGGGACCGGACTTACAAGCACACACATTAATTTTCTATGAGTACAAACACTGTGTGGTTGAGGCATGTAGTTGCTGGACACAACTTTCCTGATGTACCATTTCCTGGAAAGGAAGAAATACACTGCTGGGTACTCAGAAGCATTCTTTAAGCTGGCAGCCTGGAAAGTTTGTTGAAGCCCAGCAAGTGTTAGGATTTATTTCTTCAGGTCACAGATTCAAACAGTATGAGCGAGTTTGTTCTGCATGAACTAAACCGCCAACTGCCCTTTGAGCCAGAACAGCATTTAAAGGGAGATGAGAAGAGGCACAGTGATGGCACACCGACACTGTGAGAAGGCATAAAGTTCTTTTACGATGATTGGAACAGACACACCGGTGTGCAGGGGGTGGAAAAGGACAGAACAAGCTCTGTGTTACTTCATCACCTCGTCATTAATTTCCTGACCTTCTTTAGAAGCTTAAAGAGCCTTTGTAAGAAATACCTGGTTTAAATCTTAGGATTTTGTGGTGTTTGTATGTTTCTATGCAAAGATAATCTAACCCCATGTTTGCCAGTTCTTTTTGACATGAGTTTTGCTTCTTTTGTGTTGGGTATGAACACTCATCTTGTCCCATGTGTAGCTCCTACAAGCGATGAATGACCCAGTAAGTGAAAAGTCTCCCCACAGGCGAGCGCCGAGAGGGACCGACTGTACCTACAAGCAGGACACTTTTTCCTCAGCCTCCTCCAGTACAGCAGGAAATAGCCTTGGTTCATTCTGCTCAGCCACCAAAGTAAGCTGAGGTCCAAATACCCCTGCCTGCAAACATCCTGGGTTTCTCTGTACTCACCTACGGGTGGCTTTGACCTTTTGTCAAAATACTAAGGCCACATACAACCTGTGGTTTAAGAGTGTCCTGTTAAATTGTGGAAATCCTTGTCACAAGATGCGAAAAGTTTACATGGGTTCAAAGCCAGTAGGATGATCTTATGGGAGAAAATTTTGTCCTGGGCTAATTAATACCAAGAGCCAATACCTTCTGGCTTGGGACATCTCCAAGTAGCAGGCTGTTGGAGGCTGAGCCTCTTATGGAGAAATATGGCTGTATGCTTGTCCTGCCTGTGTAACCTTCCTTGACCATTCACTGTTGGCTAGTGTCACTGTTGGACATGCTGTGTTAGGCTGACCTTCTGCCTGTCTTCTGCTCTGACATTTTAAAATGCCTTTGGCTACTACATAGGTGGATCATAGGTGGCTACTATATAACTGGGTATCAAAAAAAGCTGGATTTGCTTCTGGATGTAAATCCAACAAATTCATAGACCTGGAAAAGCCAGAAATGGGTAAGGTATCCTGGGGTGTCTCTGCACAGTACAAGTCTCAAGAGCACAGCAACCAGATACAGCGGGTCTGGGTGAGAATTCGGAAATAGGGTAACTGACCAGGAAAGGTTAAAGAAGTCACAAATTCTACTGGAGATCAGAAAAAATAGATGGGGTGGGATTCAGCTTCATGTGAAGACATTTAAATTTAGGTGTCTTCATGTGAAGCAGGTGTCTAAACTCCCCATGCAGCACAAGGAAATCACGTCAACTGAGAGAGGTGCAGCTAATCCTCAGGAAGGCTCTTGCCGGCTGCTCAGCTGACTCCTGCTCTGGGCTTGGTACAAAAAAGGCTTGATTCAGCTGCCCGAATTTATTTGCCCAGTGCCATTTGAGATGCCTTAAGGTATCTGAGACATCCCCTAGGTCTGGCCGCTATGCTCTGAGACCTGGGAAGGCTGTGCCCTTCAGGAGAAGTCACTGGAGAGCCGGGAATATCATGTAACAGGGGACACGTCTATGTACTCCATTGAACTAAGCCCTAGATCACAACCGACTCTACTGGAAGTATAGACACGTAGCACACATGTACTCACCTACAAGCAAATTTCTATATTTAGGTGTGTTTATCTGGGTCTGAGGCTCGCACAGGGTGTGCCAGAAAGCCTTGAGCAACATCGACTGTGTTGAAGAAAGAGCATCCCTGGTTCCTAACATGAGGGCAAGGTTAGCTTGGCTTGTTCCAGGCTGCTCTGAGCAGAGCAGCAATGCAACAGTCATTTCTAATTAGCGGTGACTGGCTACCAGCAAATCAGATATCGTTAGAAAAGCAGCACCCACTCCTGAAAATAATTCTCAGAATTTAAAAAAGAGTAAGGTCGCCCAAATATTATGAATTATGCATCTGGTCCACAAGTATGAAAGTGTTTACTGAGGGTTTTGGTTACCCTCAACTACTCTCAATAGTTTTTTTTTTTCATTTCTAATTAGCGGTGACTGCCCCTGCCTTTATTCCTTCCCATTCCAGGAGCTCTGACAGCTTCCCTTACTGCATGGAGTTTACTGGAGGTCTCCCCTGCAAAAAATTTAAATTAATTCAGTTTTGCCAGTGCCGCACAGCTTCTGCCCTGTGCTGCTGGGAGCCCTCTGTCCCACTGAGGGTTTCTGGTCCCCTCTGACCGTGAGAGACGAAGAAGCCAACAGCAGCATAGCACTCTTTTCCCCTTTTTAAAATATTGGTCCAGGGAGTTATCTGCTTGTGTATACCCTTCTAGATGGAGGGTAGGGATGGGGAGAGGCAAAGGGAAGAGAGTGTGAGGAAGTGGGTGAGCAGAAAACACACTGGCACACGTTTAAAAAGCAGTTGGAGGAGGGAAGAGAGCCTTCCCAGGCTGCTGGTGTTTTTTTCACACCTTGTTCTCTCATCTTCTTCACCACTTCACAATACACCTCCCCCCCCCAAAAACCACCCCCACCAACTCCTGAGGCTGGGAATAGGGGAGGAAAGTGTATCCATTGCCTAGGGCAGCCCCCCTGGCTGTGTTTCCCTCGGAGGCAGGGAAGGCAGGCAGGCGCATTATTTCAACGTAGGTCAACTTGCCAGGAACAGGTGTAAGATAAATCAAAATAAACCCCATTTGGAATGAAATCAGAGTCCAAAGAAAAGTTTGCAACAGTTGAAAGTCACTTCTGACTATGTTGAACTTGCTTGATTTTCTTATCTAACCATACTTATACTGGAAAAATTAAAAGTTAAGTGCTTTATGATTCTCTCCCTGCCACATTTTTATCCAACAAATCTCAGGTGCCTTTTGTCCTGTTTTAAGTAAGAAAGAAAAATGTTCTTCTAAAATTCCTTTCATAGTCCACTTGAATTAAGCTAAATTCTCCACAGTATTTCTGTATTTTAAGAAGGCTTTAGCAAACTTCTAACAACATTTTCCTCTTTATCTTTTAGTGGCAAAACCAAGAAATCAGGAGGAAGCAAATAGCAATTAATTTAATAGGGACTCGAGTTTCACTCTGTAACTTGCTGTAAAGCACCAGGAATGTTTCAGATGTGAAAGTGAGTAATGGGCAGTATAATTCCAAACTCCTCTGTAATGACTTATTAGAAGACAGAAGTTTCTGATATACATTTACTTCTTTGATTTTTTTTCCAAGCTACTATTTTGTGTATGATCTTCCAAAACATTAAGCGTCTCTTCAGCTACGATGATAATTGTATCCATTTTTTAGAAATATCTCTCATATTTTTATCCTTGCAGATAGCATCCTCCCTTGATAGCTCCAGTCTGAGATTTCAGATCTTCTCAGCAGCTTTTGCAATGCTCACTTTTTAACGCTTCATTTCAAATTAAATTTCAAACAATTAATTCTTCCACTTCAGACATTTCACCTAGTACCTCCCAAGAAACCCTTGAGATTACATGAAAGTTTTGTTAATAGTAACTTAGAAAAGGCTTTTTTTGTTGACAGACACCGTGTTAACAACAGAGGGTCCCTCTGAAAAATAAAAAAAGATGAACCCAGAACTCGTGTGTTATAGGTTACACTTGTATATTGTCCTGTCTTACTAAAATAATGACATATAGGTAAAGGCAAGTAACTGAAGCTCAGTAATGCAACAACCTGAAACTTGAATAGCTCATGTGAGATGTGACAGCCTGAGTTCCCCACTTCACAGATGAAGGCCGATGTTGGGCTGCCTCACCCTGCTGATGCTGCATCAGAAACTCTGGTCGCTTGATGTGACTGAGAGACTCATAATGATAAAAAAGGAGGCATCACAAATCATCATAATGAATTATTTTACTTCTGATGACTTTTTAAATGTAAACTTCCTACTATGAACTTTTTGCATGTTGTGAGATTTTACAGCACTCAAAAGTATCATGCTAATGGGGCCCAGTTATATAAGTAAAAGGATGAACACAGAAGCTTTACTTGGGTATTGCAAAATGTCCCAAAGCCTTGATGTGCCATCAGGGCAATCTCTAAAATTACAGAAACAATGTCAGGATGATGTTAGGAAATGTAATTAATGACAATCTGTCGCCTGCTCAAAACTCATGTACATGCTTAAACTAATACACAAACCCACATTATCTTTCTCTCTTTCATATTCTTCAAAGTCTTAGTGTATAAGAAGACATCAGTGAGGGCTTTTCCTGTTGCCTGCATTTAATGCTGATGTGTTGGAATGTCCTTTCCTTCTAAATAGAAATGATGCTTTGAGCCAATACAGGTTAAATGAATCTTGTGATATTTTTAATCTGATTATATCTGAATAGGAAATGAACAATATTTAATCATTTTAGGATCATCACTATACCATCAAAACAGTATTTGCTATAAATTCACAGAAAATGCTCCCAGTTTACACATCCTTGTTAAGAATACGCAGGAAACTGCAACGGCTGTCAATTGTGGCTGCTCTGGCTACAGAAGAGTACAGAGAGGCAATAAGCTAGGACGAGAGTAGGACACATCTGCCCCCCAAACTGCAGGAATAAGCAGAAAATCTCAAGAATGTGGTTTATCTAGCCTGCAGCTGTATTAACTCACAAAAGAAATTAACTGGCAACAGCATGACCCAATTTAGGCTACCCTTAGGCTGTCCTTCTAAGGTCTAATTTTGGGCTAGAGTAATTATCTATGACCCAGAGAAAAGACATGGCTTGGTAGTGGTCATTTCTTATGAATAGTTCTCAGGGCAGTTCATTATCCTAAATTTCAGAGTCGCTCCTGAAAAAAAACAGCACTCCAATTCTGCCATGTTAATAGAGCTACTGGGCTCCATAAGAGACCAAGAGCACCACGGGTGCTTTGCCATCGGCTCCGTCTGCTTACCATGGCACAGGTTCTGCACGCATATTGCAGCCCAGTGAGTGATTATTCTCACTTGCTAAGGACTTTAAATAAGTTTTAATCCAGATTTACAACAACAACTGCACAGAAATAATTAACAGCTTTCTATTCTGAGTCACGAGGAGGTGTGAGTGGTGGAAGGGAGGGAATTTTAGTTTTAGTTTTTCTAATATCTCTTCATGTATTGGTCCTTCCAGTAGCTTCATCGTGTTTATTGCTATTCTCAGAACTCCCTTCAGTTTGTCTACAATAATCTCCACAGTTAGTTGGCCGGGGCCGGAGGGTATCATCAATGTAGAAATGCACTTTGAATTTTAATCAGACACTACAGCACAAATTTAACACAACACACATTCTGGAGCACCGTATTTGAGCACGTCACACTATAGAAACATGGTAACAAAAATATATTCAATGGTCTTTATTCTAAACTGATATAAATTGGCAGTTTAAAGCAGTTTAAGGCATAGCTTGATGACCAACACCTGACTTAAGCCATACATCTGTATGTGAAAATAAGGTTGCTCTTTTTCAGATTCTTATAAGTTTTGTTTATGCAAACTCGTCTATAGGAATAGCAGCCTTTTTGCGCAGCCTAGTAACATATCTGGCATTGGTGTGTTTTATGCTCCTGTGGGTTAGCTAAAGAAAAAAATAGGAAAGAAAAAGACATTCATAGAGTTTAAGGCTTCTGAATACCCTAAGAGAGGGGTATTCAGAGAGGGAAATAATTGTATCATTATTCCTTGAGCACTTGTTGAGAAAGGTCATAGAATGGAAAAGGTTGTTTCATCATAACTGGCTGCAAAAATGCTTTTAGCTTCAAACAAGGGATTAACCACTTCCCTCTACCAGTTCAAGAGGGCAAATAATAAAAAACATGATTAGAGCATGCTGCAACAGTTAATTTGAAAAGAGGCAAATTGTAATGTTTTTACCAGGTGGCAGTTCCTTTGCTCTGCGAATAGTCCCCTTGCTATGAAATCAGAGAGATATTTTACATAGTTATGGCAGCAAAATTTGGTCTAATATGGGCTGAACTTCCAGTGACCTTGCGTAAGTATTTACCCCAGAAACCAAGAATTTTAAATATTTTTATCTTTAAAATGTACAGAATATTAACTTTTTTTTTTTAAAAAAATGATTAAACCTGTAATTAAATCTCTGAATAGAGAGATGATCAATATTACCATATTTAGAAAGATGATAGATGTTATAATTTTTTTTAAATTGTCCCATTGGAAGAAGCAGAATTATTTATTGATAAAATACAGTTAAATTCAGTATGTGCAAGATCGTCAAAATATACAAACTGGATTTTCAGACACTGTGCTAGAGACATATGGTCTTTTGAGGTCACCTGAATTCACCCTCTGAAATATGATACACTCAAGCATTATTCTCTGCCTATAAAAAAAAGCAGTTTAATGTCATCCATTGAATTATATCACCTGAACATCTCTAGCGTAATTTGGGAGAGGCAGGAAGCTGAGTTCTGTACCTCCCACCAAAAACTGAGTAGATTTACAGCGATAAGGCCGCGACAATAACAATATGCCTAAACAACAACATCAACAACAAAACCCCGCAAAGAATACGAGATAATCTGTGTTTTGCATATATACTAAAAATAATGGTGCTCAGGGTCTTGAGTCCTGGCAAAATTTGCTTTCAGCTATGCCTGCGTATAGCTTTTCTTTCTGGTCAGGGATCAGATCTCTCTGCTCAGATGCCAGACAGGTTATGATTAATCGTCACCTACTAGTAAAAGTAATTGGCAGGATATCTTCAGGAAATTCTTGGGATGGATGACGCTGTTTGATTTTTGCAGATGTTGTTGTCACTCCAGCCAAAAGGTCTTTGCGTTTGCAAATATATAACACTCTCTGGATGGAAACCATCTTAATTGTCATTACAGGCAAAACAAGTTGGTGATTTAGCTTCCTTTTGTAATCTTTTTTCAAGATGCAAAACAACTTCGTATTTTTAGAAGTAGGAAAGTGAAGTAGTTTTACGTATCAAGATAATTCGCTGAGATAAACACAGATGAGTGTGAAAATTGACTTTTATTGCTGTTGAAAAACAGGAAGATAGGGATGTATGGCAGTGGCACATAGAAGAGAAAGTTATAAAACATATGCAATACTGTCTAGGCACTGAAGTAGAATTAAAAAAAAATCCAGAGGTTACTACTTCTACTCTATTGATTTTTTTTCTTCTAACAAGAAAAATGGCTACATTAGTCACTGACTTAAATCCTAAGGAGTCCACTAAAACTGATCTGCGCATAGAAACTTGAATTTTTCTTACTCATCAGCTAAGCAATACTCCAGTGAACAGATCAATAGAGATGAACCATCTTGAATCCTTCTCTCCATCTATAGTTTTCATTTGCAATGTATGGGAATCATCTGAGTAAGTAAAATAATTTAATGTGAAATGAAAGTGACGTCCTGGAAATACAGACATCTTCTTTCTAGGATACATGTTAATTTTACACAGCCAAAGTGGGTCTATTTAGTAAAGTAGCTCACCAACATGTTAAGATATCTTTTCTGGCAAAGAGAAAATGGTAGGAATTAAAATTATTTAAGATAAAATAAATTTTAAACGTATATATGAAATAATACATAGCATTATTTATATGATATATAAAACCAATGTAATATGTAATAATGAAATGATATATAAGATAAAAGTCGTGTATTTATATTATAAAAGCACCACTCTGTTGTGCTTAGTTGCCAGCTGGCATTAAACCACAACACAATATAATATAAGTTATGTTTCATCTATTTTCAGTGCCATGGAAAATAAACTCTGCATTAAACTTCAAGTATGCTTTAGGGTGTCGATTCAAGGGTTTTATAGCTGCAAACACTGTGAGGATCAGCTACAGCACCATGTCCTGATGCTGAAACTCCAGATTTGATGGGACGCCCCAGAGCCCGGTGCCGGAGACGAGGTCAGTTCTGCAAAGCAGCTGTGTGGAAATGGGGCCATAACCCATGGCACAGCACTGGTGAGCCCATCCCTGCCAGGGCAGACCACATCGCACCCCAGAGCAGGTACAAGACATATGGGACTTCACCCTGTCACCTGGAGGTGTCACCGCACCCCAGAGCGGGTCTCATCCCAGCGTCTACCTGAGCCGGGGTGAAAGAGTCCCCGGCTTGGCTGAGCTTGGCAGTAACTGATGAAAGGCGATATGGTGGCAGCTCAGTTTACTCCTCCGCGGCGCATCAAACAGGATGAGTAAGTGTGTAAATCCTGGCCACCGACCCCCAGCGCGCGCGCGCGCACACACACACACACAGACACAGCAAAGCAAAGTGGTCCAGGGGAACACAAGCCAAACCCATCGCTTAAAACTGAATTCACACACCCTGCTGCTAAACATTTGTTTTTAAGCTGGTCCCATGCCTAGAGTATTTCTTCAGCTTATCCTACTGAAAAACAATTAGATTAAGATTTTCTGCCTCAACCAGAGAAAGGAGCTGTATAGTCTTTATACGTTGAGGAGGAGAACTATCCCATGTTTCCTCTATTGATGAATACTCCAGGCAGCACCAGTAAATCCCCTTCTTCACAGGCACCTTAGTATGCCTTCACTACACCTTGAGTAAAGCTCCTTACCATACAAGGTGATCGTATGTTGCCCCCAGACAAAATGAAACAAAACTTGAAACAAGTCAAAGACACTTGTTAGTAAAGCCAATCAAGTGCAACAAATTTGGACTTGGTAGGTCAAACAATTCTTGAAAGAGAAAACCAAGGAATATTTTCAAAAAGTCAAAATTGGACATTTTTTAGATGGGAAAACTAACTATTCCCTTATGAAATTCCAGACTGAGGAAGATGGGTTAGATTTTTATTTTGTCATTTTTAAATCAAGGTTTAGAATGAGATCCTAATTTCATCCACAAGAAGGGATCAAACGACGTTATTACTATGCCAATGTACTAAAAGAACACTGTTCCTGTGTAGCACACTTTCAGGCCATGATGACAAATATATCAAAATAATGACATTTTACTTTTTGTTGTAGATAGCCAAAATATTTCTCTGTGGGCTGAGAATCACAATAGCTCAACAAATACTAAATTTTAAATTGTAGTTATGGCTACCATTTTTGATTCAGTCCCAATAAGAATAACAAGATTAATGGGAACATTTCACCTGTCTTTGTACTGTTAGCAATTAAAGTTCATGGCCCTGCTGAGTACACACTCTTTCTATGGACTGAATAAGTCCTCAGCAAACATCTTTATATTATTAACAGCTGGCTCAATAAATTTTAAAAATCCAAGGGCCTCCTGCAAGCTAAGATTAAGTTCAATTGCAAGCCTTTCATGGATTTATACTTTATTAGCCTTTTCCAATAATTGATCTTTAACATTATTAATATGTACCTGCCAGAAGGAATAAAGCACTATTTATTCACTAAGAGTTTTATTTGGCTTTAAGACAGGCTGACAGAAACACATTTAAAACCGTATCTTTGACCCAGTGTTCACCAACCCAATTTGCGTCCAACCAGAGAAACAAACCATCAGTAACACATGCAGATCCTTCCCATAAATCTTAATTTATTCTGCCCAGTAACTTACAAGCCCTGGGAAAATAAGGTTTGCTAGTCACTTCACTACATCTGAAGCTTTTTCCTGGATGACAGTAGACCTTCGTGAAAAAGGCTATTGCTGTGGAGAGAAAAAAACCCTGAAGATTTCTGGAGGGAAAGGCAGCAGGATGGACAGCCAGACACAAACACACTTCTGATGAATAAAAAGGCTCATTAGATTGGACTGTAAGAAAACCACGAAGTCATCAGTGAGAAAAAACCAAAATAACTACAGGCATGGCAAGACTTGTGTATGGAGAAAGGGCTGAATAATTTAGGAGTGGTTAGTCAGAAGACAAATATGAGATGGCAGATAGAGGTATGCAGACTAGTGGAAGACAAGAAGGTCTGTTGGATGCCTCCTATTTACCCTTCCTTATAAAAGTGAGATCAAAAGACAATTTAAATCTGATAAAAAGAAATACAACGTGCAATTAACTTGTAAAATTCATCGCCGCAGGATATAAAGGAATAACCAGGGAAAATTAAAGACAAGATTGGATGTTTCTCCCTGAATTGCTGGAATTAGATTTTTCAGGGGATCCAAATTCCTGGATGAGTCATTCAGTGATTACCCAATGTCCAAACAAAAATATTGTGTGATTGGCTATTTGGGCTACAGGTATTAACACCTTTTTTAGAGGTATCTGGCACTAGCCGGCGTGTAGAAAGATACCAAACGGGGCTCTTACATGATCCAGCCCAGCAGGGGAAGCAGTGCCATTTCTGTGCTGGGTCCTTCTAACCACACAGGTTGGAATCTATAGGCAGGAACCTGCCCTTTCACCGCCTTTTCAATCATGCTTTAAAATCTCAGGGAGGGTCAGGTGGGCAGGGTGTCTGGAAGTGTCCATCTAACACATTCCCAGGTTGTGCGTAAAGTGAAGGTAATGCAGTGGTATGGAAGTGGAAAGGACAAAAAAACCCCTGGGAAGAGAAAAATCCTGGGTGTGAGGGAGAAAGAGAACAGGAAAAAACTGAGAAGATGCTGAAAAGAGGAGGGGAGAGAAGACTGTGTCTCTGAGGGAGATGAAAAGCCTGTTTTGTCGGTGGAGAGGGAAGAGACAGTATTAATAATCTGTTCTCAAATTCACGGGGTGGGGGGAACAGGATGTATCCAGTATCTAGCTGAGTTATCTAACGCAAGTTTTGAAGGCAGGAATGGGGGGTCAGTGTTGACTGAAAGAGATTAATTCCTACCTTAAGTTTTCTGAGCCATCCTCTAGAGGCATATACCTCTCTCCTTGCTGCCTAAAACCAGGACTTGCATTCCTAACCTACACAACTATTTTGGATGCCTGTGCAGTCAGTGTGAGTGCCTCCTGGGACTTCTCTGTTTCTGTAAATACAGAGCTTACTCACATGATATAGAACCAGAGATTTCCAGCCACTTTTTACCCTCAGCTGCTATCCCACATGCAATTTGTGGGTGGGTAGCCTAAGAGGCACCACTGTGCCAACAAGAAGCTTTATGTGTTTTGGAGAACAGTGGTGTGGGACACCTTGCAGCCACCTTTGAGACTTCCTGGCGTGGGAGATATGAAGAAAGAAATAGAAGCTCTTTTCAGCACTTGCTCGAGAGGGAAAAAAACCCCCATAATCTCTTATCACTCTCACACACCCAAGAGAAGGCAATCCCCAAATGAGATCTCAAATACAGTAGACCATGCCACTCTTTGTGACAACCTCTCCATGTTGTCTCATGACATTTTAATCTGAAACAAAGCAGTCCCTACTGTGGGGGTCTCAGAAGCAGGCTGGGCTGGTGAAGGGGAGGCCTGGAGGGCCTGCCTTCATCGTGGCTGCTCCCAAAATGGTCACATACACTCTCTGGGGCATGAGGTGGAAGCAAGTGGCTGGAGCTGCGTCTTTCTGCAGCAGGGATGGCTTAGGCCAGACTCAAATAAGCATTTACACCATTTTGGAGCTTACGTAGGTTGATGTAAAATAGATCTGGTGGGTACCTTCCTGAGATCTGTTCTTGACAGCAATATCATCTATCAGCGGAAAGGTCAAATCCTTGCTTTTGAGAGTTACCAGCATAAGCTTCGAGGTAAAAAATGTAATATTTCTTTAAGAGGAGACTACAGGTTATGGGAGCCCGGTGCTTAAGTGCTAAGGGTGGGAAGGAAGGCAATTAAAATGTGCAGAACATGCCCAATTTGCCTTCTAGAAATATGCAAATATTTCTACTTAGCCATATTAAACTTAAGATATAAATACTATAACTCTGTTACACAATGTAACAATGTTGTTACATTGTCAAATCCTAATTGCTGCGCTTAACACAGCAGCTGTAAAAAGGAGGAATTAAAAAACTGTACTTTCTCTTCTTGTACACAAGTCTTTTTCTAAAGTAGCTGTTGGAGTGTAACCATTTGAGGCATGATCATAAAAATAGAGATTTCCTGGGATTCCCACTGGACCGTTCTGCCCATCAGTCACTTTAGCAGTGCTGGTGGCAACACACAGTTCTCTCAAGGGATGTAAGAGAGTGGAAACATCTGTGGAAACAATTTCTTCAGGCTTTGTGATCACTAACAAGAGAGTTGCGAGGCTGGATGAAGACACCTGGCAATCAATCTGACTGTACGGAACAGAACAGTGGGCAAAACTTGTTTTTTAAACCATCAGCATTGCTGGTTAACAAATTAAAGCTGAGCAGATACCAGAAAACTGCGTTTGAAGAATACAACACTATCTCTCAAGCAACTGAAAATGCCTATTTTTCTAAATGACAATACAGCCAAGCAAAATGAAACCACTGTTTTTAACTGACTGCACCTACGACCCTTTTCCTGGAGACCTGGCTCACACACATATGACCTAAACAGAAATAAAATAGTCTTCAGCAAAAATAGCAATAAAGTCACAAAATTAACAGGCATACGAGTAATAATTATAAACTAAAAGCACCAAACAGATGGAAAGACATACAGCAAATATAAGATAGCAGCATGTTGCTTCCTGTCATATGCTGCAGGGTGAATGTAGAAGGAACAAAGTGAACTGTGCACAAGGACTAGTAAAAGTGTAATTATTACATAAAAATGTGAATGAGGTAGTTGCCCACAATGCACTACCTAGGGTGATCTACCTGATCTACCTGATCACCCTCGCAACTTGACATTAGGAAGCATTTCTTTACCAAGAGGGTGGTCAGACACTGGAACAAGCTCTCTAGAGAGGGTGGTTAATGCCCCAAGCCTGTTGGTGTTTAAGAGGCATTTGGACAATGCCCTTAATAACATGCTTTCATTTTTGGTCAGCCCTGAAGCAGTCAGGCAGTTGGACTAGATGATCATTTCAGGTCCCTTCCAACTGAAATATTCTATTCATTCTAGTCTAGTCTAGTCTAGTCTCTTCTATAATTTTTCACTACATTTTCCCTTTCAAACAATTCTAGAATGAGTCCTGCATTATATGCCAAGCCAATATCTCCATTTAGACCTCTTCAAATACCTTCACTTGGGCTCAGAGGTGTAAGGCTGGGACACCAAGAGAGAAAGCACGATTTGATTGACTAGCACTGGGAAGAGTAGTTAATCATGGCTCAACAGTTGTCCAATGTATCACCCGGGGGCATTAACATTGAAATTTATGTTAATATGCTGCCAAAGCACCCCTAAGTAAGTATAGGCATGTTAGTAAAATAGAAGACCCACTGAAAAAGGCTTTTGCAATAAATTGGTACCACAAGCTAGGGATATCACGTCCCGTGAGAGGCTGATGTATGCCAAGAATAGAGTAACGGGCAGTTGCAGAAGTCCAAAATAGCAAACACCTAGTGTAATAGGATGCTATTTTGGACCAATACAAAAACGTTCCTAAACGATTCAGATTTCTGCCTGGAGAGAATAATTTGCTGCTGTAAAAGCAACACCTGTACAGCCACCAAATCGGCAATTCCTCTCACAGAGGAGCTACGGGAAAGAGCTGATGATGGTCTCAGGTGGGAGTTACAAAGAACGTCACAGACTGAAGCAGCTGATCTGCAGTACAACATCTAGAAAGAAGCCAAGAAAGTGGAATATTTCCTTGCATATCAATTAGCGTGACATGTTATTCACTTATTCATTAAAAATATCATTTTTTTAGATCTTAGGAATAATAAAATTTGGAAACCAAACCAACTGTTTTACTGCTTTTGAGACTCCCTATGCTGAGGTAGGCAGATAAATTAATTTGGCACAATCCTGTCTACTTTCACTCCAGCGCTTACATTAACAATTACTTAGTTTTGGATTAGAGAATTTACACGTATGCATGGAAATTTGAGCAAGTATCTTGTCTATAGATATGATGGGAATTCAGTGTAGTAAGGCAGGATATGAACATCTCAACTCAAATAGGTAGTGAAAAAGGTATTTCCATAAGCATCTTCAAATACTGGGCATCTCTAGTAGCAACATTTTAAAGCCAGTCCCTAAAAATTGTGAGCAAAATTTAACACACCAAGTCTAAAACCAGCAAATGTTGATGGCTTCTTGGTCTGTCAGTTGTTTACCTCCTTCTGACGGTAAATTTCCACTTACTTGTGGCTCATAAGCAGCACTAGAAATTCTAGAATACCCATTTATAAAATATAATATTTTACAATATAGAGTATTTTATAATACAGAATTTAAAGATAATAATAAATATAACATATGTACAGTATATTTTCTGAGATTCAAATATGAGAGATCATCAATCATTTGAAAGATTCCATAAACCATTAACAGAATGTGAGTGAGTATGCACAGAACACCTCTTTATTTGTAAATAACTTGACCGTGACATTTGACTTTAGGAGATTTTCCTAACAAAAGTAAACCGAGTTAGGAATCGCTAAACATTTTAGTGAAGGTACTGAGTTATATCAGTCTTATTTGGAATGGACATAACTGCCTCATGGTTGGGAAAATATCTAATTCTAATATCACAAATAAATTCTTTTTTTAGTAAAAGGTCTCTGGCTTTTAACAGGCTTTCTATCACAAACCTGTCTTGATTCTCTGATTCTTCACATCCCAGTGCTCTAACCTACTTCATCCATGCTGATGTGGATTTTAATTTGTACTGCTGGAATTGTCTATTTAGGAATGACAGATTATTATTTGGATGAACAAAATCAAAGTTTCTCACATAGCAGATGACTACAATTAACACCAGGTGATGGGGTAAATCAGCTTGTCTCTCTGGACAAATTAAGAATTATCTATTGATGTTTGGATAGTTTCAACGGGGCTGAGAGATTGTAATTTCCTGCTCTGAATTTAACCAGAAATCAGAAACTGTATCATTGGTTATTCTGCATGTTTGGGAGAGTGTTTCTAATTTTTATGATAAAGAGAAAAAGATCCAGATTGAATATAAAATGCCTTTCCTCAGGAAAAGAGAGTCGGTTTGTTTCCATGAATTACTTTGGTTTCAATTAATCCCTATTTTTCAATGAAAATTAATTTCATCAGAAATCTTACACCAACCTTGCTGACTTCCTTCATCACCAGGTATCTCAGCAGATGCACAAGATGCAGTAAAATCTCAGGCCTCAGACCAAAACCTCGAACTCCAAGCCTCATGAAGATGAAATGTGACACTACCCACAGCTGCCCAGCAGGAAAGAAGTCATTACACACCTCACTCAGGTTGCCCAGTTCATGGTAGGCACTCCTCTACTCAAAATAACATGGTAGCGCCATGAGTGTAAGAAAGATCAAAAAAAACCCGTCAATCAACAAATACAGGCTGTTGAATTGCACCATGAACTGCATTGCACCAAACTAGCAGATTTCTTTTGAATAGCAGACACGTGACTTCTAGAAAGAGACCACCAGAGCCTGATGTCTTTACTCATAGCAAATGGTACCTTTCTCAGCAGGGAGGGCAGTAGCTGGCAAAAGTAAACGCGAAAGAATAAGGCCCATAGGTGATATTGAGAAGACTTTATTTTTGTTATGCTTTTCTAAAACCTGTGCTGCCAGGATTGTCAAACACAATGATACACCACTAAATATTAGTTTTAAAAACCCACACAGCTTGTGACCGATTTAGCCTCTATTCATTGCATATAATTATGGCTGCTGAAATTATCTGATGAACTTTCAATTTTTAATCTTAATACTACCACTACTACTACTACTACTATCAGAGTACTTTCTGGAGTGAAGTGGGCAGCGTGTTCCTGAGACGAGTTCAAGTCAGGCTGGCAGGAGACCCCCCCAACATGGAATTTGCTCCTGCTGGAACTTGGTTTTGCCAGGATTTAAAATGAGATGTGATGTGAGATGTGTCTCCTTAGTCAAGCATATACTATAATTACAGACCATCGCTGGGTTATTTAAAGTTCAAATTATACTGGAAAGGGGCTGTTTATATTGATTATCATGAGCAGCAGATTTACTCTCTGTCTGTATTTAAACTATATAATGTGTCTAAATACCAAGGTGACAGACACACAACGTATCATTACATAAATATATTGAATTAATTCAAATTAAAAGTTCAGCAGATCTTGTAACACACTAGATAAGAATTTGTTTATAAAGGTTTGGCAAAAGTGTCATATGATGGTTCATTACCACTCTAATTAATGAAAAATAGATCCAGTAATATGCAGCAGCCGCTGCTATCACTTAATGCTCTGAAACGAGGTTTGCCAGCCATGAAGTTCAAGAGCCTGATTACAGATAATGGACTTAAGCTTCCTGTTGGGAATTTGTTCATTCTACAGCCTCAACAGAATTTGAACCTGTGACATTTCCATCACGCTGTAGCTTGACTAGAGGTAAAATAGAAGCAGCTGTGGGGAAACTGCTAATGGGACTGACCGAAATACATGAAATCTTTCACTGCGCTGGACCACCAAGAAGTCCAGTTGCTCTGGAGAAATGTTATATACTCCCTGACTGGTTTTACAGGGAGGGGATGCCTTACTTTCCTCCTGACTAGCAGATGTCCTCTTTTATAGCAGGGATCTTCAGGGACCATAGGTCCCCCTAAGACAGAGTCAGGCTCAGATCTTTCCCCAGGCATCGGAGCCTCTGGCACCCAGCGGCAGGAGGTAGGAGATGCGGTGCCTTGATTTCTACATGTCTGCACAGCGTAACACAGCAACATTGCTCTACGGTGCTAACAGCCAAGCTTCAGACTGGTACGCCGGGGAAATTCAGAATTTGCAGAAGTAAGTACATCTTTAAGTACGTACTTGAAATACCTGGGGTGGTATGTTGGTATGCCCTTTACATTACGTACACAAGCTCATACACCACCAGAGAAAATGAGGGATGGCAAGTAACTCCTGATACGGAACAAAATACAAATCAAAGTTTAATACTACGCTATTATTCCCATTTTCACAGAAATAAACAAGGGTTACCAAACTGTCAAATAATATGATGGATATCATTACTAACATGGTAGCACACAGAGCTGCTTGATGAACTAATTTGTCAGGGTAGTGACATTGTAGGCACACTAATGTAAGCACAGAGCTTTGGCTCTGAATAAATTTTTTTCTGGTTATTAGGTTATTAACGGAAAAAAATAAAGGCTGTCTGAACGTGACCCTTAAGGCAATCCTATTTCTAGCTCTTAGGCCATTCCCCTATGTGATTTGTGTCTGATCAAAAAAATAATCAGAGAACAGATCTGCTGGAGATAAATAGCAAATTTAATTAATAGTAAACAGACAAAGTCTGCTAAAATATTATTGTTCCACTGTAACAATAAGCAGAAAGAATAACTGAATGGACGAGGAAGTAAATAATTAAACACATGAAAAGTAATAGGCTGAAACTGGCCATGTGCTTTTAAAGAGTCCTCAGCACTCAGTTTAGAGAGTTCCACCTGAAGCCATCCCTTCTCCAGGTTGAACAAGCCCAGGTCCCTCAGCCTCTCTTCACAGGGCAAATGCTCCAGCCCAAATCACCTTGGTGGCCTTCACTGAACTCATTCCAGTTGATTGACGCCTTTCATGTATGCTGTTGGAGGGGGCAAATGGGCTGCAGTATCTTAGATGTGGACTAATGAGTGCCGAATAAAGGGAGATAATCATGTATCTTCATCTACTGATGGTGCTGTAGCTAATACAGCCTGTTGGCCTTTGCTGCCAGGGCACATTTTGCCACGACTGCAAAGTTGAGGTGCCAGGCAAGTAGTCACCTTACGTAGCAAGAGCTGCAAGATGACTTGCTAAAGGTTCTTCCTCAGAAGATAAAATCTGTAGAGATGCTGAACATCTGAGACTCCTTTCAGTGATACTAAAGTCCAGAAATGGACAAAAATCAATCAGCAGCAGAAGAGAGACACAGAATAATCAATGGCAAGAAATTCAAGCTACTGGTTGAGTTTCCAGCAGCTGCACTAGCAGCTGTATGGGGTTTTGCAGAACAAAGTTCCCTTTTCATCCAATGAACAGCATAGGAAGATGTCCACAAGCAAAAGATTGTTGGCTACTAATTAATTCTGCTAGGAAGTGATGGAATTGCAAGGGGGACAGAGAAGATGCTTTTAAGGCTAGAGCTCACCTACGTGAACATAGGTGCAACAAGGAGAGCAGGTGAACTCCAAAGAAAGGAGGAAAAGCCACAATCAAGTGAGGTAAACCCCAACACTCTCTGAGGCCTGTGCCAGAAGACCTGCTTGAACTCTTTCACAAACAGCAGGAGAGTGGCTATGGGCTGTTTAAAGGAAAGGGTGAAAATCTACATCAGTTGCCCTATAATGACATGCAGAGCTTTGGACAAGGAAGAACCCCTCCATTCACTTTCACTGGGAATTAACACCTCAGACTGAAGTTAATCACTGGCAGAAAACTTGCCAGTTGAACGGAGACAGAAAAGGGAGAAGAAATAAAAGCTGAATCGAACAAACTGCTGGTATTTCCACACAACGGCATTTGGGAGAGCAATGAACCACTCTGAGATGTCAAATGCTTCTGGTATGTTCAAATTCTTTAAGGATTTATATATTTCTCGTAAGTTCTCAATGGCTGAAGTAGGTTAATTTTACTAAGTTAACAGTCTGGCTCTTTCTTATGATTGTGTGCTGACAAAACCTGACTACTGCAATGTTTCAGGCGCACCACAAAATCTTGGAATAATGGTAAGTCTGGTTAAGGAGTGTAGCTGTGTTTGTTGATGCCAGGGAGAGTGAATGTCTGAATTTCTGGCTTCCCCTTGACAGGTGGCTGGTTAGGGCTGGCAGGATTTTTGAATTTTCTTTCCACTTTCCTTCCAGACAGACATGGGAACCACAGGGCAAGTGTGTGACCTGGTGCTGGGTGGGGTTGGGTGAGGAACCGGCCCACGTCCCCTGAGGTCTGAACAAATCAAGTGCCCATCCCGATACACCCTCCTCTCCCACAGTATCATACAAAAGCTTAGATGGGGCGATTCTTCCTGAGGGGGAGACAGGTTGCGATGCCTTTCCACCTACTTCTTGCTAAAGTGCCTTTCTCCACTGCAGGAGTTCCTCAGTGGGAGAAGGGGGGGATTTACCAGGGAATGAGGCAGAAGGCAAAAGCTTGCTTTACATATTAGCTCTAACCAGTGCACTTGTCTGCTACGTCACGGGACACTGCGTAACATTTTTTTAGACCAGGATTGCACTCATCTACATGATAATATTGTTATTCAGTGTTTACACTGAGACCTGTGAGTGTAACTACCATAAGCGTGTGACTCGGTTGTGCTAGCTGCTGTATAGATGCACGGGAAAATATGTTTCCTGCTCCAGTCAATCTGTAAGTTAATTTAAGATACAAGCAGATGAAATTAAAGGCTGGAGGGAGGAAGGAGGTTGAGGAAGAAGTTGGGTTGTTGATATCCTGAAGTTCCACAGATGTCCTGCAAAATGCATTTTCTCCAAACCATTAGAAAAATAAGAAATTATCGGATTAATTTGGTTAGCCATCCTTGATTTTTACCTTTATGGGAAACGGCTTTCCTGCACGTTCTTTTTAAAAGTAGGTTTTGACTGGTTGTGGGCCTATTCACCATTCTCAGAATTTCTAGAGCAAAGAAGGGGAGGAAGAGTCTCTTGAAATAGTTGTAGAAATATGCTATATCCTATGCCAGAGTGACTGGCAGAGCGGATACCTGGAAAGCAGCAATGCAGGAAGCAGCAACGTTGTCAGACAGTTGTCAGACTTACTGTAATGTGCACTGTGTCTGGTCACAGAGGTCAAATAAGGAGAACACAATGTATGCACACATGTTCATTGCATGTATTGCTAATATTCATGCCCATTAAATGCATACAGCTCCCAAGATTTTCAAGGAGATAGGCTCCCAGTCCCTCATTCTTCCAATATACATGCCAGCTGTATGACATGCATAGGAAGATGTCTCTTGGAGAATATAAGAAACATGGACTGACTAGTATTTAGGGAATTTGTGATTTTATATCTAGAAAAGCCTTGGGCAGATGGGTGACAGAGCTGTTCTGGATTTACATGTAGTTACTGTAAACAGAGTATGTATGATTCCCTTAGTTTTCATTCAGAAGCAAAACAGAAGGTGGAGTTTCTATTTTTACCTTAAAATAAACTGGGGCTGGGACACTCACCTATTACACAGAATGGTTTCCTTGCAAAGCGCAGTCTTCCCTGCCATCCTCGGTATCGACAACAGCATCCAGCAGACCAGATACGAATAATAAATTCCAAACCAAAGACAACAATCATGACAAATTCCTAGAAACGGAAAATAAGAAAAATGCTTGTTACAGCTCACCAACACTGAAGCATCGGGAAACTTATGATGACTGTGTGTGTCTACCAGTTTACCTTGAGCACCTGAAGACCCTAAGACAAACTTGGAACCCTGTTCCCCAGGATGGTTGGACATCTGCACACAAAAAACTGTCCCAGAGCTTCCTGTTAAAGGGTCCAAAACTAACCTGAATAACATTAAATACATGCTAACGTTGGTTACAAACTGAAACACTGAAGGACTGAATCAAACTCAAAAAATACCAAAGCAAAATATTCAAAGACTTGCGATATTGAGGATCAGACCACAGGTAATTTAGACAGCTAGTGAAGAATATATGTTATATACCCACATCCAGCCTTCTTAGTTTGGAGGCTGAATGTTTTGGTAGATGTATTCTCATTGTAGCAATATACAGGTGAAGTGATTAAGATGGTGTAGAAGAATTTAGGAAATAAATTTGTTCCCAGAAGTAGGTTAAGATACGTGCAAGTGTAATTACATACAATGGGTATGTAATTTTTTGTAAGACAGTAAATTAATTTTCACACTATGCATAACTGTCCCTGGACAACTTGTGAATGTAAGCATTTAAAAATCTTGCCTTGTTTATCTGGTTTGCTCTTCTTTCACATTGGAACCTCTAAGACTGTCCATTTCAATAGCATTTTATTGGAAGAAAATTTTCAATACAACAGTGAGGTCAGCAGAGTTGCAGCAATGGAGTTTGGAGCACAATTCAGCTCCATAACTCAAGGATATCTGAATCCCTATAATATGCAGTGATATAGTACATACACACTGGTATGGAATTATAAACTTAATTTAGATACTCTTCTGGAATGCCATCATAAAGTTATGGGTTTTGAAATGATAAAATAAAAATTTGTGTGTTAACCAAAAGGAGAAAAGTACTTGAAGGAGCTTATTAAGCAGTTCATCAAGAAGAGGATGAAAGCTGTATTTTATTTGGCAGCTGAATATATTTCCACATCCAGGAGAAAGCTGTTCCTTGTCAGCCAATTAATTTGTTATTCCTACAGGATGAGGACTAGTATGGTACTGGTAAGACAGCACTGCAAATGGATTAAGTAGAGGAATATCTGCAAGGGTAAGTTTGAACTAATATTGACTTATTCCAAATAAAAATTTTGCATGTTTTTAGACTGTAAGACCCTACAACTTTGCAAGCCAATAAGGCTGTAAATATTACATATGTCAACTCAGGCATTAATTTACCTGAACAAATGGTATTATTAATATTGTGTCATGTAATGGTGTTTTACTAGCTTAGGATTATTGGCAGTACATTGAAACATTGTGAATTTAATTTGCTTTTGATGTCATAGAACAATTGGAAAATGTAGTATTCCTTCCTAAAATGTGTCAGCTTGTATAACTACATCACATTGAAACAGTTTTTAGGCCCTTCTTCAGTGTGTTCATTTCCAGTTTTGTAAATCCCCTACTGAATTCCTAAATCACAAAAGCAGAATGAGATCCATTTGTTAAAACACAGCTAAAGAAAATGTCACATTTTTTGTTAGAAAAGAACACATGGACAAATGAGTGTGATTGTTTATCTTTCTTTTTTTGTTTTGTTCTACTACAAGAAACTTCAACTTAACCCATGGACAGTTATTGCACAACTTTAGAAAGGATTATGTGCAAAACTGAAAAAGTTCCCCATATAGTAACAATAATTCTTCATAGTTGGCTACCATGTGGTACATTTCCTTGTAGAAAATTCTGAGTAGGCCAAGAATAAAATGGACAAGAAGCCAACTGGAAAAAAGGAAGAATATGTATTTTAGTTATTTAACTACCACTTTTATAGTGGTAGTTAAAGCATGAATTGTCAAATCTGGTTTACACATCGTTAAATGATGTATCTGAATTTATGGGGGTTGATGGCAAGCATCGAGGCCATTTCACATCTGATTCTCCTGATGAAGTTTCTTCTTTGGGGCAGGGTTAAGAGACACCGAAGGACAGGAGGCCAGCGAAGCATGAAACATTCTTTGCTTCCAATAAAATCTTTTCCATGTTAAAATCCAATCACATTTCATTTGACTAAAGTTTCTCATTTCCCTGGAAAACATACTGTGGGTACAGATGCATGAGAAACAACTCCTGCTTTGTAAATACATTGAAATTGTCAAAGGCATCTTATAGGACCTGATCCACACATGCAGGAGTGTGTCCTTGATCATACTCTAGACCGCAGTAGGGCCTCCAATGGAGATCTGGCAAGAACAGAAATACTAAGTCATTCTGGAAGGACTAGCCTACAGCTCCAATTCAGCTAAATTAGTATCACAAAACTGCTGGTAGAAGTTGAAAAGAGGTAATTTTTTTGGTCGTTTAATATTCTGGTTCCTATTACTGCTATGCAGTTTTGTATTCATTATCTGTACTACCGTTAGCGATTACTATTTGCTATGCTTGCTCAGTTACACAAAGATGAAAAAAGTCATTGTGGGCTGAAAGCATGTGTTTGAGAGTCTCTTCTACTACATGGTGCACTTGTGTCAGAGGCAGAAATCCTATTTGTCTCTCTCTCACACACACACAAACACATATATATGTACTACAAATAGAAACTTCATGGAGATATAACTATTCTGAGAGAGAAAAAGAGCTAAAGAATGTTTTCTCAATTATTTTTGGTTTTTGGAGGCTGTGGTAAGAGTGTAAGATTTTTCTTGGAGAAACAATGTGACATATCTTTGTTCATTCCTTGGGAAAAATAGTTAATTTCTAGCAACATTAGGAATTTATGCATGGTGATGTTCTCTCAAAGTTAACTGAAGTTTCTACTACTTAAGTAAATTTTAACAACAGCCACTGCAGTTATAGTAAGTGAGCTCAAATACAGTAAATATGGCTCTGTGCACTGGGAGGCTAAAAGAATGGCTGATTTTAAAAATACTGTATATGATTTTCTTCCACACATACCAAATCTCTGGAGGTTTTAAAATACAGTATAAGCTTTAATAACAGAAAAGACATTGAATAAAGTGATGATGGGGTTTCACACTTATTTTTGCACTTTTTGAAATAGTGATGTTTCAGAATGATCCTTATATCCTGGTCACTCCTACTTCTTCAAGGAACAACTGTTTTTGAAGGGAATGCATATCATCATGAACAAAGTCTAATGGAAAAGGATTTTCCTAGAAAATGTGAACGTGTTGAAACAGAAACTCTTCATAGTAGTATATACGACAGTTTTGTTGTATTTTGGATTGGTCCAGGTTGAATTCAGAGAGAAACACAGAATCCCACACCACTGTCAAAAAAGTAATGTTTTAGTAATCAGTGCGCTCAGTCACAGTGTAAAGTCAAATCTCTGTCAAGGTTAATGCAGGCCAGAGAATGACATTATTTTTTCCTATGGCAGCTGCACAGTCACGAGGTTCTTGGTTTTCCATGGACAAAAATTGGAAGGATGCATCACAAACAAGATTAGAATTTTTTTTTTTAAATTTAATTTGGAATGGCTTATTACAAAATTAAGTATAGATCTACGCTTTTAAAAAACATGGTTTTAGTTCTGTAGCAATTGAAACAGAAAATCAGAACATAATTGGAAAAGCATGTGATGGAATAAATCATTAGACCTTATAGGACTTGTAGGCTTGCTGTAGAAATGATGCATTCCAAGTATCTCTGTCCTACATTTAATATGATGGAACCTCATTAATTTTGGATTACTTATAGATATTAATAACAACATTTACATCAGAATGGGAAAATTTTGCACTGTTGATAAATCTGTCCTCCTTCAAAAATTCAGCAACACTGAATTTGAACTGAGGGGCAAGTTCAGATTTACTGGAAACCTAACCCTTCCCTTCCTAGGCAGAGCAGGGGTGCCCTGGCCTTTGCCATGTCTTCCTTTTCCCCTATCTTGTCATTCTTTTCCAATCACAGCCTCATCTAGCCTTGCCCCACAGTTACAACAATCTGTAACTTTTTTTTGGTGTTGATATTTAACCTCACAGTTAGCCTCCAAACAGTAATTGCTATGGCAGATGCATTGGTGGTTCAGATAGTGGAAAGTCTTTATTCCTTCTCAAAGCACAGTTCATCCAGACTGCTGTAAAAGACTGCTGTAATTTTGAAATGTTTCTGCATACCCAGCTCCAGTTGTCACAGGGAACTATGCATATGCAGGATAAGCAAGGCTGAAACACACAGGCGTAAAATATTCAGTTGGTTTTGGCATAAGGAGCACAGGTGCCAGTGTGCTCCTGAAGTTTTTTACATCTGCATGTGCCTTGGTTGCTCTGCCACTAGAACAATGAGAGTCACACAAATGGCAGGAAAGGAAAGCAAGAGGTCATGCTGAGCAAGGTTTCTATTAACAGATGGTCCTGGAGGACTCTAATGAACAGGGTTGATAATTAATTAAATCAAGCATACCATACTTTGTACAATCCAACTACGGTGAGCACTTTTTTTTTCTTCGCCCCCCCCATCTAATTAGGATACAAGCGATGATTTGTTGAAATTGTCTACATTAATATGGTTCTCAGGTAGTTTTTAATGATAAGGATTTCCCTAAGCATAATGTTATAACAGCAAAAAAATGCTTTTATCATAGCTTTCTTGTTCATTAACATAACTGCTTATTAAAACTTAAAATAATTTGCTGCTGCTGAAATCAGGTGCCTTCATTGTAGACCATTATTTCTGGGAATTTGAACCATTTTCGAGATGAGAAAATGACCAAAGTTGAGTAGTCTGTGCTGTTCTCCCAGGACGCTCCTGGTTTGTTTTTTGTTTTTTTTTCTTTTTTTTTCAATGTGTAAATGAGCTGAGGTTTGGATATGAGAAATCCGCCCACAAGACAATGGCTCTGCTGTTATTTTAATTATATTTCTTGTATGGAAATTGTGTTGTTAATTATTCTAAAGGCTAGCAAAGTAAGACAACAGAGCTGCAGACTGATGTAAGGAGTGTTATGGTTTCAGCTCTTAGAAGAACTGGGTCTACAAGTGACGTTGTCAAAAGCCCAGGAAATGGACTAGAACAAATCAAATTAATCCCCAGAAATAAGCTTTAATAAGGCCACAAGTGTTTCCCTGCTGAAGACAACATCTCTGCAGTGTAGCCGCACTGCAGATGCTCATCTGGTGTAAAGCAGCACAGACTCAC
>NW_009647052.1:1465908-1554709 GCF_000708025.1 Charadrius vociferus
CCTCTTCCCTAAAAACTCATAAACAGGGAAGTCCAGCGTTTCCAAATCAGTTGGAAAAGAGGGAGAATAAACATGTGCTTATCCTTCAATGCATGGCTGACTGGTTTAAGAATGCCACCAGCTGCTAAAATCTCTTTACAGTGACACACGATGAAGAGTTGATACTATTCAAAGAGCAATGCTTTGTTATTCATCGTCAAAGAGGATGAGATTGTTTTCTCATTCAATTAAAGCAAGAACATAACACTTCAGCTTCTGCATCCCTCTCTCATGCAAAAAAACCCCTCAACCCTCTACTGATTCAAAGTACTGAGCACCAGAGTTGGGCTCCACAATTTAAACAGATACTACCAGGATGTGAGGGGAAGCGCATCATCAGTCTGTTTCAGAGAAACCTGAGGAAGGTTTGAGCTTTAAATAGTTGTGAAGCAGAAGCTGGTGGAGGACTAGGGACACTTCTGTTATACTGGCCAGTTTCCAGATTAAAATCAGCAGATATGACTATGTGCATACTTTATTGTTCAAAATAAGAGTATAATTTGAATACACATTTGTATTATTCCTGATTCAGCATTAGAAGGGGAGATCTTTGATCTAAACAGCTAAGAAGTATATCTACGCATGCCTATATACACTTAAGGAACTAATGTTTTAATTCTTTCCAACTGCAGTTTAACAGTGGGAGAGGCGGCCATAAATCTGAAAACATAACCCAGAATAGACCCTATTAATGGCCTATAAATCACAACCAGAGCCTTCGGTTCAGCTTCCAGTGCAACAGACAATAAGCATGAAATGAAATTTATGCACCTTTTTGTCATTTATCAGTTTTATAATGAATGTGATACTTTTACTACACTTGCTTTTCCAAATTATGATTAGGATTTCCCACGTTGATTCTACGTTAATAGAGGATTATGGAGAAATCAGTTCTGTGCCTTTTAATCTAATACACAGCTACAAGTCTATTGATATAATATTAAAATCCCAGTGATACGCTTAGTTTTAATTAGCCACATGTTATATGGGATTTCTGCTATCCAACTCCCTTTCAGCTTTTTCTGTTTATTACTTGAAATGGCACCTACCAGTCAGGTTTCTTTATTCACTTCCAACAGAAAAAATCCCAGAGTTTTTATGTCAAGTAAGCCCAGTTTTGAATTAGACAGTAAAAGCACACACCAGAATTAGGTAGCTGCTATTTAATTACGTTTTTCGTCATCTCTTAAAGATTTACCATATCAGACCCAATACACGGTTCCTAGCACTGAAACTGCGCTAACATTCCTCAGCATCCATGAAGGAAGGACAGACACCCTTCTGCCTCCCTCGATCAGCAGACCCACTTTGTACCACCACCACAGACCGGCCGCTGAGGATCTGTGGGTGCCACAGGAATGAATGGCACACAGATGTGCTGGGCAGCTGTGCTGATTCAAAGTACTGAGCACCAGAGTTGGGCTCCACAATTTAAACAGATACTACCAGGATGTGAGGGGAAGCGCATCATCAGTCTGTCTCAGAGAAACCTGAGGAAGGTTTGAGCTTTAAATAGTTGTGAAGCAGAAGCTTCAGCAGAAGCTGTGCTGTGATACGCTGGGCATCATGGTTACTCTGATTACCATGTCAGTGCATGTGTGGGCAAACACGTCCCAAAACTCCTTTTGGCTCTTGGATTTTGGTGGATGTGGTTCTTCTAGGAAGACCCTGGTAAGCACTGAAAACCCTGTTTCAAACTGAGAAAATGGCAATGGGAAATGTTGACTTCAGCACTGATTGTGTCTGTCCTGCTCTTCCCCAGGTAGAGCATCACCCTTAAATATGGCTCTTTCCATTCCCTCCTGTTTATAGTCATGGCTTTACGCCAGACCATTTGTTTATGTGTCAGGTACAGCTACGCTTCTGAGAGAATTCCTGAAAGAGGACGATAGCTGTAAAACTCACACTATAGAATATTTTTCCACTTTCCAAATATTTTTATATCCTGCTTTGTGCCTGTTCACGTTTTCTTTCTCTGTAGTGAGATATCAGCAGTAAATGGTCTCATTTTGGTTTTAAAACTATCTGCATGCTGAAAACAATGAAGCTCCATACAGCTGTACCCAGGCCTTTGCATTTCCTTTGTGATTTCTTCACGCATTTTTTTCTGCTGTAGTCACGTTTCTGATGTCACATGTTACAGACAGACGTTCAAGCACATGTCTCTGTAGCAACACAGCTCCCAAATCTTCCTTTTGAAATGTTTGTGAAGAATTTGGTATCTTTTGCTGTGTCCAAAAGAAATGCGGAATGGCTGCCAGAGCCAGTACAGACTCTGAATCCTTTTATGCTCTGGCATCCATGTTAATTTTGTATTGATGCAAAGGGCTTAGGCTAATTGTTACGGGTGAACACACGTATGTGAATTAACTGATAACATTTCACATGCTGTATAGCAGAGCAGGACGGGATAGTTATTCTTTTATTCTTTGGTCTTAGCATGTTTGGTGGTGTTAAATCCTAGAGACTCTGCAAATGATATTTGCTCTGTTCTTTTTAAAGTGATGTCTTCTTGCAATTTCCCGGTTTGCAAAGCTCATTAACAGCGCTTCCCTAGGAGTACCTGACCACTGGGAGACCTGTGGGCATCTGGGATGATATACACTGAAATGTTTCCAGTACCAAGCATGTTCAGAAAGCAATTTTGAGAAAGCATTTTCTGACAGTCAGTAAATTTAGGCAAACTGGACTTGGGAGGCACTTTACCCGGACTACCAAAATCCTGCTTATGCATTCAATTTCTTGAAGGTATTAACTTCCATTACTCGGAAACTTTGTAGTGTGATACAGCCCTCGGACTACTACCCATTACTGTTCTTCCATGTGGGTGGTGATGAAGCTGCAATGCATAGTCTGAGGGCGATCAAAAGAGACTTCAGGGCCTTGGAACAGTTGGTAAGGGAATCTGGAGCACAGGTTATTTTTTACTCTCTCCTTACAGTTGCGGGCAGCAACATTGGAAGAAACAGGTGGGCCCAGTCTATTAATACATGGCTCTGTGGCTGGGGTCACCAACACAATTTTTGGTTGTCCAATAATGGGATGGTCTACACAGCCCCGGACTTGCTGGCATCAGATGGGATTCACCTTTCTCAAACGGGGAAGAGGGGTTTTGCTCACAAGCTAGCAGGCTCATTGACAGAGCTTTAAACTAGGCTTGAAGGGGGACAATATCAGGCTTGCCCATGACAAGCTGTGGAATGACACACCAAGGTTAGAGGGACAGGCTGCTACTAGTGAGGGCCCGCAGTCTGTTGCTCTGAGACACGCTGGCTATGCTGCGGCACGCTTGAAGTGTTATGGAGATGAGTTGGGGGCTCCTGAGGTAGTAGGAGCCAACAGAGAAACACCAGTGAAATACTTCAAAGAAATTAAGGGCTATTCCTCCAAGTGACACAGCCAACAGCCCAGCTGAATGCCTCTACACCAATGCACGCAGCATGGGCAACAAACAGGAGGAGATGGAAGCCATTGTGCAGGAAAACTTTGATATAGTTGACGTTACTGAAGCTTGGTGGGATGAATCCCATGACTGGATTGCGGCTATCAATGGCTACAAGCTGTTCAGAAGGGACAAGGGCAGGAGAGGCAGTTGGATAGCCGAGTACCAGCTGTTAGGGAGTGTTTTGATTGTCTAGAGCTTAATGATGGTGATGAGAGGGTTGAGTGTTTATGGGTAAGAAGGCCAATAAGGGGGAAGGCCAATAAGGCAGATATCATGGTGGGAGTCTGTCATAGACCACCCAATCAAGATGAAGAGAGACATGAAATATTCTATAAGCAGCTGGGATGTGTCTCGCAATTGCTAGCCCCTGTTTTCGTCTGGGACCTCAACCTACCATATGTCTGCTGGAAATACAATACGACAGGGAGGAAACAGTCTAGCAGGTTCCTGGAGTGTGTTGTGGATAACTTCCTGACATAGCTGGTGAGTGAGCCAACTAGGGAAGGTGCCATGCTGGACCTGTTTGTGAACAGAACAGGATTTGTGGATGATGTGATGATTGGAGGGTGTCTTGGGCATAGCAACCACAAAATGATAGAGTTTTTGATTCTTGAAGAAGTAAGGAGTCAGGTCAGCAGAACTGCCACCTTGGATTTCTGGAGGGCAGACTTTGGCTGTTTAGGAGTCTGGTTGACAGAGTCCCTTGGGAGGCAGTGCTGAAGGGCAAAGGAGTCCAGGGAGGTTGGATGTTCTTCAAGAAGGAAATCCTAAGGGTGCAGGAGCAGGCGGTACCCTGAAAGACGAGCTGGTGGGGAAGAAGACTGGCCTGGCTGAACAGAGGGCTTTGGCTGGAACTCAGGGCAAAAAGAGAGTTTAAGGTCTTTACAGGAAGGGGCAGGCAACTCAGGAAGACTGAAGGCCATACCTTGAGCACTGTGTTCAATTTTGGGCCCCTCACTAGAAGAAAGACATTGAAGTGCTGAAGAGTGTCCAGAGAAGAGCAACGAAGCCAGCAAGGGGTCTCGAGCACAAATCTTATGAGGAACGGCTAAGGGAACTTGGGTTGCTCAGCCTGGAGAAAAAGGGGTGTCAGGGGAGACCTCATTGCTCCCTATAGCTACCTGAAAGGAGGTTGTAGACAGGTGGGGGTTGGTCTCTTCTCCCAAGTAGTAAGTGATAGGACAAGAGGAAACAGCCTCAAGTTGTGCCAGGGGAGGTTTAGATTGGATATTAGGAAAAATTTCTTCACCAAAAGAGTTATCAAACATTGGAACAGGCTGCCTAGGGAAGTGGTTGAGTTGCCATCCCTGAAGGTATTTAAAAGATGTGTAGACGTGGTACTTAGGGACATGGTTTAGCAGTGGTTTTGGCAGTGTTAGGCTAATGGTTGGACTTAATGGTCTTAAAGGTCTTTCCCAACCTAAATGATTCTATGAACTTCTGTCATCTCACCAAATATTCCTGTTACTTGAACAAGTTGTTGGTTACAATACTTTTATTCAATTCCTCCTTAGGTTGAGTGAAAACATTGACTTGGTACCCTCTTTTCAGTCCAATAACTAGGCTTTGAGAGAGAGTATGCCAAGTCTTGTGTTTTACAAATCATGCCATTTGCTGAATGTTTTGCAGCTTTTCCTATTATCTTTTTTCAAGGCTTATGGAATTTTGGTCGCTTGGAAAAAGAAAAGAAACCCCCCCTTCCACATCCTCTCAAAAACATACATATATCTTTGTGAGACATTCATTTCCTGTGATCATATCTTCATATGGTGCAATCAGCCAATTCCTGTCTGGTTCAGATTTGATACCAAAGTTGTTATCCTGTCCATGACGTACACCCTTTCCTTAGGCACTCCATGGAAGCCTATACGTTTAAAATGACCAGTACTTATTTTGCTAATTCATCTTTATTGTTCACCCACAGTTCACAGTCCTGGACTTAGTTTTGGTGCGTGTCTGTGTATTTGCTATCACCCACACTTTAAATTCTCTTTGGATTTTTTTTATTATAGGTATGTATGTCTGCTCCTGATCCTTACAGATATTTTTTATATTTGTCTATATTTTGATTCCTATTTCTTGACTTCACAGGGTTTTTTTTACTGAATCTTGTGAACAGATTTCTTCTCTCACTTGTGGGAAGTTCACATTTTGACTGTAGCAAGCTATGCCTTTGCATGCTTTGTCACATCTGTGCAAAGTGACTGAGTGGATTATGGTTTCTGTATGTTACACAGATGGTGGGTGTTCCCTAGGTTTCCAAACAGCTTTCATATCACTGATGTTCTGTCTTTTGCAGCATTCTTCTCCTTTTGTGATTTAGTGTTTTGTAGTCTTTTTTCTTGCATATTATTTATAACCATGTACTTAGGCTTTCCTCTGGAGACATATTCTGCATTTCCATTTGGTAAATCAGTATTTCCCTAACAAGGGTCATGTCTAAATTTCTGATAGGGAATTTGATATCTATCCATTTTTACTGTTGCAATCTAAACTGTTTGTTGCCTGTTTTAAGGAGGTAGCTCTTGCTTTCCATATGACAAGTTTGGATCCTTATCAAACTCTGGCATGAGGCCAATAAAATTCAATACTGCAGAGTCTAGCATAAACTATTAAAAATCTACAGCTACGGAAAATGTTACACTTATGACGTGGAAGTGGTTTGCCATGCTACCTTGTTATCACTTAAACAGATACAATGAGAAGGAAGACGTGTCATGGAAGAGCAGTAGTTGTGCAAGGAGCATTGCTCATTTGTCCCTAAAGGCAGTCAAGGACAGATGGTTTGGTCCTTTAGCACAATGTATTGATTAGCCTAAAAGGAGACGTGCTTTTCCCTCCTCAAATAATTATATCCCTATTAATGTGAATCCTGACACCTAATCACTAACATCTAATCCTCCCCATTTTCCATTCTTAATCTCAAAATCCTCGTAGAGATTCTGTGTTCTCCTAGGGTAAGTGGCCCCTTGAATGGTTGGCTAAAAGGCTCTTTTCTGAATAACATGGACAGTCCTTGCCCTCCTAAGAATATTTTCTCCACCTTTGAATGCTAGTCCTCCTTGTGTTGGAAAACAAAGGGAATCAGAAACTGATTGTTCACAGTATTAGTATCTACTTTCCTGACTTTCTGCCTATAGCCATATAATGTCATGGACAAGATAAGCTAACAGACAGCTTTTACATAGGAACAGGTAACAGGAATATAAAAAAGTATAATGTACGTATTTAAAAAAATCAACACTGACTTTCTTACTACAGATTAGTAATTTTGAAGTTAAAATTGTAGCAAGTCATGAGTTGTGTTACATTTAACACTGCTTGTGGGTTTGCTAGTTCCATCCATCTTTCTTCATTGTGCAGTGCCACCCATTTCTCTATACATGCCCTGTGCATTCAGAGGGAATGGAAAATAATCTCATGGATGGTATTTCATCCAGCAGCCATTGACTTGTGGCAACTCCAGTGATCTTAACATTGCACAGTAAATGGAGATTTCTTGTTGGAGTGTACCTGGTTGGTAGTTCTTGTCTGCCTGGGAGCTCTGGCAGCAACTCTGAAACTCTCTCTTGCCTTCTACTGCATTTGCTATTGAATGCTGTAGCACTTGAGGTAACCATTCATAGTTATCCTACCTTCTTTAAGTGATTCAGTTATGAGATTTTTCTTTGCCCTGATTGCAGATTATGTATAATAATGCTGTTTAGTCATCTTTAGTCATCAAACCTATTTAAGCTTTCCCAGTAGAACTATAATATAGTGCATTTTTTAATTACAAGAGAAAAATGATTCCATTCAATGTGTGATTTTTCATTCTTCTCTTTACGAAGGTTATTTCTGCTTAATGCAGAAGAATAAAAGAAAAGAAAGGACAAAATGTTATTGACAATGTAATGAAGCCCAGAAACATATCAATAACAGGCTTATGCTGGTATCGAGACATCTTTATTCTCTGATGTGTTTGAAGTGTATTTTATAATCCTTAGCACTGTTGACAATATATTTTTTCTTTTTTTTTTTTTGCATAGATACCTTTGCAGTTTTGCATGGTGTCATGTTCCCTTGTTATTTTTATTGTTACTTTCATCTCTCTCCATAGCTACAGTGTGTGCTTATTTGTTTTAGAGCTTTGTTGGTTGGTTGGTAGCGCCAAAGCTGTCTTCTGACAGAAGACTTACAGCTGTGGGTACATCTACTGCTATGTTTTTAAATAGCTTCACCTTTTCATTTACATTTTTGCCTTCTGTCAGACTTCCTCCTAATAATTTTTAGTTTCAGAAAAGTGCAACCAGCACTTACATTTCCAATGGGAAGTCTGGTCTGTTTGCACACAAAGATTCTCAAGCAGTTTTAATGAGATTCGGTCCGAATTTTTATAACAACAGTCAGCTCTGATTTGATGAAATCAATACACATAATAGGAAATGAATGAAATTATTTATTTTGATAAGGTAAGAACATTTTCTTTCAAAGCTAACAGGTAGTTTATTATGAGATGGTTGAAATGTTTTACGCTCATGTTATCACCTAATTATAATGTTAGTGTACATGAATCCAAACAAGACTGAAAACATGAAGGCTTTGACCTTATCAACGTTACATTTCCCTCTTTTATTCTGTCTTTGATAAAATCAGTTTTGCATGTCTAACAGCCATAATTTTTCAGAGATTTCTATGCAGAAATTTTGAAATTTCAAAGCCTTGTTTTGATTTGGGATAAAGAAAACATTGGAAATTATTATTTCCTGAGAAACACTAATTCTGAGTTTCAACATGTTCTAGTAAACTTGAAAATCACTGATTTTTTAGCTCAGGGATCAGTTCACCTTTTTCTCTCGGGAGAAGACTCAACCAAACTGCAACTAACATGTGGTCTGTACCCTATCTTCTTTGTTAGAAATGTATCTAGAATTGAAATCTCTCAAGATCATTCAGTTTTTCCTTTTATGCATTGTTAGCTGGTCCTACAGGGCCATTCATTCAGTCCTCTGCTCAGGTCTGGTGGTCTTTTATCCAAGCGTCGCAAGAGGATTCAAGTATTGGGACAACAAATCTAAACTGAAAAATGCTACTTTTTGAATTAAGCACTATCCATTTCCCTTTTTTAAAATCCACTTTGCCCAGCTTTAAAAATTTGTAGTGGATTTGTATTATTACATCTCTGTGGATGGATTCACTCTCCTAGAGCATAGACAAACTAAATATGTTCTTGCCTGCTATGGGGCAGTTTTTCTCTAAGTTTTTTAACCAACGTTCATCCTCTCTCTACACTTCTTTTATGAGAAAATGTTAGAAAAGAAATATCTCAGGAAGATCTTAATTGCTAGAAGCATTTACTAGACTCTCCTTTTGGATCTGTGTAAGTGACCACAGTATATGTAGAAGCGAGCCTCATCTACTGCACACTGTCTGCTTTTATGTCTTTGGGAGCTATTTCTGCTTGAAGAATGTATTCTTAGAGTATGTTTTTGGAGGCCCTTATCCTACAGAACTGGGTACAGCTTCCTACTCCAGCTTTTTTCAGAGGAAAAAAACAAAAACAGATTTGCCAAAAACAGTCCTCCAGAAATTAATGAGTTTTTCAATCTCTCCATCTTGATTAAAAATGAAAATGATGAAAAAAATTAAATGCTTTGTCACTTCAAATAAAAATGACATTTCTTTCCTACAGCCTCAATTTTACTTTTAAGCCAAAAGATCTAAAATGCTCAAATACACAAATGATATTTTATGCCAGGTCAAATGAAACATTTAATCTGATCCAAGATTTTTTTGGGACTTTTTGATTTGCCAAATCTTTGTGGGTCAACCCAAAATATTTTATTTATTTTCTTGAATTGACAGCAACCAAACAGAACCGACTATTCACATAGCTGTAGTTGAAAAGGGTCTTAAAATATAGAGAGTTTGGTCATGAGAGTGAATGACCTCCAGTTCCAGATATATTCCTTCTTGGCTATCTTCCCCAAAAGATTTGATTTTGCCTTCCCAGCCTAAGTTATCCTTCCCTTGTGTTTGTTATTTGATAAAGTGCCAGCAAATGTACTTGTAGGAGATCAGCAATACACCAAAGATTATTTTCTTGCTGTGTTAGTTGGATTCTTAAGCTGCTTGTGGCTTTTTTGATGTTGAAGTAGATTTTATTCTACTGTCTGTCTGGGCTATATCACTGCTACAACTTCCGTTCCAGAAGCTGTGTGCGCAGACAAGGCTAAAGCATAGTTAAAATTGTAGGTATAAGGAGTTTTATCTGATGCTCTCCCCCTGGTTAGGCTTATTATTTCTGGACCAAATTAATTACTGATGAAACAACCCAACATTGCTGTATGTAACCTGCACTTAACTTGTCTGCAGGACTTTCATTTTAAGCATGGAATTCAAATATTAAATGCGTTTCCCTCGACAGGCCCCCTGATAAGTAGAAGATGCTGAGAAGCACAGTAGTACTTGTGCAGGTGCCAGAAGCGAAGCCCTGGCTGGGCACGGCATGACGCAGAGGAGCAGGTTTGCGTCGGCTCTGGGAGCAGAGCTCAGGCGTTTCTGCAGTCCAGACAAGTCCATTAACCTCTGCTGACGCTCGGAAGCCCTCAGCTAATACTGCTTTCCTAAACAATGATTTACTTTGAGCTGTCGCACACTGTTGTACATTTCTGAGAGAGTATTTAGGATGCAGTGATTGGGAGATGTGTTTTCTGCTCCCTTGTAAGGCGAGGCTGAGGGAGATAAATGGAACTGACTGATTGCAGAACAACAATCTTCTCAGCTCCTCTGGCCTTTCTGGGGAGGAGGGAAAGGTTTGCTCACCTCATCAACACTTCCCTCTTTAACCTCCCTGTGTAATTGGGAATAGCTGCAATATGTCAAAAGCCACAGGTGTCAGCGCAGGCAGCAGCCCAGGTATTAAGTTGAAGGAACATTACATTAGCTTTTTAGCCAATTAACATGGCTGTAGGGGGGACCATCTGGAAAAAATCTGCGAAGCAAACAGTTCACAGAAACGCAGCAGGCAGCTCTAGGGATTGTTGTATTTGTATGGTACTTCATTAGAAAATAAACATGTATCTTCCATCTCAAGCAGGAAGCAAAACAGTATTAAACCAGATCTCTGATCGTTAATACAACTGTCTCTACTAAATGACGCATTTGTAAGAGTTGTGTGAATCACTGCAAGGAAAAGGTTGCGAAAACTCTAGTGACTGCAGTTATTTGTTAGCACAGCCAAAACAACTGCTCCTGAGTTAACATAGAAATGTATTTTTCTCTTGGTTTGCAGTTGCAAAAGCCTGCTTTGATAACAATGCTAATATCAGCTAATGATTCAGTATGCAGAGAAGGAGCAAATCATGTATCAGCAAACTGGAACAAACCAGTCAGCTTTAGCCTGCTTCTGGAACTTCATACTTTTCTGTGTTTATATTTTTCTCCATTAGAGACCCATAGCAGGAGCTGTAAAATTCGTCATCACTAGATTTATTCCTGCCAAGGGTTTGCTGAACACACTAGGCTATAGCATAGAAATGTTGCACCAGGCAATATTGATGCTTCAAGGATTAACCATCCACCCTCTTCCTCCTTAAGGCCATTTCTGTGTTCAGAGGATGGCACGGGATGTGCAGTCAGAACTGTTCAGATGGACAAAGTCCATCTTTGAAGCCACAGCAGCAGAAAGCGCCGCAGTTTCCTGCTGCAGACAGACACCTCTACAAGGACGGGTATATTGGCTAGTGGAGCTCACTGCACCTCTGCCCAGCGCTGGGAGCAAACCTGGGACTTTGCAGAGCTCCTCCACACTCAGGCTCCAGGGAGAGCCACAGCAAAGCATGGGGAATGGGTTTATCAGCCAGCTGAGGGATCAGCGGTGGTAAGCATACCAACACAATCAACAAAGTTGTGGCTCATGGGAAATGCATATTTCATGTCAGAACAAATGGCATTCCTACAACCAATTTGCATAAGTATACAGGGAAACAGATTGCTTGTCACAAAAGCACCTGCTATTAGAATTAGGGTATTTTCAGGCTAATCAAATTTTCCTGTTTTCTATACCAGAAAATCTTAGCAATTAGTGTAGTAATTGCAATAATATAACTAGTTGCAGACCGTCCAAACAAACTTCCATTTGCAAAGTGTTGTTCAGATATGTAAACAATGGGACTAGGCATGAGCATAGGATTAAATCTGATCACTTTTAGCTGGTTCAACGCCACCTGATCTCTTCTCCAGAAATAGAAAAAAGCGCTAATGTGGCTAGGAAGCAAAATACCACATTTAGCACGGCTGTCCCTAATTAGCCCTGCTGAGAAACCATCAGATGCAGCAGAACACCACACATCTGCACCTAACCAGCTCTGGACATTTAGTTCAGGTATCTTGATGCAGTGGCACATTGTGCTGTAGAGACATAGCATACACCATAATTACGCTTATCAGCCTGCTCACGCCATAATTAATTAGGGACCTGTTCTGAAGACCAGGGCTTTCGGATATATACAGTAATGACAATTAAAATGTTGGCATTTGTCAACAGTTACTTCACCCCAGGCACTACCTAACGAGCCACAGTCTGCTGTGTACATGGAACTGAAATAACCATGGTAACTCTGGGTATATAGTGACATTTTAATGATCACTACCGCCTATCCTCAGGCCATCACTTGCAGAACTAAATGGCCCATCAAGAAGCAGATGAATAAAGTGGCGTCCGTACAATGCATGAAAAATGTGAAGCACTTTTAGGGATTAAAGCCATTTATATCTACCTCAGAAGGGAAAAAAAGAGAGATAAACATAATACAAAAGCATGTATTATGAAGAAATAATGAAACTACCACATCCTACTGCAGCAGCTGCCACTAAAATGTCAGTATCTACCGACAGCTAGCACAAATTGGTTTCTAAGATACCAAAATTATTTCCTATTTTAAGTATAAGTGCCTCTTACTACATACTGACTTTATAAATGGCAGCAGCAGTATCAAAGGTCTTTCATGCTCCGTCACTGCCAAACTGCAAGAGAAAAACTATCAGTTTTAAACCACAGCAATTCTCAAGCAATACAGTATTTTATTAACATTTTCATACAATCTGACCTGTTTTTAAAGAAAAAGATGGTGGAATCCTCTATTTTATTATTTTTTCATCATTCTGATGAAAAATCTTAAAAGTTTCTTAAAACATTCAGGAATGATACTATTTTCTTCACGGTGAGGAAGAGGATTTGAGTGTACATAAAAATCTCTGTAAAACTGCCTTGTATTTAGAAGTTTCACTTACCAGAATGAAGAGACAACCAGAGGCAAGTTTTGTGTGTTCAGGAATAGTAGAAAACACGGACAAAATCAAGCAACCAAACACAAGGAGAAAACTGAAAAAGAAAGAATAGTAATAATTGTTAATATTTTTCAGAACCCCGACTCAGTGTCTATATTGATCCTACTTCACCAACATTAATAGAAGACTATCAATGAACAGTCTTCCTTAATAGAAGGGAATTCAGCCACTACTTAACTTAGTGCATTAAAGATATTAGAGTAGCCTGTCACTAAATCCACATGCTGCTGAGTAGCACTGGTAGAATTAACAGGAAAAAACACAAGAAACAAGATTTTCTTGGAGAAATGACCCAATATACACAGACACTACTTTTGGTATCACAATCCTGCACTTTTATGCAGTCCAGACACTCTTAGTGGCTTTAGAGAAAGATCACCCATGGGAGTCCTCTCCCCAGTCTGAAAAATCATTTCTCCCACAACTGACCACAGCTATCTGTTGCATAAGCTTATCGAAGACCTAAGATACATATTACACCTAACTGTCCATCTGAAACAACTTCCTTCTGAACAACAGACTTCATGTACAAACTACCAGAAGCTGAGAGGTAGTTGAGTTATGGCATCACTGCCCTAAATGAACAGGCTCCATTCTGGGCACAAACTTAATACCCTACAACCCACTGAAGAAATTAAAGGAGTGAATTAAGAAAGTCTTATACAAGTTGTGCAATTATAATTGGGAAAACATGACTGTGATTTTGAACTTGCATGTTTCATGGTACTGATGAATATGTGCAGGTAAAGCAAAGCACTGACATGCCACTAAATCTCATTGCGGGTAAGATGCAAACACCTGGTATCGCTGTAGACATTCTTGCCTATCCCATGTCTGATCCTTACAGCATACAGCACATGTGGTATTTGCAGACATGAACCTGCAGAGCTCTTTCTCTGAGGCCTATACTATGGATGATAAGGAATATCCTTTCCTAGTGTACTGCTTCACCAAAAATAATACCACTGTGCTGGTGAAAACATCCATGAATTGGATCAGAAGAGAAGTTCTTTTCAGCCACAATACCATGAACTGACTAAGCAGCGGCCAGGCAGAATGAGTGCAAGGCAGTGCATGTTCTATATTTTAAATTCTTGCACTGGATTTTGCAAGTAGCAATAATTGATTCTATCAATGTTTTCCTGATTTCCTTCTTAAAACACTCGCCAGCCATGCTGGGCAATGAGTCGCCCAACAAATGGCAGGCCTTTGGCTTTTATCTGAATTGCTGGGACTCTTGTTAGCAGATGCTCTAACCCAAGATGAATAGGTATTGTAAATAATACAGATATATATCTGCAAGAAAGTACAAATGGCTCCTTCCTGATATGAAAGGGACTCAGATCTCTTCCAGGGACAAAGGAAAAAAGCATAGGATTTACTGATCTATGTAGAGGGTGCATATGCTCTTCAATGTGGTGTTTCCATTAACCAACACAATAATTCTGAAGACACAGAAAGCAGCTTTTAAGTACTGGAGGGTGCGGTGGGTGTTTCTGGTGGCCAAGTTGAACATCCCTTAGCAATGTGCTCTTGTGGCAATGAAACCCAACCACACGCTGAGCTGTGCTAGCAAGAACGTATCCAGCAGGTTGAGGGAAGTGATTAGTTCCCACTGTTTCACATCTGAAAGACCACATCTGGAGTGCTGTGCCCAGTTTGGGACTTCCCAGCATGAGAGACAGACGGACAGACTGAAGCGAGCCCAGTGGAGGGCCACCAAGGTGGTCAGGGGCTGCAGCTCATGACATATAGGAGGGGCTGAGCAGAGCTGGGTTTGTCCAGCCTGGACAATGGGAGGCTGAGACCTCTGATTGCTGTCTTCAGCTATCTAATTCTGGTTATAAAGAAGGAAGAGAGGACACAATTTGCAGGAAAGAAAATTATGATTAGCTAGAAGTTAAAAAAAAAAAAAGTCACAGTGAAGGTGGTTCAGTACCAAAACGAGTTGCCCACCGACGCTATGAAATCTCTGTCCCTGGAGATTTTCAGAACTTGGCTGGAAAAGGCCCTGGGCTGACTTTGAAGTGAGCTCCAATTTGAGCAGAAGGTTGAACTAGATGATCTGAAGAGGCCTTTTCCAACCTAAATTCTTCTATGATTCTAACTACTGGATACAGACTTCAATATATTATTGCACCTGCCCCCATTTGTGCTTCAGGAGCTAAAATTGATCTTTCCCTTATAACATACAGACTTTCCATAGTGCTGTAATATACCCAGTACATTATACAAAAATGCAAGTCCATTTCTTCAGAGTTTCTATTAGAAAATCTGATGTGCAATGCAATAACACATTGAAAGTGTATTTTGTAGTGTATCACTTAACTGCTAGGGTGAAGTTCTACTCTGAAAATCAAATCTGGTAGGAGCTTGCGTATAAGCTCTACCAAGAACTGTAAATAAAACAGTATCCAGGACAGTAAAAGGTGTCTCTGGCACATACCATTGGCCAGTCTGTCTTCCAGACTGAAGAAAGATGAAGATCAGCTTAAAGGTTTAATAAACATCTAATTCAAGTGACAAAAATCCACCTTGTGAGCAATTTTGCTCCCCTTCTCCCCACTTTTTTTAAAAAGGAAAATCTCCCAGAACATTACTGGTAGTTTCAGCTGCTACAGTCTTCAGATACAACCCCCCTATAATTACATCCTACTGGCATAGGCATAAAAGTGATTTCTCCTTGTTAAGGCTTGCACAGAGGGCAAAATAAAATTAAGTGACTAAGAATTTACAGTAAAAGGATCATTTCCTTTTGCTGAATTTCTTTAGTCCTGAATCACTTAAAATTATATTTTCCTGCTTCCTCTGTGTTTAGGTATTAAAAATTGCTCTTGTTTAGTAGTATTCCAGTAATACCAACTAAATTGGAGGCCCAGTTGTACTGGGTCTTGTCCAAACACACAATACAAGTCTTCACTTGGAAGAGATCTCTTATAGCACAATTATAGAAAACAGACGCAGCAGGAAAAGAAAAAAGCTTGTTGTTCCCACATCACAGCTGGAGACCACGGCACAGAAAAGGTAAGGGACTTGCCTAAGGCTACACAGAAAGTCTTTATATGTGGAATAAACCCGAACCTTTTAAGTCCCAGCCCAGTCCTGCAGTCACAAAACCACCGTCCGCTCACCCACCATTTGCTTTGCCATAGTTCTTCAGGACTGTGATTTAGAAGATCACTGCGGGCAAAGTGTTAATTCACAATAGATGGGAAAAATGAGTCAGGAGAGGGAACCAGTACAGTTAAGCAGTATATTAATCAAAATAAAGGTAAATATTCAGGAAAGCCAGGTGTAGTTTAGATTAGCACCTGGTAGACATAGTTCTGCAGATTATCCATGAAAAGCAGAAACTATCCTCACAGCTGTACAGAAGAATAGCCTCGGAAAGACATTTTCCCAAACCTCTCTAACCTTTTGTTCTCGGTATTTCCAGAAACTTTACAAGGAATGGAGCTTTGTTATTAATTATTATTATTAAAAAACAAAAGAAAAATGGTTGCATTTATCCACCCACACGTTCAGATCTTACCCCTCTATCCTTCTTTCCTCCCTCTGACACCAAACACCATTGCCATTCAGCATACTATGTCTAAAATTAGACTGTAGGCACTTTGGGGGAGGGGAGAATCCCAGTTCTATTAGCCTTGCTAAACTAAAAGCATACTTTTAAGTGCTGTAAAACACAACATTAGCAAACAAAAGTAAAAAGATCAAGTGTTCTGGAATGTTTTCTGTAGTTTATTTACCACTGACGTGCTTTCTTTCAAAGTAAACCAATAGTCAGGATTCACTTTTTACCTTTTTTAATTTAATCTGTTTACTTAAGCCATGCACTGAAAGTACCTTTCTTTTTCCCCAGCAAGAACTGAAGGCATGGGGAATACAGCAACGCCTTTCACCTGGCTGGACGTTAAACAAGGACCTGTCCAGCAAAAATAAATCCCTAAAGTTCAAATGCCGCAGTGGTGAAAGTGTATCAGAAGTTGTTCTTTCCTATGATGAACTATTTCTCCAGTGACAGAGGAAGTGTAGAGGGTTGCATTAAGCCCTGGATAGTCATTTTATAACCCTCAACAGAGGTAAAAGTATTTTCTAATGCCAGTGTTCGGACTGTGTGCTATGATACATGCTCTATAAGAGGATGCTGCTGTAGGTAGAGAGTAGTACAAAGCAAAACACGGAGCAATTATATTTGGCCTCTAGTGGTTCAACCTGGATCATATATTTGTTCAGGCCGAAAAAAACAGATGTTTTTTCCTCATGCATTCAGTATCAGACAGTAAAACATATGCCTTAGGCAGTAACTTCCCATAAAATTAGTCAAGCACTGCCACAGTCTTGTATTTTATCAAAAGCAGCAACTTCCATTTTGTTTCAGCAGTAATCAGTTTTGATGCAGATCCTTTCATCTTATTCCCCTGCTTCTAAAAGCATACACTAATTGGAGAAAAGCCAATTTATGAAAGATAATATAACTTGGGAGCTTTGATACTTATTCAATCTGCCTCTCATAAACTTTTCTTACTGGTTAATTAGGAACTACCAATTCTCCATTTATTTAATTTTCAACAGAATTTTACTATAGTTTGTGATTTAAGTGCTGTTCATATGGAAGAGGATGTTCAGCTTAAAGCAATTGTTAAAACATTACTCAGAGAATATCATAAGCATAAAAAATACACCCAAGGAAGGTCTTTAAAAACTATTTTGCTACATTATTTACTGCTAGAATTAAAATAATAAAAAGTTAAACATCTGCAAACAGTTTTATGACCTCTTCTGTAAATAATAAAAACGTATCACTGTTAAAGTGACATCATTAATCAATTAGACCACCAGAGTTATGTTCCAGTATTATCTGAGGTCTGATTTAATCCCCATAAATGCAAGGAAATTCAGGATTATGACCAAAACAGTTTGCAAACCACTGGCAGTGCCATTATACTGGATTTTGTATAGAAGGTAGAAAATGTTTGAAAGCTTTTGTTAACCCTAACTACGACCAAAAAGTAGTGGCACCTCCCACCCCCCGCCCCGGGTACAAAGTCAGAACCAAAGCAGTTGTATGTAAACAGAAAGTTGTTTGCATTCACAATGTCTAAGCCTACAAAGAATCTGTTCGAGCCCCTCCATAAGTAATTCCTTCCCAGAGCCAGGAGCAGCGCCCATGTTATCTTAACAGTGATCAGGATCTTGCTGAGTTAAATACCCAAGTACCACCTTTAAATGTTATTTTTATTCCTGAATGCATAAAATCTGTGTGAGGCTTAAATAATAAATAAATAAATAAATGTGCTGAAGATTATACTGGATGTATAGCACAATAGATCCATTACAGGTTTAGATAGGTGAATACAATACCCAGTAAAAACCCTATAAAGAAAGGATGGAAAGAGACAGTCATTCATGGCACTGTTATACTTCCATTGGAACTATTAGTTTTGGTGAACACTTCTCACAAAAAGCACAGAGACAGATATTTGATAAGCGGGTTGCCCTACACAAGGTTCTTCAGTCAGCTAGATGCTGTGGGCACTCTTACCCCTCTTGGTGTGTGAGAGAGAGAGACTTCATGACTTCAGTTTGCCACAGAGCTGATGAGAACAGAGAAAAACAGCACCTCCTGGACCAGGAGTTACCATTATGTATACACACAATTTGCAAGGCACTGAGTTCCCATAGAGGAGAAAGCATATGTATTGTTGGACTGAGAGCTGGTGTACCACTTTGCATCCCGGAGCAGACGTGCGTGCTTAAGAGAGGAAGGCAGAAGAAACCTGACAGCTCCCGTCAGCCTCAGTGGGCTTCCTGGTATCTCTGAGCAGAGTTCCTGGAGGTGGGCAGAAATATCCTCTCCAGTAGGATATGGAAAGACAAACACCGGACCATTTTCCTAGCTTCAGGAAGAACTGAAAGTGAAAACATCAGCTAGTGAAGGCGTGAGGAGGAAATGTACGCAGGTCCTGTGGTATCTCCCTTAAAAAGTCATCTTTTCAACATTTCTATAAAACAGATAATGCACTGCTGACATGGTGGAAAAGAATACAGTTTAACAGTTTTGATAGTGCAAGCCATGTGGATTAAATTTTCCATCATTTATAGTTTCAATGTGACCTGTTTATGCAAGAAAATGAGATATGACAAAGGTTATTACAATTTGTTAAAAATGTTTGACAAAAGCTGCATGGAGAACAAGCGCTCTCCCATAGAAAAAGCTCATAAATTTCTCCTGTAGGCTTTCTTTAAAATGTCTTGCACTTCAACCTTTTTTTCAAGTGGAAGAGTGCAACATGTTAAGGACTTGATACCGCGCTGCCTCCTATCCTGAAACAATACAAGAGCCCTGTCTATGGAGAGATGGAGCATAAAGACCTCATTATCTTAAAGTGTGAAAATAAATGGGATAGGAAACTCTAAAAACAATTTTTGAGATTAAAAAAATTGCAGTAATACCATCTTTTAATAAATACTTTCTTTGGATTTAGTGCTACCTTTTTCAGAAATATACATATTTGAACTGAATTTCATGTCTGAAATTTTTTAAGACCTGAACTTGCTTTCACAGCAACTGGTTTAGAAAGGTAAGTTCTGTTAGGCTCTGATGAACAAATTTGATTTAAACAATATTTTATTTTTAATTGCCCTACAGGATGTTTATTCATTCTAAAAGTTAGAACAGTTTATCAAGTATGAAAGAATTCAAGTTTGCAGCGTTAAAAAAAGTGTTGTCAACCTAAATTGACTTTTTCTGTCATATTTTTAAGGAGTCCTATTTTTAGCAGTGTCTGCTAAGTGTTTGTATTTGGCTTATATTGACAAAGCAATGAAAAGGCTGTAACAGGAGATGCAATCAAAACCAAGCAAATGAAATACACAGGAATACAGAGAAATTGTCCGAGCAGCCAGGAATCAGGTTAGGAAAGCTAAAGCCCTGATAGAATTAAATCTGGCTAGGGATGTCAAGGGCAACAAGAAAAGCTTCTACAGGTACGTCAGTGATAAAAGGAAGACTAGGGAAAATGTGGGCCCTCTTCAGAAAGAAACAGGAGACCTGGTTATCTGGGATATGGAGAAGGCTGAGGTACTGAACGATGCTTTTGCCTCTCTCTTCACCAGCAAGGGCTCTAGCCACACTGCCCAAGTCACAGAAGGCAAAGGCAGGGACTGGGAGAATGAAGAACTACCTGCTGTAGGACAAGATCAAGTTTGAGATCAGCTGAGGAACCTGATGGTACATAAATCCATGGGGCCTGATGGGATGCATCCACGGGTTCTGAGGGAACTGGCGGATGAAGTTGCTAAGCCACTGTCCATCATATTTGAGATGTTGTGGCAGTCTGGTGAAGTTCCCACTGACTGGAAAAGGGGAAACAGAACCCCCATTTTTCAAAAGGGAAAAAAGGAAGACCCAGGGAACTACAAGCCAATCAGTCACATCTCTGTGCACAGCAAGATCATGGAGCAGATCCTCCTGCAAACTCTGCTAAGGCACATGGAAAATAAGGAGGTGATCAGAGACAGCTGACGTGGCTTCACTAAAGGCAAATTATGTCTGACAAATCTGGTGGCCTTCTAGGAAGGGGTTACAGTGTTGGTAGATAAGGGAAGAGCAACTGACATCATCTACCTGGACTTGTGGAAATCATTTGACACTGTCCCACATAACATCCTTGTCTCTAAATTGGAGACACATGGATCTGATGGATGGATGACTTGGTGGGTAAGGAATTGGCTGGATGGTCACACTCAAAGGGTTGCAGATAACGGCTCGATGTCCAAATGGAGAACAGTGACAAGTGGAGTTCCTCAGGGGTTGGCGCTGGGACTGGTGCTTGTTAACATCTTTGTTGGCGACATGGACGGTGGGACCGAGTGCACCCTCAGCAAGTTTGCTGATGAGACTGAGCTGTGTGGAGTGGTTGACATGCTGGAGGGAAGGGTGCCATGCAGAGGGACTTGCACAGGCTTGAGAAGTGGGCCCATGTCAACCTCATGAAATTCAACAACGCCAAGTGCAAGGTCCTGTACGTGGGTCAGTACAATCCCAAGCACAGATATAGACTGGATGGAGAACGGATTGAGGACAGCCCTGAGCAGAAGGACTTGGGGGGGTTGGTTGATGGGAAGCTCAACATGAGCCAGCAATGTGTGCTCGCAGCCCAGAATGCCAACCGTATCCCGGGCTGCATCGAAAGAAGTATGGCCAGCAGATCAAGGGCGGTGATTCTCCCCTTCTACTCTGCTCTCATGAGACCCCACCTGGAGCACTCCATCCAGCTTTGGAATCCTCAGCACAAGAAGGATGTGGACCTGTTGGACTGGGTCCAGAGGAGGGACACAAAGATGATCAGAAGGCTGGAGCACCCCTCCTATGAATACAGGCTGAGACAGTTGGGGTTGTTCAGCCTTGAGAAGAGAATGCTCTGGGAACACCTTATAGCAGCCTTCTAGTACTTAAAGAGGGCCTACAGGAAAGATGGGGAGGGACCCTTTGTCAGGAAGTGTAGCGATAGGATGAGGGGTAATGGTTTTAAACTGAAAGTGGGTTGATTTATATTAGGTATTAGGAAGAAATTCTTCACTGTGAGGGTGATGAGACACTGAAACAACCCGGAGAAGTTGTGGATGCCCCATCCCTGGAAGTGTTTAAGGTCAGGTTGGATGCGGCTTTGAGCAACCAGGTCTAGTGGAAGGTGTCCCTGCCCATGGCAGGGGGGATGGAGCTGGATGATCTTTAAGGTCCCTTCCAACCCAAACCATTCTATGATTCTGTGAAATAGCTGAGACACCTATAGGAAAAAAATAAAACACCAAAGTAAATTTCTTCAGGGATCTGTAAAGCAGGCATCATTCTTCCTTGAGCAAGCACATCAGCTTAAAAGAAAACAAAACCAAAACAAGAAATGTTTATTCTGATTGGTTTAATGCTTAGAGATCCTTGTGATACAGATATTTTCTAAAAGGTTTCAATTGGCTTCAACAGGAGACATTTTTGACAGAAAAATAAGAATAAAGCATGTGTTCTTCCCATTTTTAACTATTTTAAAGATTGGGAAGCGTGGTACTGATTTGCATCCCAAGATCCTTGTTTGCACTTACTGGTGCCTCAAATCTGTTGAAAATGACAAAACACTCCTTTTATCACACCCAAAGAGTAGGTCTTTCTGTAGACCAAAATTTTCAAATGTGAATACTCACTTTAGTAAACAAAATCTGTATTTAGACAACTCTGTAGGTATTTTTTTTATTTTGCATCAAAGAGCCCTAACTCCCAAGGACAGGTCTGGTAGCTCACCTAGCAACCTTTACTTCACCACAGATATTTCCCAAGAAAATTAATTTGAAATATAAATAGAAACTATGTTGTATTTATCACTTAGCATTGGTTGCAGCATTTAGATAGTTTTTTAGAACATATACAAAATTAGGAGAAAAACTTTATTAGAATGCAATGAGAAAATGAAAAGAATTACAGTATGAAGTGGAGAAGTGGAAACCACTGCACAATCTCTTTTGTAAAACCATTTTTCCATTGCAGTCTATTTATTCTAACCCTGTCCACAATCTAGGGCAAAAAGAAATACTCAAATAACCTTTCTCTGTAAAAGTGTTTGCTGACACACTGTACTCAGATCTCTTGCAAACCAGAAAAATAATCTTTAACATAAGAAAGGTGTTCTAGTAATCACCAGCATAATCCTCTTCAAAATCAGCTTTTCAGGTCTTCAGATTTTAAGATAGAAATACTGCTACTACTGCATGTTTGTTTTTTTGAAGGAAGAGAGCAAAATCAAAAGAACAGAAGAATCACAGGAGTGTTGGGTATTTTTTACACCACAAGTAATAGTCTCCTCTTTGCTCAGTGCTGGGAGCGCAGCTCTGGTTCCGCTGAAGCTAAGGCATGATTGACTGTAATGGGGCCAGACATCACTCACCTTCATTATCTATCGTCCATCAGTGGCCAACAGTGCCATGGCTTTGGCAGCTAAAACTAAGTAGAAACCATACTGGGTTGGGAAAAAAAAAGCCTCTCTAGTTCAGCCTCTTAGATTAGTTAATCCCACTCAGTGTGACTCAGCTACACCCCTCGTAAATCACACCGTGCCAGGGAACGGCACTGTTACTCTTGATGGCTCCTGATGGTCTACACCATTAAATGGTGTGGACTGCCGCTAGCATCCTTTTGGCCTGGGTAAAATAACACTTTCCTAGACAATTCCTGGGTATGTTCTGGCAGTTAGCATGTATCTGGATTCAATTTTTCTCTAGACTTGCTAGTACATCTTTTACGATGGGCAGGTACTCTGGATGTCAAGTTATTGTGTTGAAAAACCATTATTATACTTAAGTCCATACCTGAGCACTATCAAACAAGCATATTTAAAATATGAGTTGTAATTTATGATCAATGAGGATATTTCAGTGTTGTTTTACATCTCAATTGAAGGTAAGAACGGAGGCAAAGTCTATTGAAAATGTAATCATTCAAATCCAGGTGCCTGCTTGGCATATTTTAATAAAAAATTTGGGATGAAATTGTTTGCAAGATTTGGAATTAAGACAATTAGCCCAACATGAGTATGGTAGGTTGATACTTTGGGCAGCACCCAAAGATCAGCTGTGCATTTTCACCTAAAATATTCCATCCTATTTAAAAGCTCTGGAACATAAATCAATCTCCTTATTTATCCTAATTTTCTCCAGTAGTGTACTATATATTAGATATTTATTTGGTTTTAAATTTGTTTTTCAGTGGTGTGTGTCCAGAAACATAGAGAGTTAAAGGAGTTCTTCAGGGCAAAGGACCACTCAAATATAGCCATACAAATATACTGCTGCATTACATGACTAAAAGGAACTCCTCTCTGTTGTATCTCTCAAGAAGGCCTCCTAGTAACCCTTGGCTACCGCTATAATTTTTTATTATTCCAGATGTGAACAAAGTAGTACCCACAAATCCTCCAAAAATAGATTTCCAGACTGCAAAATAACGCAATTATTATGGCAACAACGTTCACTTTCACGATATAGATGAAGAAACTATGGGATACTTGGCTTTGCATGGGGATTCCTGTTTATTTGCTCACTAAATACTAACAATTCTCAGGTGTTATCAGAATACTGGATAACACAATAAACCACACTTCTTTATTTTTTTTTAATACACTGAAATACAGAATAAAATTTTTAAATACACCACTTAAGAAATGAGGATGAAAAAGTAAGTCTGTCCTGAACAAAACCATATATTCATGACAGAATTTCAAAAAATGGTAAGAATAACAACAGTATTTAACAGAAGTCCAGGTCACCTTATAGCCCCAACATCACTCACTGCTACCACAGAAGTCTAAGCAGCCACAAATGCCAGGGGTCATTAAATTTGGCAGAATAACGTCATAATGGCATCAAGAATAAACATTTTTGAAAATTTCTTCAATGTACCAAGATCTAGCTCTTCTTTCTCTAATTTAATTTACTGCTATTAACTAATAACTGTATTTTGGTCTTTAGTGAAACCTTACGGTTTGTATTTTGGTCTTTAGTGAAACCTTACGGTTGACTTCAGTGGAAGTATGGTCTGCTTTGGGAATTATAAGCTTACGCATAGATAGCACCTGAGCAAAGAAAATCCTGTTAATTTCCTATAGTTTTCTCCCAGTAGTAAACCGGGACATAAATGGAACATAGAATATTTTTCCAACAGAATGCACTGTTAGTATTAAACTTACTTCTAAAAATCAATCACTGCACTTTAGCTTGAGGGTGTTCAGTTTTACCACACCATTAGTCTTGTCTCCCTTAATCTAAATGAGTTCTGTGCTTTCTGGAATCTGAAGTGCCCTTCCTTGTTGTTAGGCAGCAGTACTAACAGACCAGGGCTTGATGGCAGAAGCATGTCAGATTGCAAAAGAAGAGGAATCCCATCTCGAAGGGTTCAAATGACGATGAGAATTTCCTAGGTTTAATCTATCTATAGCAACACCTATCTCCTCCCTCCGTGGGGTTCGATGCTCCTCCATATGATATTGATATGAAAGCAGCACAGCCTCAAATCTGGGAGGGAGTGGGGTGTTCCCCTGTTTCCTTGTACGCTTTAATTTTTTTTATGTTCAAAAGCAAAGGGCAGATATGCGCTTTGTCAAGCAGTAGGCCTTGCTGAGGTGGGTACAACAAACAGCTTGCGGCTTTACATCACACACTGCTTTGAGAACAGAACAGCTCTGGCAGTGGCCTAAACCAAGATGCAACACTTACTTACTTTTCAAAATGAGGCTTTATTCTGTCTGACTCTCTCCAGTCAAAGCCCAATGATGTGATTCATTTTCCTCTATTTTTCAGAGCCTTTTATCTCATAATCACTGCAATTGGAAAGAGGGCTACAGAATTCCTTCTGCGCATCAAACAAGATATTCCGAAGTCCCTACAACGTCCCGCTGCCAAGCACATCGGCAGTGGCTGCGTGCAGTGGCGTGGAAGGGCAGAATCTCGTGTGCCCACAGCAGGACCTGCCTCTCCCGGGGTGTTTGTGAGGAAGTCGGCTGCTGCTCACACGTCTGGCTTCTGCATGCCAACAGGCAACAATAATATTTCTGTTGCGATAATGAGTTATTTTATTAAATGCTGAGTTGCAAAGTGTCTGGAACAACTATTACGCTTATGCAGAATGTTAAATACACAAAGTGATCACTTATTTTCCATACGGGGAAAAACTTGCCCTTTGAGCTTCTTAAACACATTAAAACTGCTGCTTCTCTGTTTGAAACAACGCATGAAGCTGCTTTTACAGTGGATTGCGCTCTTTGCCAAAATCATCTTGATCAGAAATTAGTGTGAAACAAATTTGCGTTTTTAAGACATATTACAGACCCAGAGATAACTTTATATGAATTTTACTTTAGCAGATCAGCTTCCTTTCACACATGCTGATTCTGTAAGCTCTTAATGAAGTGTTCAAGGTCAGGTTGGATGGCACTTTGGGCAACCTGATCTAGTGGAAGATGTCCCTGCCCGCAGCAGGGCGGTTCGACTAGTTGACTTTTAAAGGTCCCTTCTCACCCAAACCACTCTATGGTTCCATGAGCTATGTGCATAGTTTAATTAAAGATGATTGCAGGCACGTACTTCCAAACACTGACTGTATGCCTCAGGATTGGAGAAGAAGCCCTGGAGATCCCTTTGTTAACCACACAGTTAAAGTCAGTTTTCTGGAGCTTCAGTACACAAAGTCCTAGCCTTCCGTAATGACATGGAACATCCTACTGAACAGGATTGTAACACTCCACAACTAGGAAACAGGCAGACATTCTCCTTCTGCTGGAAGGAGGAAAACCTCTCCCTCACTACAAGGAGGTGCAGTTAGTTGGTGTAGCTCAGCTAAAAACGATTCCTGGCTGTGCGAGTGCCAAGGGAACATCTCTCTGCTGTACCTCTGTGGCTCCCACCACAGCATCTTAGAGCCTTCACTGTACTCAGTCCAGACAATTCCACCATGAGACACAGTAGTGTTGTTTCCCTGTATTAACAACATGATGTTTTGGCCTTCTACAGTTCTTAAAATTGACCTTAAAAATCAGTACAGGCTAGGTACTGAAGGGCTTTTGCAAATTCTGAGTCTCTGAGAGTCTAAAATGCTTAACTGTCTTTAAAACACTAACTCAAGTGTACATGAGAAGCTTGTGAGAGTTGAGAATTGGTCCTTCCTAGGCTAGGAGTGACTTAAGCTACATATGGGACCCAAACAGAGCACTCACAGAGCCAGGAATTATTCTTAGCTGAGATACACCAGCTGACTGCACCTCCTTGTAGTTGAGAGCAGTGTTTTTCTTCTTCCAGCAGAGATGCATGTCTGCCTGTCTCCTAATTGCTCAGGAAACTTGACAAGTGAAAGAGTGGATGCAGGGTGAGCCAAAAATGTTGTATATATTTATCTGTAAAAAACAAGTTCTGCTAGCGGAACCTTTTTCTTTTCATATATTTTGTGACCTGTTATGAACATTTATTTATGTAGATTTAAAGAATAAATACTGAGCAGGACTAGGCATCTTGATTTAACTGAAAAATCATGTAACAGTATCCATTCATCCATCCATATGAGAACACACAGATGAAAAAGTAACCCAATCAACCAATATATCAAAGCAACAGAAACCATTTTCAACCCAACAAGATCATTTAGTCAAACCTTCCTATAAAACTGTATGAAATAAATAGTTTTGCAGTATGACCAGAGCATCACCGAGCTCAGACAATCGCAGGCAAATAAATAACCAAGGACCTGCCTGTTAAAATCATCATATTAATCTTTAACAAAACTAAAGTTACAATGGCTACTTTTGCAAAGGAAATTGACAAAAATCACAGTCTCATTTTGGCTGGAAGGGACCTCCAGCGGTTATCTTGTCCAACCCCCTGCTGAAAGCAAGTTCAATTACATCAGCTTACTCAGGGTTGCATCCAGTCGAGTGGCGAATATCTGCACAGAAGGAGGCTCCACGGCCTCTCTGGGCAGACTGGTACAGCACCCAGCTGCCCACACAGTTGCAATTTTTTTCTTAATATCAAGCTGCAATTCTTACATGAGAAACACTGAGCATCACACGACTCTACTCCTCAAAGTATAGTCGCCATATTTCTTTTCTTTTCTTTTTTTTTTTTTCAGATCACCAGACTGTATCACTCAATCTACTAGATTAAGAATGATGGGCTTGATGGGCTGGGATGACAGGATGGTCTGCACCCTCATCCTCCTGGCGGTAATCTCTTATAGCTATCGCCTCCTTACCCCAGTAATCTCACTTAGTTTGTACCTTTCTGTTGAAGATCTGTAAGCCTAACATTGAAGCACTGAGGCCAAATATCGAGGCCTCTCAGCCTAAAATAGTCTCACAGTTCTCTGCAGTATCCTCATTATCCAGATTGCTATTCTTGGCATTCTCTTTCCTTTTATTTTGCTTGTTATTTTTCCCGCAACCCAGGCAAGAACAAAGCTAAAATGCTGTTTTTACTATAATGACAGACATGGTTTACTTTGTATATAACTCGACTTATTTGTTCATATTACTCTTAGTTTTTCAGAGGGTTTTATTTTATATTACTGAAAATACAAAAAGAAACCACCAAACCTGGGCCACTGAAGTGAAAAACCAGGATGTATGTTAATGGTATCTTGATTATATAAATTATTATCTCTTGCCCGGCACTGAAGGATTTTCCAGTTATTAGCTGGTATTTTCAGAAGTCCTGAGCAGCTGTTTAGAGGGGCAGACATACTCAGGAGTCCTAATTTGCCTGTGGAGCACTTTTGAGGCTCAAGCCAATAATTAAGTGCCCAGGCACGGATTCAGATGTCTAGTAGTACACCACTTTCATTTGGAAATGTATTTATCAGATCTTTAGCAGGCTGTGTGATGTCTTTCCACAGTGTGTTTCTTCTACCTGTGGCCATGGGCCAGCAGGTCAAATGCTGCGCCCGCCCACCTTATTAGCTTTTCTGGCTTTAGACAAAGAATGGGGGTTTGTAATGAGATACCTACAGGATCTGTTTGGAAAGACGAAAAGGCCATTACAGGCCGTGTGCTGTAATGCACAGGCATCCAGCGGTGGCTGCGATGCTTTTGGAAGTATGGAGGGAAACAGAGAGAATTCTTTAAAAAAAATAATATTCCCGTAGTTCTTAGAACTTATAACTGGGAGTCACCACCTTGCTGGGCTTCTGAATGGTACCAGTGACCGCCGCACTTCAGGAGACTGGACATTTCCATGCCCTCGAGACCTGGGAAGAGCACAGCCCATCCACAGGGCACTGCAGCCATGAGCACCATGTAAGAAGAACCATAGGATGGCAATGGGCAGACCATGGCCCAGCGGCTAAGAAAAGCCAAAATACCTTCTGAGTCCCTGACAATTTGATCTGCAGGAAGACTTTTTCCTGACTCCAGAGTGAGCCATTTGAGCTCTGGTAAGTAAAAAGGAGTAAAATGCAGGCACCTAAGAAAACTTCCTCAGTACTATTTTAGACGTCTGCCTTGCATGCATCTAGTGGCCTGTCCCAAGTTGTTGTCACAGCTCTTTGCTTCAGGGGAAAGGGGAGAGGGGAACCAAAAGTATTCGGTCAATTTTTGCTTGACAGACAAAAAGAAAAAACTCCAAACCCTCCCACTCGGTTGCTGTCGTCTGAAGAGCTTATGCCCAAGTTTCACTTCTAATCATCTTGCTGAGGACATGACAGTATTATCAAAGCTTCTTCTGAAAAATTCAATTTTGCAATAGCAGGAAAAAAATAAAATGAGAATGACTTTAGACAGAAAACACTTATAAAGACTGAAGGTAAAATGACAATTTTGATTTGTTCCCGTATTTTCAGTTTTGCTCTCTTATTACAACCTGTTGCCTATCGCCTCAGGAAGACTTTGACTGGTTAAATGTGCATCAGCCAACACGAAGCACTTCAATGTTTTTTAAAGTATTTAATGTCTTCTTTTTTTATTTTCTCAACATTTTTAAAAAATGTAAACTTATTAATGAAAGTCCATGCAAGTCTGCTTTGTCATGGAACAAATTTTGCAATGAAGTGCTTTGTCATTCACTGTCTGGATGACCACAGAGGACCAGGTCAAAGCCTGTCCAGCCCTTGCAGCAGTGATCTTCCCCTGCAGAGGTGGCAAGCTGGTTCCTTACCACCAGGCTGGGGCTCCGGGACTTCCCAAACCTCAGGCTGTGGACCTGGACAGACTCTGCTGCTATCCAGTTGCCTAATCACAGTTCTGGAGTCTATGTGTATTTTCAGCATGCATACACAAACTGTGAATGATGCACACAGTTTGAGTTCTATGAAGGCATATCTTTTCATTTGTTTGCCTAAACCTAATATTTAATAATTGCCCCAATGCCACCTCTGTGTGGCATTCTGAGAGGCGGTTAATCACCATTCTTGTTCATCTGCTCATCTTGATTTTATAAAACCTTATTATATGTGGGTACAGAATAAATCTCTTTTCAGGAGCTAGGGAAGATACAGACAGAAGTGAGCTCTAATTTCCAAATTCTAATCCAATGACCACTGAACCCAGCCCATGTCCGGCCAAGCAGGCTGGCAGCATTAATGAATGCCGGTGTCTAGTTTTCATGACTCATAGTGGGGTGATGTGTCTGGAATAATCTCCGTCTGCCTGCTTCTGCAGCTTCATGACCAGATTTGTTGACTGGAGACAGTTTATACTATGAGGCTGAGCTAGTCCAATGCTTTAACTGTATGTATAGAACCTAAAATTCACACTTTGCATCACAGGGACAATAACATTTTTATTATGTAAAGGGAAACTATTGTTTTAAAATATATTTGCAATTTGCCTGATAAGAAGAGCTGGCTGGGACAATACAAATCTATTTTAAAATTGCCATTTTTCTTATTGTTCCAGTTACTAGGTAAGTCTCAAATCCGATTTCTGGAGAAAATTAAGGGCTAAAATGAAATCTTTGCAATGGCATTGCAAAATATCCAAGGGGGGGGGAGGGGGGGGGAAATACCCAATTGGCTAATATACTGCACAATTTGCCCACGATTTGTAAAATAATGGTACAGTGTGAGTCCTGAAACACACATGTATAAGAAGTCTTCAGCTCATTAGTCACTGGAAAAAACAAACTGCTGCTACCAGCTTCAGTGACTCCTTGTCTCCCTGGAGTCAGCACAAACTTCTCTCGCATATGAGAAGACTGAAGCTGGACCGTAGGTAATTACTGCACAAACGCAAACAGCTTGCTTTTAAAAAGTCCTGTGCGTGTTGAATGTATGTGATAGATTTAAACAACATCATAAATGTAAACTGTACTTGAGAAAACTTTAACTGTGCAGCTGGTTGAGTCCCTAAAGATAAAAGAAATGTTTCCATAACATTTAATTTCGAGTTGACATTTATATAACAAAACCATGGTAAAGCTATGTTTAGCCAAAGTTGTTTGCATATTTTGCATCAGTATCACCAAAGGCTCTTCTCCCTCATTTATATAGTTACCACATTTTGGTAACCACATTTATATAGCAGAGGCAACAGCTACCGCAAAAGGAAAACTGAAAACCAGAGAATTTGTAACATTTGCATAAACAAGCCATCAATTCTGGTATTGTAACTAATCAACAACTGGTTGTGTTCACTTTTGACTGAAGCAATTGCCCTGTTTTCAGTTACGGAGACACACAGCATAGTTCATACCAAGTTCTTGAAACAGAGACACACAGCATAGTTCATACCAAATTCTTGAACATTTAACTGTGAAAACACCCTAACCAATATGATTTTAGTTTTTCAGACAGAAACACACTATTTTTCTTGTTTCTCTCATCTTAAAAGTGTCACAGGAAATGGCTAACCTTTTAGGCTCATACGAATTCATCCTTCTGAATTTGTTTCCTTATCAAGCATAAGGCCACAGAAATGTCTTTTTTTTTTCTTTTTTATTCCAGCCCCTTTGGTTTAGTAAGGAAAGAGGTTTAACATAAGCAGATCCCTTCCTGACTGCCATTGCGATACAGAGTGGGTTCCTGTGAAGTTTTCCCAGATGCATTACACTTGCTATGAGATGCAAAAACACGAGTTCCACATTTGTAGGGTGACATCCCATGCCCGTTGGAATGAGTAAGAGTTTTGCCGTTGACATTAATAGGGTTAAGATTTCCTGAGATGAAATCAGCCCCTTGTTTTTGTAACAAATCTGATGTTCGAGAAACATGTTGTGTTCGCTGCCGCAAGGCACAGCAAAGATGGGCCATTACTGCACTTAAAGGTGTGAAGACACAGTGAGACCGTAGCGTACGTCATCCTGCCAAGGTCAGCTCTAAACAAGCGAGCTCCAGTTCTGACAAAGTGCAGCCAAAGAAGCCCAGAGGTTAGCTCAGGCTAGCTGTCCCATTATTCACCCAGCTTTCCAGACAGGCTGAGTAGTTCATACTTGCGCTCTAGCCTGGCACAATTACGCTACTATCATTACCCAGGCTGACCGCACAGAAACCAGCTTACGAGTGTCCACAAAAGGTCCTGCTGACTTAATCGGAGACTTTTTCAGGCTTAAGAATACAATTTGTGATACAATATCCAAAATAAATTTCTCAAAGAATCTGCTACAGAAGAATAGCGGGTTTTACCTTCATCATCACGCCTACAAAGAAATTCTTTGTAGACATAAGGAAATATAATTTAAAGAAACAAACCAAACCAAACCAGAATGTCTTTAATAAATGCCATGAAAAAGCATGAAAATTTCAATGAAATGGAACATGGGAAATGTTGTGCATCATGAGAAGCAAAACTCAGGGTTTATACTGAGCATCAATTAGGTTATGTGACATCAGTGGCATACCAAAATACAGAGAAGCCATTTCTCACTACTGTTGGTCCTTGCAAGTCTATGAATAGAAATGAATCCAAAAGAAATAAAAGATTATACATCACACACTTTGATGCTCAATAAGTAAGTGTCTCAGGAAGATGCTGAGGACAGCACTCCCAAATGCCTCCCTCCTTCCGTTAGCATCCCTGCTACAGTGCTTTGAGTGACATTGCAGGCAGCAACAAATACAGCACACCACTAATCAGTTTTTTTCATGAAGGAAAGCTGTTTTCTTCATACAGCTTCCAGCCTCTTCTGAGAAACCTCTAGTGTTTGAAATAACAAGTGTTTTTGTACGAGGGCCAATGATGCAAGACAAACCTTGAAGTCAAAGGAATGTGTACATGGAAACAGTGCAGAATCAAGTCTGAAACCAAGAACCAGCTTTCTGTTGTGAGGGTTGCAAAAATGCTAGGACCCTAAGGGAACATTTCCAAGGGTGTTAAGCTGCAAAAGACAGAAATATGTACTTAGTGAGATTTTTCAGATGTTCCTCAAATTTTGCACCTTCTACAGACTTCCTTAAAAGCCTAACTCAAGTAACGTGATAATAGTTTAATTCTTTTTGCCCTGAAAGACATTTAGATGATTTAAAATGTGATATTATGAAAGACAATATGGTCTGACTACAGTTAAATAAGAGTGTTCACTTATATCAGACAATAAAGAATGTGTGATATAAGTAGTGATGTATTACTGGTAGTGGTTAAAACTAAAAGGGCGCAGCTCCAAAGAAGAATGGCTGAAATTAAGTGTATAGCTTAAAATATCTTCCCATTGCTAAAAAATGCATGTTACAGTATTAAATTAAAGACAAGGCACAAGACATCAGACAGTAATCTTTTGGAGGCAAGCTTTGGTTCTCTGAGTGTGTCTGGAAAGCATTCCACATGTAGGCGGTGTGGTCTTGGATGGAGTATCATGGGCCTGGATATGACATTAACAGCCAATCACAATCCCAAAATAGTTAAGGACATCAAATTCATTTTTTTTTCCAGTTCAGTTTCTATCTTGCAGGCTTCCATCCGGGTTATTAACAATGTGGGTGAGGGACTATTGGCTTAACTTGCTAGCCCTGAGTGTTGCCCTAAGAAGAGCTCCCAGTGAGGAGACACTCAGTGCTGCTGAGCCGCAGGTGGAGTGCAGGAAATAGCATTTTGTTTAAGGAACCCCTTTGTGGGTTGTGAAACAAATAACTTTATTTTTCACTTTAAAAACCTTGACAAATCAAACCCCAGAAAGTCTTTAGGCCATTGTCTTGTTAAGACAGCCTTAAAAATAAACGGAAAGAAACTCACGGTGGCATATTACATAGGAAAGTACTGGTAATACTGAATTGTACAAATTATTGACACAAAATATGAGAGGTTCATTTAAAAAGACATGAAAAGTAATTCAGTAAATCATTACTAAGCTTCTTCTTACATAACATTGCATAACAGCAATAAACTCCAAAACAACACTGATTATCTTCAAGTATTGCAAGTGGTAATAAAATGATTTTACACATTCCACAGCCTAAGAACATTTTTGATAGACTTTGGTCCCCAAAATAACAGCAAGATGATAGTGGAGGACTCACAAAGGGAAGATTGTAAAGATACTCAGTGTGAATGCAGTGAGATTCTGCAGTGAAGAACTTCCTGGGAGCACGGATGTGTGCTGATCATAGCTTTGCTTTAGGTCATGTGAGTGTAACTGTCTATTCCTGTCAGAAGGGTCAAGGGAGGAAATGTAAAGATTAGATGACAGTAGAACACCTGCCAAGGGTCTACAGCAAAGAGATCATCCAACAAGATAGATACACACGTTCAAGTGCAACTGAATCAGAGCAATAAAAGAAATAAAGGGCCAAATCGATGTCTTCTACTATTTTGTTCTGTATTGCATAAGTAGATTTAGTTCTTTCATTTTGTTCTAAGAAAATAAAGCTAAGAGAAGTTGTCAGTTACAGACTGATACTCTTCCATATGCAGAGGTCTCAGCTGTTTGGATTGTGTTTCCATGTACTCTTGACATATCTAGTGGGCATATAGTGTTGAAATTACAAATTCGCACAGACTAAGTAACAGCTTTTACTGAACTTTGGAATAAAAGCAAAGTAGCTCTAAATGACTTGAAAGTTATAAAAAGAAAAAAGAAAAAAACATAGAAAGAAAGATGAGATAGATTGTGGAACAATAGACTGTTAAAATAACCTAGTCTCATTTTTATAGCTACTTAAGTGCTCAAAACATAGCCAAATTTCCATGATGCTACTGACTTAATGCCTTTGAAGGCTCATGCCAACAGACTTCTCATATCTGAACAAAGAAAACAAAAGTGGATCTTTTCCATGAGTTACATACAAATCCTAAGTTAACAGGATCCAGATAAAAAGGTAATAACAACTGACAAGATTAATAAACTCAGGCTTGCCCTTCACTTTTAAGCTACATGTAGTTGTATTAAACAGATGTCAGATGCAATTTTACTGCACTAGTGGAGCCAAGCATCCAAGCTATCCTTTGTGCTAAGCCTTTTTGAAAAGATGGTACATTTTATTTGAACATATTTTGTGGTCTATACTTGTCGTGTTAGATGCAGGTCAACAAAATAGTCACCGGTGAAAAATGATCTCTTCCACCCATCGAGGTGACAGCATGAGACTTCTAAAACAAAGGTTCGGGGTGGTGGGTGAGAAAATGCCTAAAGAAATACATCTAGAATAGCTAAAGAATGTGATGAGATGGGAGTTCAGCTGCTATAACAAATTTCCTCTGCTTGCCTCTGAAAAAAACCTTAAAAAGACGAGGAACAAATGTAGTGTCTGGCATTTACTAACACTGAGAAATTATTCCTACTGAATTGCTGTCTTTTCCAGGCCGTATAGCAAATACATAATCAGCACTGCAGACAGACAGTCTAACAACTACCACTTCCTATGGAATCCCTCCTTCCAACCATGCTCAAATGAGCGTGCACTGCTGACACAGCATCTCTCAGTTGACTCGCCAACCTCCCAGGAGAATCTCAAACAGCCTCACGTGAAACCTGCAAAATTATACGCAAATCACCTTCTTCCCCATAAGCTATCTTTTGTGGAGCAAAATAAAGATTTTAGACATATATTTAGAATTCTCTGTACTTTTCTACGGAAATTGGAAAAAAAGCATGTCAGTGGTTGACTATAGGAAAGGTGTACTTTCTCTGTGAATTCAAGTAAACGTCTTCCTTTTCCCTTCTGCATGGATTAATGTGCAATTATATTATCATATTTTTAAAACATGTAATTAACATCCAATCCCATTAACTGTCTTACATTTTATGCACATATAACACATACAGCAATTTCAGTGACAAAGTATTTATTCCCATGCCAGCCTCATGAGGTTCAACAAGGCCAAGTGCAAGGTCAAGCACACGGGTCGGGGCAATCCCGTGCACAAATACAGACTGGATGGAGAATGGATTGAAAGCAGCCCTGAGCAGAAGGACTTGGGGTTGTTGGTTGATGAGAAGCTCAACGTGAGCTGGCAATGTATGCCTGTAGCCCAGAAAGACAACCACATCCTGGGCTGCATCAAAAGAAATGTGCCCAGCAGGTCGAGGGAGGTGATTCTGCCCCTCTACTCTGCTCCTATGAGACCCCACCTAGAGCACTGCATCCAGCTTTGGAGTCCTCAGCACAAGAAGGACATGGACCTGTTGGAGCAGATCCAGAGGAGGGCCACAAAGATGAATAGAGGGCTGGAGCACCTCTTCTGTGAAGACAGGCTGAGACAGTTGGGGTTGTTCAGCCTGGAGAAGAGAAGACCCTGGGGAGACCTTATAGCAACTCTCCAGTATCTGAAGGGGGCCTACAACAAAGCTGAAGAGGGACTTTTTACAAGGGCATGTACTGATAGGGCAAGGCGGAATGGCTTCAAACTGGAAAAGGGTAGATTTAGAATAGATATCAGGAAGAAATTCTTTACTGTGAGGGTGGTGAGGCACTGGAACAGGTTACCCAGGGAAGTTGTGGAGGCCCCATCCCTGAAGGTGTTCAAGGCCAGGCTGGATGGGTCTTTGAGCAACCTGGTCTAGTGGGAGGTGGCCCTGCCCATGGCAGGGGGGTTGGAACTCAATGATCTTTAAGAGCTCTTCCAACCCTAAACCATTCTATGATTCAAAACAAAGTCACTACATTTCCTGCCCCTCCCCTGCAAAAGGCCCTATCTAAAATCGGGTAGGTAGATGGTCTTCTGATGCCTATTTGTAAAATCTGATCTAGCAATCCTCTAAACCATGTGCCGCTTAATATCAGTAATTATCCTACCCTCTAATTTCAAAGACAGATGCTGCTTTGGTTCTGTGCAGGGCCAGAAATGGTCCAGGCTGAGCAGCTCTTATGTATGCAATAGTGGCTAACATCCTCCATGACCTGGTTTGGTTCCACTCAACCTTGTTTGTTTACTTATTTCTTATCCAGCAGAAACTGATGGTCCCTCTTGTCATTCCATGCACCTTAGCCCTCCAGGGCAGAAATCCCTTCCAGCCCTACTGGACAGTTAGGATTTTCCCTCATTCTGAGATGCAAAATAGCTAAATGACAATAACAATCTATTTCCACATTATCCATAATGCCAAGTCTAGAGCAAATGAGAATTCTTTACATCCTCATTCAGCACAACAAAAGTTTAAAATCTTCCCCAGAAAAAAAAAAAAAAGATGGATCCCACAAAGAGAAGAATCCCTGTTGAGTTGCAGAGTGACACTCATAACAGTTGTTGGATTAGGGAATCCTCCTGATTGACTTGTTTATTTAGCAATTTGACATCTCAGAAAATCACGATACCACCTCATATATGGTTATTATACTACTGATGCAAACCATAATTTGATGAATTCAAAATATACTTTTTACAATAAAGCATAATGCTTTCACCAAGGAATATATTTTTGTACAGAAAAAAGACTCTAATCAATAGGCATACTGTTCTGTGCATGCAACAATGTAGGAATCACAAATTATTCTGGTAACTTTCACTCTTCATTAGCAGCTGTTTTGCTCTTTATTGCCACAAGTTAAACTATAGCCCAATGCAATTATATTTAAGTCATATTTTAATTGTTCTTTTCTCTTCATGTTTGAAACATGAGGCAATGGGTTCACCTTAGAACTGTAACACAGATATCTGCAGCTTGGGTAGCTGCCTGTGGTCCCATGAAGAACAGGTGCTTTCAGGATGAGATATGTTTAACAAGGTTTAGATTTTAATTTAGGAATTAGAAAATGAACTGTGTTGTGCATAACAGCAATGGCACGTCCCAGTCACAGTCCATCTGCCCCTTGTGTCTGAAAGCTTTCGCTAATAGCAGTATAGATGAGAATAGAGGGAGCACATAGAATACTTCCTTAGATTCTAGTACAGGACAGGGAATTGCAGCACCAGGTATAGTATTTTTGTATTTAATACCCATTGATACATTTATCTTTAATAAATTTGCATATTTTCTTCTACCCTTTTTTTCAAACCCTGTGACAATGTAAAAGCATTACGTAAAAGGGTCTCTCTATTGACTGTAAACACTCTTAACCATTCTTATGTAGACATTTGCATTGCGAATTACATGTCTGATTATTATTTTTAATCATGATCTTTCACATTTGACATAGATTTCAAATATTTCTTCTGGCCACTTTCTTAAATCATAACATTTTTTGGCAGGTGGTTCAAACACGACTCAACAAAAGATATACCTTGGGGCGGAATTTTTCGTATTTATTCAGATTTCAATTTAGGAGTCTTCTGTGTATGTCAGTGAGAGACATGTCAAGTCCATTATTTAAAAATAAAGCATCAAGATCTTGAATTATACAACCAAGATCAGAAGATACAGGCATCATCCAGATATCATGGTTAGGTGGCAATAAATGCACAGTAAAAACAACAATGGCACCTCAGTTACTGTAACTGTGTCCCAATTTGTTAGACATGCAAGAGATCAAAGTTCATTCTTGTGCTGAAGGACCCCCATGTGAGTGTATGCTGATGGACTGGGTATCCTAGGGCTTCTCAAGTGTCACTAGATGCTTATATTTAGATAACTTCCACCCTTGAAGTAGACTTTTGGGTGAACCAATTTGATCTTCAGGCTAATTGACTATGTGTGATGAGGTCTGCATGGTGAGCTTACCCACCTGGATGTAATCCTGTTGCTAATGTCATGTAAGGTACCTTAAAGTATGTTCTGCCTCCAGCTACTGCACTAGAAGGCTGAAAGTCTCCTAGAGATCATGAGTCATACCTATCAATGCCACACAGATGTTTAAGATACTCTAGGACATTTCAAATATCACTAGATAGCCGTATTTTAGGCAACTGAATGAAGTGCCTAGTGTGTCTTCAAACAATTACATGCATGTTGATAAAGTATCTTAAACTGGAGCCGAAACCCATTCTTCTGATAATGTCAACATTTAAACTATCCCTCTGAAATTTATACTGACTGAAGTATGTACGATGTGGAAAGAGAAAAGTGCACGCCTAAGGTTGCTTCCGATGGATTATAGATATTTTTGCTGCAAAAGCAAGTTATACTGGGATAAATATTTTCTCATTAAGGTGATAAAGGTAAGGATGCTGTTAAAAGTCAAATCAGACCTTTCAGAAGACTGAGAAAAAGACCACAAAACCTAATTCACTATGGTAAAGTCACCCCTAGGCCAAATATTAGTATCGCTTATGTGAATACAGCAATAGAATTAAATCCACTGGGGTTGATTTTACCTCTAGAGAAAAATCAGAATTAGGCCCTGAGAATTGAGGGGAAAAAACCCCAGAGGACTGTATTTCCTTTCCATACCAACCTAATAAAAGCCAAGGAGATTGCAATCCAACTTTTCTAACACAATTAAAAAATTCTCTTGAAACTATCGCAGAAATGTCTCTCCCCTCCTGCCTTGCAGAAGAAAACCCGCCAATGCCAAAGAAACATGACACACAAAATTTTTCTATATTGGCTTTTGAATAGATTTCAAGGAAGGAAAACTTCGGTCCCAAAGCTAGGTACTCAGGCATAATGCAAAAAATAGTGTAGGTCAAAGTTATTTTACTCTTGCAGCTGTAGCAGCAAACATTGGAAACTTGTGTTAGAAACTGCGTAAGCACTGACTTCACCTGCCTGCTGCTCGCAGCGACATTTAACTGAATAGGGCTACTTTTTCTGCTTTTATTTGACCTATTATGCCATCACCAGCTATATACTTTGGTTTACAATCTAAAAAAGCATTAAGAGAAGAATGCTTTCATCTTTCAAGTAATTGGATTATGAACTGGCTGATCTAAACTTAGTATCTGTTTAAAATGAGCTTTTCATGTCTTCTTGGGTTAAACCCTCTGTGAAACTCTGTAAAGGGTGGAAGAATTCTTCCCTGTCCCACGGGCTTAATATGAAGTTGTACTGGTGAGCAGCATTTGTACACTGATGATGACAGGCCTCTGTATAAATAGCCAGAGAAGTTCCTTGTGTTGTGAGGAACTTTAAAAATAGGAAGGTCAGTCTGACAGAACCGCAGGGCCAAGCGCAGTAAAACTCCACGGAGGTGAACAAACACGTTTTGGAAAGCACTATTCATCTCTCATCATCTCCGTAACAGAAAAGGGCATACTTTGTGTCTGCCTTTGGAAAAATGTTAGAAAATGCTTCTCACTGCTGGAAGCAGTGTAACTGGTTGTAGCTATAGTAGATGTTCCTTACGGGTCAGATCCATCTTTGAATACGCCCAAGGAAAGATCAGTTTCCCTGTGTCTGAAATAAACCAAGTCAAGATGACTCAATGCACATGCATGAAAAGAAGACGTGGGATCAGTCACTCCAGAGCCCAGTCAACAATGATCACGCAACAGCTATATAAAACATTTTTCTTTGATCAAAATGCCACCATACTGTCAATACAAATCCTGGACTTTGTTAAAGAAATACAAGACTGCTTGGAAACAAACTTTTTAGAAAGAAAAGGGCATTCCCATGCTGATGCAGCTGATAAATTTAGAAATAAACCAAATGTTTTTTTCTCTGAGGCTTTTCATCCTAAACCTGGGGTTTTGACTCCTCTTTTAATGTTCATTATCCCCAAAGTAATTTCAAACCATTAATATTTGCATTATAATGCAAAAGCACACATACGGTCAAATCACTTGCGTGTGAAGCAAGATCCACAAGATCTAATTTTAACAGCAGCTTGGCACCACGGGCTTTTATGTTGCCTAGGTGTTTTCATTACTGCATTACATCATTGACATCAAATCCTTTCTAAAACGTCACCGTTTTCTGTTTAGTCTTTGTTTATTTTCACAAATATGTAAATATGGAAAACAAAGCCATGTTAAAACGCAGAACTTAAAAATTATTGTCCCTGATATATCACACTTGGTTAATAACAGAGAAGTTTCCAGGTTGCTTGATTATTATTACAGAATTTTTCCTTCATCTGTCAGAAAACTTTTCCTGCTGTACCTGACCAAAAAGCTTCACGCATTTCTCTCGTAACACTAGCTAGTGTTATTATTACAATGCCACTTCTTGTAAATAGTATGAGATCGAATTTTCTGGACCACTCCATTTTGCAGCCAATTTAACAGGTACTTCCTCTGAAATACAAAGGCCAAAAATAAACAGATTCAAATAAAAAAATGGGCGTGCAACATGATTTTTGAGGTCAGGGGGGCAAACACTGCCCTGGAAGAACAGGATAGAGCAGACAGCCAGAGGAGGAAGGTCTCCACCTTGCAGCACTCCCACCTCACGTGCTGTAGATTTCTGAGCGTGACTAGATTTGCCTTGATATTGTTGCAGTGAAAAGCCAGAGGAAACCATCTGCTTCTCAGTGTGGGGAAGGATGAGATATGATGTACACTTCATACAAGTCTAGTCACCAGGATGTGCTTTCAAAATTTTGGACTTTAAGCTTCTGAACATAAGCTCTCCATTCAAATAACGTAAGAGAATAATTTAATCAGCTACATATAAAATATACCATGAAAAATAATCTTGTTGAACTTCCCTGGGGGGCAGAGTAATGGACTAGGTGACTCTCAGTGTCCCCTTCAACCATATTTTCTCTGCTACAATACCATATATGATATGTAGACATATATCATTACCCAAGGACATAGCTGGGTAAAATAATAAGCTAACTGCTCTATTCTTAAAATGTTTCTAGAATCAAAGATACATCGAGGCATAAACTTTTACAAAAAATTTTTCAAAAGTTCTTAGGAATTTTAAGAAATCCCAACTAACGTGTTTGGATTTGTGCTCACAGCCCAGAGCGCCAACTGTATCCTGGTCTGCATCAAAAGAAGCGTGGCCAGCAGGCTGAGAGAGGTGATTCTGCCCCTCTACTCTGCTCCTGTGAGACCCCACCTGGAATATTGCATCCAGCTTTGGAGCCCTCAACACAAGAAGGACATGGAGTTGTTGGAGCCAGTCCAGAGGAGGGCCACAAAGATGAATAGAGGGCTGGAGCACCTCTTCTGTGAAAACAGGCTGAGACAGTTGGGGTTGTTCAGCCTGGAGAAGAGAAGACCCTGGGGAGACCTTATAGCAACTCTCCAGTATCTGAAGGGGGCCTACAACAAAGCTGGAGAGGGACTTTTTACAAGGGCATGTACTGATAGGGCAAGGGGGAATGGCTTCAAACTGGAAAAGGGTAGATTTAGAATAGATATCAGGAAGAAATTTTTCACTCTGAGAGTGGTAAGGCACTGGAACAAATTGCCCAGGGAAGCCATGGATACCCCATCCCTGGAAGTGTTCAAGGTCAGGTTGGACAAGGCTTTGAGCAACCTGGTCTAGTGGGAGGTGTCCCTGCCCATGGCAGCGGGGGTGGAACTAGATGATCTCTAAGGTCCCTTCCAACCTAAACCATTCTATCATCCTATGTTACTGCCAAATTAGGTGTATGTAAATTCTAAACAGGTCTAGCATATATAGATAACTGGCAGCTACAAGAGCTCAGACACCCAAAGCTCTTTTTTCAGTCATTCCTGGGATTTCTAGATGGAAGTAGCCATTCAGGTTGCACACAGGTGCTGTGGTGCATTATTCAGTTACACCAGGATTGATGCCTTGGATATGCTGGGTGGATCTCCTGTGTCCTTAGCGCTGGATTTGAGAAACTGGACATGTGCTAAAAGTATCTGACTTGCTGTATGCAAGCAGAATAGATGTGCAGCTTCTGAGAAGGTGTGTAGTCTAAGAAGCCCTGGACAGAAATATAAAAGCCCATGCAGTGCATCAGGACTTCAAACACAGCCTTGATGTCCATTCAGTTCTGTGTTGTGTTCCTTCATTTGTTTCTTCATCAGAATTTTGCTTTTTTTTTTCCTTTGCTGCGCTCTTTTGCATACTCTGTTCTAAACTGAATGCACATACTGAGTTCAACTTAAATTCTTCAAAAAAACCCCACATTCAGAAACATTCAAAATTGGACAGATTAAGTTATTAAAATCCCACATTGCATAAAAAATGTCTAGAAGAAGGCAACCGAATGAGCAAGAGACAAGCTCATGCATTTCTAAGTGCAAATATAATCAAAATGATTTTGCAAAAGCAAGAGGTGAATAAGAACAGATTTCCTAGAAACTTTCATAAACTCATTTATCTCAGCAAAAGTACATGGCAATCTCAGCAGGATTCTGGCCAGAGATTTCTGAGACATTATAAAAGCAAGAAGGCTTGCTTTTTTGGATATTTAGCATTTTCCCAGTACAGCTAGTATAAGTTCACAGCATACTGAAGCAGCTATAAAGTTCTCACTAACATGGCATGAGTCCCAGGGCTCAGAAGCTTTTAGTTTTCTTTCTTTTTTTTTTTTTTTCTCCTTTCTTTCTTTTTTGGTATTTCTTTTTGACTCCTTTGGTCAGTGTGGTATGATTTTTCAATTAACATTCTAAATACCCTGACAGAAAAGCACTTATTCATTAGCTCACGTATTTCTCTAAAATTATAAAGAAGTTCCTGGCATCCAATTTAAGTGAGCAAGCAAGTTTATCTGACAACAGCACTTGCATCCATCTCCATCACTGTACATGTATGCACAAATAAGACTAGTAGCAGAGCTGAGATGCATTTGGAAAATGTCCCAACAAGCTCATCACAGTATTGTGATTAATAACCATGTTATAAGTATCAGGTGATCATTAAGCATATTTCAATGAAATAATTTAAAATTAGTCAGTCAATACAAGCATTAGTCAATAAGATTTATAAGCTTTTCATATCTTAAAAATGTTCCCTAGAAATGAAAGATGAGCTATTGCCTGTATGTATACTGACTAATGTTTTTTGTACACACTGAAAACATATGGTATTCTTTACCATGGCTTGGACTTTTGTAAGCTGATAATTTTCTCAGTATAATAAAATAAGCCAAATTTTTGCAGCCAGCTTTATGTTGCAGTTATTGTAGATGTTGATTGCTTAATCTATCTTGTTTCTTTTCCCCCTAAATTCTTCACAGCTTATGATATAGGGTCAGTGCTTTCAGGACCTACGTTACTTATTTATTACTTTCTGCTTTTAAATTAAGTACATTTGTCTTAAATGTCTTAATTGGTAGAAACTATGATTCTGAAGATGGTAAATAATGTTCAAATGAGTGCTAGGGATGAAGTTTTGTTTTCTGGAGAACTTATTGATGGAATAAAAAAACAAACCCGAAGACACAAAGAAGCAAGGGGGTGGGAATAGACAAGTCTGTAGAGCTCCACAAGGTGTTGAGCTCCACTGTAAGTATTTTAGCTTAATGTGTTGTGTCAGGAAGACTCAAGGTTGGATTACCTTTAATGGTCCCCCCTTAAATGAAAACTGAAATCTGAAATTAAATCAATGATCAACACTTTCTCCCTGTCTTGAATGCATCAAGATTCCTGCAGGAGGTTTTATAATGTTTCCAGGATGTGGTTGATGAACCAAGCCCAGCTGCTTCACCACACCAGAATGGCGAAAAACCCAACATGGAGCAGAGACAGGAAAAATAGATCTCCATTATTTTAGAGATTCAAAGTTTTGTTGCAACAGAAACGATACTAGTAGTTGGATTATGAGAGTAAAAAATGCCATAAAGCAATAGCTGGAAAGACAGACAAAATCTATTGAATGGACTGAATGTATTTGATGATAATGATACCAGCTTTTAAATAACTTGTCTGAAGCAGAACTAGAATACTCTTCTAACTTTAAATATTCTCAGGGGAAAACAATAAAGAGAAAGTTTCCATACCATGTTAAGCATTGCCTGTTTGAAGCCTGTGAGTTTTGCAATTTGCTGAGAAATACAAGTTCTCTCTTTTTTGAGGGATTTATCTGTGGGTGTACAGTGCACTTTATATGCATGAAGAGGAAGTGCATGTGGTCACAGGTATTCCTTTCTACGTGTGCCTGATGGCCAGTGCAAGCCCATGCGTGGGTACAGTTATTGCTGCAGAGAAGAGTTCAATTCTGTGCATTTTGCTCCAGCACAGATCCAGCAACATTTCTGCTGCCAAGGTCACCTTTCTGCCCTCCTGCGAAGACCCACAGTCTCTCGCTTTTTGCACCCTCTCAGTGACAGTATCATTATTGGCAGCTTTAGAAACATGGTAGTCACTTAGATCAAGTTCTTGAGATAGACACTAACTCTCTAGTTAAATGACTCCAAAAATTTACAGCTGCAATGACATCCTGGAAACCTTCACCAGTGTGTATGTTTATGTTACCTCTTTTTTTTTCCCGTTTGTATTTGGAATAGGCATGGAGCCATGCTGGCAGACCACAAACAATGGCAAAGGAAACAAATGCCAATCCCAACGAGTACCTGGGATGTCCCTGATGTTCATCCTCATTCAAAGGCTGATGCAGGAGAATGAAGCAGGTTTTTTACCACAACAAACAACATATGTGTCCCTAAGAGGGATTTTCCATTCCCCTGTTCTCATCCCCTGATGTCTCTGGTGATAGAAAAGCCTGATTAATGAGCTGCTTCATGGATGTGCTTCCGTATCTGCATTATCCTACCATACATGACAGATGCATTATTAACCCTAATGCAGAGACAGGCGTAAACTCATTGCAGGAGTACTAGGGTGTCCAGGAAGGTTAAGTGACAATGGCAATCCATGAGCTGAGTACTGAGGAAACACTTTGCAGAAGTTTTGGTCCTATAAGGTCTCTCTTTTGCCTCAGAAACTGGTTCCACTATTCTCCAGCCTTGTTTATGCTGTGGAAGTTTACAAAAGGTTTCTTTGGTCCCAGCTTTTTGTAAAAGCTTAAGGATTCAGCCCCCAGATGTATAGATTCACAGCCACAGGCAGCCACAAGGTTATCAGAAGGTCCAAAACCCCTTTTAACTCTGCAAGAATCTTCAATCCCCCTCTCTCCAGCAGCACTGCTGTTTCCAGGAGGGCATCGCAGCTTCTCCCTGGCCCTTCAGGAGAAGCACAGACCATGGACAGTCCCTGATCCGCTCCGCACCAGGGGGTGGATGAGGAGGAAGGGAGGGAAGGACAGTGGTGGCTCAGCTGAGGCTGCAGCGCAGGACCTGGGTCTGGGGCCACCTCCCCTCCCGGGATCAGGGCTCTGGCAGCACCCACTCCTGGTTGTGATGCCACAGCTGCCAGCAGGTGGGTGGCATGAGGGTGAGTCCCCTGGCTCGCGGTGACACTTCAGCTGCCTTACCAGTGTTGGCCACGAGTGCTGGAGTTAAGCAATATGTAGAAGAGTGAACTCAAAATAAATATATCTCAGAGAAAAGCCTGGCTAAGGCTGACACTGGATGATTCACGCCCAGCGAGGCATGATGGAGGGGCAGTGCGCTCCCCCGTGGCCCCATTTGGGGCAGAAGGTTGGATGCATTGCCCAGAGACTTGCGCAGACTGGGCTATAACTGCTGACCCTACTTTCGGTACCGTTTTAAACCTGAAAGCAACTCCAACTTGTATGGATCCATCCTGGAAGACAGGATGGAAAAAGAAAGCCTGCCCCACAGTGCCCCAGGAGCCTAATGAATGGGTGTTATAATATGGGAGAGGTCCTCTGAGAGCTTCCGGCATGTGAAGAAGGATAAGGAGAAAGGAAATCAGCTCCTGTAATAGGGAGAGAAGCCCTTAAGAAAAAAGCAGTCCTCTGTGATACAATTCTCTGAACCGATATTAGCAGGACTAAGTGGTTCATACGAACTCTTCAGCCCCAAGCCACCATTTGGGAGGTATTAATTGTTTTTCCTGACCTCCTAGCAATCTGTAATTAGAGTGCTGGCAATTGCATTAACCTTTTACTAACATAATCTTACTAAAATTTTTCAAAAGGCTCTATAAAGTTCAGCTTGCTGTAGTGTATTTATTTTCTATAATTTGTCCTATAAATTTATTGTTTACTGCTGTCAAGAATGGGAGTGACAGGCTGTATACCGCCAAAATCAAGGGAAGATGCTTAAGCTATGCTTTTACTTAAGCAAGAATTTTAAACACAGAAGCCACCAACAAAAATGCCAGAGGAGTAATGTAATCTCCATGCTTGAACAGTTCAAAAATCTTTTAAGAAAATGTACAGAGCTTAACATTTCTTGTAAAAATGGGAGTCTGTTGCTTTCCATTTTGTTTGATTTGTCCAAAGACAGAAGCATACAACAGAATCTGGTTTGCTCATGCATTGCAGCTACAAGGAATTCCTCCTGCCAAGATCTACATAAGTAGAAATACATATGGCAGGGAGAGGCTGTGTTGGAAATGCAGTATTTTTGCTGGGCTTTTTGATGGCTTCAGTCAGTACTCGAGAAACACAAATCATTTATGAGCATTTCCAGTCTGCAAATGACTATATACATGAACATATACAGAATTACTTTACACAGCACTCCTGGAGGATATTAGACACAGGTCTTTAAAGAAGAGGAAACGAAGATGCAGAAAAGTGATGTGCCTAAGGGTATACATAGAGAGAGACTATACCAACAACTATCTTCAAATATACAACCTTTGAGTTCCCATTGCCAGACTACCCCATGTAGTTTGCTCCTTCCCTTACAGCAAGGGATATAGTGCCAGACCGCTGGCAGGAGAAGTGTAAAGGAACTTCATCTAACGAAATAAAAAACTGGACTGCAGGTTCAACAGTCACTTGAGTAAGGCAAATGTAACCATACAACTCTACAGAAAAATAAATAAGCCTGAAGAGATGAGCTTAGAATGTAAGGGATGCAAGCAACGTACAACAACAAATACCTAAATTTAGTTTACTTAAAGTACCTGCAAACAAAGAGCCAATCCTGTCTGCCTCAGACACAGAAAACATGAGCACGTACTGTCGCACAGTACTGTCCTGCTGGATGCACTACGTCAGCACATCCCTGCATCACATCCCTCTGAACGGCCACGCCACGCTGTGCGGCGGTCCAGACGACAAAGGTCACAGAGGATGCTTCGTTGCTGTCGTCACTAAACCTCAAAGGAATATCATGAAACATTCATTAGGCTTTTGGAAGAAAAGGCAGGTAAAGCGCAGGATTTTAGTGCCGCAAAATAAAGAAAGGAAGGGGCAATTAGCCTCCACTCATAAAACTTCTGACAAGGTCTGTGCAACACTCCTTTACGTGGGCTTTTTTTTAGATGATATATTAGTGACAAAGCATCTAGACGGCAGGTCAGTAAATGCAGGTTTACCCTTTTTTGCTGTTTTTTTTGAAAATGAAAACACAATGAATATGTACAGATGCATCTAGAAGTTATTATTGCCATTACTATTACTAGTAATACTACTTATTACTGCTATGAATGCTACTTATTAATAACGCTAGTGCTACTACTTTTAACCTAATTGAGCTTTGTTTTCACTGACATGGCTTTTCTCGAAGTTTAGTATTCTGATTTTCTTTTGCCTGCGGAAAGGGGAAACTGGTGTAGTACTGATAGTGGTTAATGCATCTACCAGTCCTGTTTCACATTCATTGTGTTTCCTGCGATACCAGTCCTGGGTTTGTGCCATTTTTCAGCCTGAAAACTGTGCTGCCTGGTACATCTCACCACATAAGCCACAACTGTCACCTTCTCTCAACTCCGTCACTGAAAGCAAAGCAATCCTGGCATAAGATCACAAACTGCACTTAAGCAAAATACATCCTTCGTGCTTCCATTTTCCATGGTTCTGGCCAAGAAAAGGGTTTTGTGAACCCGTCTTCCCTGCTTTGATTTAATTTTGGTGCTCTATTTTTCCTTGTTTCTGTAGCGATACTACTTTAACTCTATTTTCTTACTGTTTTGCCCAACCTCACTCTGGATCATATCCTTCTTTGGTGTTATGTTTGCTGTGCCCTAAATGCCCCTATTATTTTTTCTACAATAATCATTGTATGTGCCAATTATACATACTCATAATCTATAAAGTTTTTACATATTCCTTCTTTGTAGTTACAGTGATTTACTCTTATGTACTATCCAGAATCTTTTACTAACCTTTCTATTTGTATCGTCTTATAACTTTAGGTAAACTGTCCTGCTTGTCCAGTTTTTAATTTGCATTAAAACTGAGGAAAAGAGTAGTTTGCTTCTGTTTTGTTGTGTTACAGATATCCCATTTCTCGTACTGTTCCAAGACACAAGGTTGAAGAGTCAATTTTAATTTGTATTGAAGGGGTGGAATATTTATTTCAGTTTGTAAAATAAACCTCTGTGATATGAAAGATTGAGTTCATTTATCTCTGTACTAGCTATGACTGTAATTTTAAAGTCATCGTCACCATCTTGCATATATTCAGTGGTGATAAGGAAACCCTTTCCCTCCCCTTCCGACATCCGGATTATTCTAGAGTAGTCCAACCTTGTATCGCACCCATAAGCACTTCACATTCCCAGAAAATGTTTTTTAATCTTAAAAGGTCCAGTTGCTTGAATTCCCTCTTTAATGGCAGGGAGGACATGTTTGCCTACATTAGGTTAAACTACCTGCATAGCAATAAATCTCACTGCATGGTTCAAGCAATTTTGGAAGAATACAAGATCTTAATTTCCTTAACCTTCATGTATGAAAAATACTTCAGTAAGCAAGGCTTTTATCATGGCAACAGCATTTCCTGATTGAAAGATAGGGAAAACCTAAATTCTGCCTTCAGTGTAACATCAAGGTAGCTTCACTGGCTTTCTGCTTAGTGTATACAACTTGGCTTTCTATTTTTGATTAGTCAATTTATTTTTGTTACCGAGCAAAAAGTTCGTATCAGTGCCCAAAGTGATGATGATATTCTGAGAATGGTAACGCTGTGGTGGAGTAATCGTATGAAAAAGAAGAACCAGCGCCAGTTTTCCATCAGCTTTACAACCACTGTAAAAGCTGAAGTCAAATGCTGAGAACTGTTACAATTCTTAAATAGCTTAAGCCAAAAACTTTTAAGACTAGATACCCAAAAATAGCATTGTAGTAAATTTTGTACAGACTTTCTATTCACTTTTAACTACAGAAGAACATGTGTTATAATTGTCCTCTAACTCTTGAAAAGGAAAAGGCAAAAGTCTAAGCTACCAGCCACCAAAAGCACAAACAGTATTTTTAGAAGCACATAATAAAACTAAAGGAGAAGGAATGAAAGCAGCACTGGGAAGCAAGTATGCATAACTGAGTGATATTTTAACATTTTCTGTCATAATCAGTTTAGACAAGGTTAATTTCTGGGTACGCTGCTTATAAGGAACATGTACAACATTAAGCGCCATCTGTTGCTTGTGGTGGAAACCATGAGCAGAGCAGCAGGCAGTATCTGAGGAAGGGATCTGGTTCCTTTAGGGGAGGCTTCAGCAAACTCTTAAACAACAACATCAGGCACCGCGCTGAGACATCCTTCCCATTCGAGGATCTTAACGTGCATTACCGACACTTATCACATCTCTCAGCCACCAAGGGAAGCAGGTAAACCTACTATCTCCTCTATTAACAGATTGCAAAAGTGAAGCACAGAATGGTTTTTACAGATCTTAAGAGTTTATGAAGAGGTGTGATGTGAATAGGCAGAAAACAGGTCAACTCCCCATCTTGTAGCTAATTTTCTTCTGGACAATACTGTCATAATGACTTCTGTAGCATTGGTGGGTTTTGAAGCCAAATTGTCAAACTTGAACAGAAAGCAGCTATGTTTCATCTGCCAATGGGTATTCTTGACTCACACTGTCCATTTTGGAGCAGGCATTTCAGTAACCAGACAACTGCCCAGCTGCTGTCATGCAGTACCTGGAGGTCTGCAACACACCAGCATTGAAACTTTGAAACTATTGTATTATGAAATACCCTCCTAATACCTGAAATTCTTGTCAAACCATTTACATTCTTGAATTTTCTTACTGAAAAACCACCCCTTGCAAATTCCCCAAGCACACTACCATCTAAGTGATCCGATCAGCATACGACGGGTATAAATCTATTAACAGTGAATTGTAGATTGTGCAAAGAACTAATGTTTTTGCAGCGAGTCCCATTGCGAGTAGGGAGTTTTTGAAGCTGCTAAAGCAGGTTCAACACAGAAATATTAGGATTCTTTTCAACAAGCGGTCCCGTGCTCTACGAGACCACATCCTCAGAGGCACGCTTATACATTATACATCAAACAGCTAATCAAGCCACTAATCTCACACTGTGCTCCTCGCTTCCTGTGGAAAGCTAAACTAAACAACAGTGTGTGTTCAGCTGCAGCCTGTTTGGCAGCGTCTTAGGCATTTCTCCAGCTCGAAGACCAAGTATTTAAGCGAACAACTGAAAGTTGCTGTATAATTAAAAGATAGTTATTTCTGAGTTCTTTGTACAAGCCTCCCTCTAAGCTGAGAGCTGCTGCTAAGCACAGCGTCAAAGACCACACGGTACCTAACCAAATATGATAACCTTTATCTCAATTAGGTACTGCACTGTTGTCAGCAAAGAGTAAGGCACATGGTCATTAGCAGACCTGGTGGGTAAACAGATTACCATCTTTTAAGGCTGATTTTCTGCTTTACTTTTTGGAAGAACGGTGATCTGTAAAACAGGAGGAGGTTATTCACGCGGGTAATCACCCTGGATTCTTGTGTAGTCGAGAGAGAAAGCTATATTCGCTGAACTGCTCTCTGAAAAAGCTTATTTCTATCATTTCTACCAGACTTTGAAGTTAAGGTACCCAAGTCAGATGCCTACGGTAAGCAAGTGTGACAACGGCCAACAAAGGGGCTTGCTCATACAAGAACTTAAACCACAAAAGAGTCCAAATTTGCAGCCCATCAACCATGATTATTGGAGGCAATTAACCCATTCTGCCAGCATAGCAACATCAAAATATCAGGGTGAAAAAGTGATATTGTCCAGGGTTTCTCAAACAAGATATACTGTTCAGAAAGCAATAAAACATTTGCCTGATCAAAATCTCCAAACCTCCCAGGAGCCCAAAGTTTTAAAAATTAAATAGAAAAAAATCCATGTTCGTTCACATAAATAGATTTACTTGCATTTCTGGACTTTCTGTGTCTGCTACACTTATTAGGGAGGCCAAGAACAAAATGTTTATTGATTTTGGTGAGACACATTTATGTCATACATTTAGAACTCATGTAGAAAGATACAACCAGGAAAGTAAAGATACATGTAGCTAGAAGAGCCAGTCACGCTATGCCCTGTTACTCAAAATTAAAGAGACCTTAGTGGGGGCTTTTCAGGCTAAGTGATTTAATGTGTTCTGAATTCATTCTTTCATTTAAATTGACTTAACGTTCCTCAACATGCTTGTGTACACAAAACCATAGAGAAGATGCCTCTTCAAATTTACCAAAAATAAAAATCTGCAATCAATTAACTCATCTTTCATCTTGTCATCACTTAGACAATGCAGTTGAATAGGTCTCTGCAATGCCTCATTTCTCTGTCCCTCGAGATCTGCCTACACCAGTACGGTTAGAAAAGTTAAGCAGAATTAACTAAACACGCAAAATAAAAATGCATCAATAAAAAAGTATTAATCCCTAAGGTGCACTCCCTCATTCACAAACAAAGCTGTCTTAATTCCTCACTACTTTAACTCTCAAAAGGAGCATCTAAACAAGGCTTTTGTGCACTTAAACTAATTCACTTTCACTTAACACCTTTACTTAACACCCTCCTGTGACAAAGCAATGCCAGCAAAATCCTTAGCATAAACACTTTCAGGAACAAAAACATCTTTATTGCGGGGAGAGTTTCACTTAGGGAACAGACTATTCTCAGAGCAGAATACTTCTTTCGCCAGGGGAAGTCTCATCTCCATTCAGATGGGTTGATGGTAAATGCTATTAAAAAAACCAACCAACCTTCCCAACACCAGGCAACCATATTTAAGATTCTTTAAGACAGTTGTGGCTTTTCACAAGAACTTCTAAAATAGTATAGGTATATTATCTTCCTGCTTCGCGCAATAACATATGAAAAACAATTTCTGGATTTAATCTTTTAAACACCAGTTTTTTCTGGTTTTGAAATTTATTTTATTTTTATAAAGACTTTCAAACAATTTGCTAGTTATCAAATGATATTGCATTCTAGTGCTCATCAGCGTTAGACAATGCCTCTACTCCACACTTTTGTGAAACAATTCAAACATTTCTCTTTCTCATAAGTAGATAGTTACAGTTTTCTGTAGTAGCTTAGCCTATCATTTAGCTTTTTAGCACCACCAAACTACGCCAGTTATAGAACTTGGCATTTCAGGCAAAATTATAACCCTTTGATAGAGTACTTATATTTCTCTCTACAATGTTTGCAGATCATTTGCTCTAGCCATCATTGTGAAATACCAGTAACAGCTCAGTCTTTTTGCTGATTTTTATCACAAACGTTTTCACTGAATTATGCAGGATGCAGAAAGCCAGAGGCAGAGCAGGAACAGAAGAGAAAGCAAAACTAATAGCTGCAATGGCACAGCCCCAGAGCAGAGGGGGAAAGAAGCAGGGGTGGGGTAGGCAGAGCTGGAGGCAAATGGGATGGAGGAGGCAGAAGGATGCTCTGTCCAGTTTGTGCTCAGCCGCTGGGTGACTGCTGCCAAGGCATCATTTGGAAAGTCTGGCTTCCCCGTTCTGGCAGCGGTTGCTTTTCTGAGCATCTTTGTTTTGCTGCTTATTTTGCATCCCACAGTGTCATCTGCCTCTCGCCGTGCCCCAGCCAGCTGTCCCATCCTCCCTCACACGCTCATTACTCGCTACGGCAGGAGTCACAGACTGTGCAAGGATCCCTGAGCTGCAATTGCCACATGTTCGCTACGGTCTCTTTCGCTTTATTACTCCCTAGCAATCATCTCTTGATAGCTTGCTGTCTCTTTCCCCCACTTCTCATCTGCAAACACAAATACATTCACAGTAGTGCATCCACTGGCCTTATTCTGTCTAAGACTCATCGCTCATCCAGTGTGTAACCATTACAAGCAGTGGCAATTAAGAAAAAGCTTGCTTAAAATAGATGAGATGGCTCTGAGTGCACCAAAAGCCCTGTCTACCCCTGCCTTACCCCTCTGGGGCTCCCCCCACCCTTGTCTGTAGCCCAATACCCCATTTCAACCCCTTGAGGCCACCAGTCCCTGCCCCAGTGACGCTGCAGCAGGGCCAGCCTCCAGCTCCATCCCTGTCCTTGTAGGTAGTTGGTCTTCGGGATGGACTTCCCCACCACGTACAGTGCAGCTTGTCTCCAGCCCTGCCTCAGGCTCCAGCTTATTTATCTTCTCTTGGCAGACGCTGGCACCAGACCATCACCTGGTGTTGTCGATGACCCCATCACCAGACCATCACCCTGGTACTCAGCCCCAGGGCAGTGCGTCCTGTGGGGAGGGCATGTCCCTGTGCAGTCAGCTCTTGCTGCTCCTTGATGGGAGGCAGTTTATTTAACAATAATTTCTTACTAAAAGGCAACTTTCTACTTGTAAATTGTAAGTATCCAAACCTTTCTCAGACTCCTTGTCCTATTTAGGGTTTCTCTCTAGCCTCACTGGCTTTGTAAGGAAGAGTTATACCTTAAAGATATGTGCACACCTCTTCTGTCCTCCATGCTTTCCTATTTTGAGCCCCTATGCCCCCAGTTTGGTGCTTAAAGGTAACAGATATGAAATCAGAAAAATGGCCGGGAAGAAAGAGAAAGTAAGGAAGACTGCTACAATCAAGGTATTTTAGTTTTTGCACTTCAGACTTAATGTTTAGACCCGTTTCCCTTTTTCTTCCCAAAACAGACATCTCCCAGTGTCGCCCAGTGCGCTAACCTTCTGCTTGAAAAACTGGTGGGGAGGCGGAGAGCCCTCTCAGGCAGGACTGACCTCTCTTAAGGACAATCTAAGAAGCTACCCAGAAGGAAATAGCTGAAGATGTGGCACTTCTCCTCCTGGAGGGCAGTATGCTCAGATGGGCGCACAGCAGCAGCATGCATCTCTCCTGGTGTCCGGGCAGGTTCTTACTTCAAGACTGAATGGCCATAAACAAGTTTGAAATTGTGAGGCCAACAATCCATGATCATTGACGTGACTTGGAAGGGACTTACTCTGCCCAGTTGTTTCTTGGTCAGAAGTAAGATGACAATGTAATTTGGGGTGCCAAATTTAACTCTCGCAGGGAATGGCTTTTCTCCAAATGTTTGCTTTGGTTTAATTTACATTCAAAGGCTGGAAACATGTCTATCTTAACATCAACAGAGGCTCGATAGAGTGTGCAGCTGGAGGTTAATCTAATATAGAAGCTACTCTGGAGAGCTCGTAAAAGTGAGGCTAACACCCAGCTGGCCGGGGGATATGTCCGTGTTCAGCAGAAGGCGGGATTCTTTACAGAGGAGCTCACATAAGTGTATAAACAACTGGTGAGATCACGCCTTGCCTTTGAATTGGTTGAAGTACTTTTACTATTAGCAAACACGTTTCACGTATGTGCATGTTTAAGCCCTCAGAACAAGGAGAGTAATGGATGAAATATCCCTCCAGAATGAGAAAACAAAATGCAGAACTCTGACTGTAGAGAGATGAGATATAAATGAAGTATATAACATAAACCAGAATAAATGTAAGTAAGATAAATCAATATATTAATCCACGAGCTGAGCCAGACTATTATCACGATTTTAATACACACTTTTGTTGCTTTTGAATGTATTGCACCAATGGCTGGTTCAGTTTCCTAGACACTGTTATATTTGGCTCCGCAGTTTGTTTTGAAAGAACTTGAAACCTCAGCCTGTTTTAAAATTAAGTTAATCTGTGACTTTCTTGCAAAGGGTTGCAAAGAGTGTCCTCTGACGCCTACTGCTTGCCTCTGTACTGCCGCCAAGTACAAAAACGAGCCTTTGAGCCACCTACATTCCCTCCTCAATGCTACGCTTGATTCAAAAACAGAACTCCTATATATTACTTGCACGATGTGGCCATAGTGGTAGCCTTTGAAAAGATTTAACTGCGTTGCAGTAGGAGGAAAGGCTATAAAATTAAGTTTCATTAAAATTACTTTAATAGGACAGAACACTGCTGTACATTTGGGTTCAAGAATATCGTATGAATGAATCAGAAAGTATTGTCAAGCAAAGTCAGAAGATCAGCCTCCTGCAAAGTGGAAGTGCTTCTTCAGGAAGAGACTTTGCGTTGTACAAAATTATTGAAGAGTTAAAAGTATTATAGATGTGCCTCTCCTGCTACTTATATATAAAGCTAATAGAAGTATTACTTGGCAAAAATTTATTAACAAGTTCCTTGAAGAGATACTGGAATGTTTACTGGTCTGAAGGGACTGATATTTTTCCAGTTCACTATTCCCTTTAAATTGTTTAGTTTTCCATTAGCTATAAAATCCTTATGTTTTCACAGTGATTAAAACAGTAAGAAATATTTTCTTCAAAAGAGGTAGATGAAAATGAGCAACACTGAATACTTGATTTGCTTACCTTGTCATTCCTCTTTTCTTTCCAAATCAGTCAAATCCTAATTTTCATGATGCTTTAATTTTGCTTTCAAGCAAAATTATTTTCATAGATTTTGCACACTTTTCTTTTTCTTCTTTTTTGGCACTTTCACAACACAATTCCTTTTTTCATTTCTTTGGGGATGTCCTGGTTTGAGGTAAAATAAGACCAGTTTTGTTCAGTAACTTTGCTTCTTAGCTGGGCCTCTTCTAACTACTGAAATTAACAGCATATTGTGCAATGTTGATGCTCTCACAGTGATAAGACCAATGTTTATAGTTGATGCCCAGGCATGGTATACAGAGAGGACCTTGCTTATACTTATTGCTATAACAGCCAAGGGCAACCAACTTTGTTATTTGCCCCATTGGAGGGTCAGAAACAGAAAAGCTCAGTGGGGTCCCACCTGTAGGGAGGAGCGGATAGGACAGGTGACCCAAAACTGACCAACAGGGTATTCCATCCCATCGGCCTCATGCTCAGTATAAAAGCTGAGGGATCAAAGGGTCAGCTCTCTTTCTCCAATGGACAACATCTGAGGAGGACTCTGTTCATCTGCCTGTGATCCCGATCTTGAATGCAGATCTGGAATCCAATTCCCGTCCATCACTGAGTCCAGCCTGGGACTGCCCCAGTGCCAGACGGTGTCATGGTTGTCATCCTGGGAGCTTGATATGGTTTTGTATATATTTCATTATTTCCCTTTATTTTATTAATATTTCATTAAAGTAGATTAGTTCCTTCTAAACTCATAAGTCTCTTTCTCTTCCTCCTCTGCCTCTCTCTTTGAAGAGGAGTAGAGAGGAGCATCTGTTGGTCCCATCTGGGGTCCCCCAGGTCCCCGGTAGCCGATTTGGCCTAAACCCCGACAGAGGGACAAACTCCCAAATCAGCCGAGAAAAACTGGAAAATACTGAAATGCTGCAATTCCTCCCATATCCAAAGTCTTGCACTGCCCTATTTTCTCAATAATATTGTACAGAGACATTGCAAAAAATGTCGTGAGGCACTCTGTGCTGCTGAACACCCAAGTGATGGAACATGAAAAGTTAAACCATCTAGTGACATGTATTGTCTGCTCCCCCCTGTGAAAAGTTTGTCCCAGTTACAACTACATTTCGCTTTTAGAAAGCATGTGCCACAGCCTCAACTCTTTACACCTTTCCTCTGCTCTCCGCGGGCATCGCTTTAACACAAATTCGCACCTCAACAGCTGCCCCAAGGGCTCCCAAGCAAGATCATGTTCAGCTTTCACAGAAATAAGTCACTGTAAACTCAGTCAAGGGAGCGTGGCGCGAAAGCAGAGGCAGCAATTCATTAAAGGATAGCAACGTTGTGCAAGATTTCCTCCTGCGTATTTTGAATGGTGCCTGAGCTGCAATCAAATATACACACAGAGCATGAAGCATGGTAATGAAAAGAGTAAGTCTGTCTGAAAGAAGCCTACATATGAGCGTTAGAATATTCCATTTGTGACCCCTGTGTAACTACAGATTTCTGACCTCTTCTTGATTTAAAATTCTATTTTATATAAAAAAAAATTCAAAATAATCAATCCCTTTTTATAATATGTATTATAATATATAGGTGTTCATTCCTCTTATTATTATATTTTGTGGCCAGAAGCTAACTTTCATACAGTGTACCGCTCAAATTGCTCTACTTACTGACTACCATTTAATGAAAAAGCCATTTTTCATAGTCAGAGGGTACGAGACGTGCATTTGCTTCTTTGGCACATTGGACCAAATGCCCAGCTGATGAATTCAAAAGAGCCAAGTATATGACCTGAAGCTTTCAAACTGCTTTTGTTGATAATAAAAATATTAAGGTCTGTAAGTTGAAGCAGAATACAGCCAATGCCCAACCTGGCATATAGAAGCATATAGCATATAGAAGTTGCCTGGCATGGTTATGGCAACGCCAGCACTTACAGGATGTAGAAAATTCTACTTGGATAAATATCCCAAACCTTAGCCAAACTCTTCAGCTTTCTAGAGTGTGAGAATATTTCTGGCTAATTTTGACACTATTTTTGACCACTAAGCAGGAGCACAGGATTCCAGATCATAAGTCAAATGAGAGAGGATTGCCTCTCCCATATGTTTTTGAACTTCTGAACGTCAAAAAATGCATATTCCAAAAGTCAGTTTCAAATCTGAATGAAATTTTGGATTAAATTAATTTCAGCTCATATTCTACTGAAATTTCTACAGAGATCTCTAATCATTTGCTATTCAAGACAAAGAAAAAGCCTAATTGATGTTCTAAGGGGAACTGATTTTAATGTGGCATATGTAATACTGTGCAAGCACAAGTTTCCATTACTCTGGTATACTGCGTGCCCATACCTTTTTGCTTGGTAGTCACTAGACAGCTTCTGAAGTCTCAGACTTCCCATGCTGTACTCGAAAACTAAAACTACAACCCAAAATACTCTAAAAATTGCCTAGTGCCTCTCAGAGAAGAACTTGGTTTGATGAATAAAATACCTTTTGGAGATCAATGGCCTTTGAGGGCTTGTACAACTTTAGAAAGTCTAGTGCCAAGTTCATTGCTGGCATAACTCTGCTGATTCCAGAATTTAATGGAGTTACGTCAGGGGTAAATCTGTCCCCTGGTAGCTTGCAGCTAGATGAATGAGAATTACTGCATGAGAATAAAAAGACATCTTATTATATTCCCTGTCTTTGGGTTTAGGTTAGGTTCCTTTCATATTTATTAGGAATGTCTGAAAAATCTCTTAAAGGGTAGATTCATAAAGTTTCTTATATATATGGCTTAGTCCTAGTGAAAACAGCATTAATTAGCAGACGTATAATTGTTAAAGCTGATGTCCTGTCGGAAATATGAGGCTGCACAAGGAAGGTAATGGCCCGTATTTTTCAGGTTCATTTAAATGTAATAAGCTAACATTGCTACTCCCATTAAGACCTTTGGAAATGTAATTAAATGCTCAAATGACTACTAACATGATTAAACAAAGAATAGGGAAGGTTATTAACTAAGCTTATTAAAGACATTTCACATTCTGTCCTGCTCAGTAATAAATCACATTGAATTTTTTTAAAGCATATCAGCGGGCAAGCAATTTTACCATTATCCTGTTCAGCAGAAGATTAGTGCTGGACCACTATTCCCTTTTTAAGAAAAATACATCAGTAATAAGTGTGCCATAGGTTTTTTTGCTTATCAAGTCGTTACTTCTTTGCTAATGCAATAGAGGGAGCTCTCTTTAAAATGCCTACAATCTAATTAAACTCCATATGAACTTATACCTCGAGTTTGGTCTGGTATGCACAGAAGCAAACAGACTTTGTGTATATATTTCTGTATATGTTAAAACATATAGCACTATTAAAGTGCTTATTTAATTAAGGAGTTCTTCAGTAACTCCTTATTTTTCCTCATGAAAAGCTATACTGTCATCAAGTTGCTTTGCAAGCTACCTTCCCCACTAACCTTATATGCATGAAATCACTTCAACTCTGTTCATTGTTGCTCTGTTTAAAGATTCAATACTATGTAAATATTTATTTATATGATAGTGTACACATACACATGCACACATATAGTACATGGTAATATGTAATGCATGCATTTGTACATATTTATATGTACATATGCCATCTATATTATACACATTTACTTATCTATATATGAATTTTATATGAATTAGCATACAAAACATGTATTATTTGTGCATATGTAGAAATGTTTAGTGATATTGCCTTACATTGCATCACTTTTCAACAGTGAGCTCTATAGCCTTTTCAGAGTGCTGTCTTCTAGGATAGAAATTTCTGAAGCTACAGCCCAAATTCCTTCTCTAAGTTTGTATTTGGTTTTATACAGATATACGCATTTTTGAACACAAAGTACTGCATATTTTAATCACTATTTACCACATAGCGTTATCTACACTATTTACCACATGTGTTATCTACAAATCCTACCTGCAGGTTTTTTCGGTATTTTTGTTTTCTTCCAGATAACTGAAAAGTATGAACACTACCTCTGGAGTCTATTATGCCACCACTAGAAACACCTTCATTCAACTATGAGTCTCCATGGACAACTTCCCTTAGCGTTTTATCATATTAATTGCTTTTGAGCCCTATTCTTTCCTTCTCTTTCCAATAAAGCACTTATAGACACCCATTATTCTGCCCAGGACTGAAATCGAGAGAACTAGTTTCCTCTCACATTTGGTTCTTCCTACTTGCACTTTTCAAGCAACGGCACATCAGACTCGTTTCACTTTATCCTGAATTCTAAGAAATGGTAAGGAACTACCATTAAAATGGCAGAAACCTAAGTCTTCCCTTTGAGGACATGGAACAAGCCAGCAAGGGCCTGTTAATGGAATAAAATTTATCCCTAATAGATATTGTTTAAAATCTTTGATCCTTCGTCAAATTTTATGTAATAGATATGGTTTCCCTTCCAAATATCTAACAAATATTTATTAAAGACATCTGGGTTTTTTTGGCAACATTGGTAATAATTTTCCATTGCGTAATAGGCCTAAACAACTTTTGAAGAGACTAATAAGAAGCGGTGTTTTAAGTACAATAAACAAAATTCCTAAAACAGTTTCACTTCATCAGAATAACTTTCTCGTATCTTTAGCCTCTCTTACCAACAGTCCATACTTTATAACTCTACTGAATGAACAAACAGATGTAGCAATCCATACAAATTGGGTTTTCTTCTAGCATTTTTGAAAAGAGAGATTTAGCAGTTTGGATTAACTGTTAGTTAGGTATATTTGAGCTTCTGCAGTGCTTATCTCCGCTTTTGGGGCAGCACATTAAAGCCATCCTCTGCCTCATTTTCTAAATAATTTTAATGACAATACAAGCGCCAAGACTTTATATTGCCCATTTCTGTGCGCTTGCACAGAAAGAACCCATGCGCCTCCACAAACTACCCAGAGTCATTCCACCGTGGTCTGCAAGTTGTGTGGCACCGACAAGCAAGCAGCTACTTACAGGAATAAACCGGTACTGAACGGCTGTTCAGAACAAGAAACCGAAATATTTTCAGCCAGGGATACCTTGTGGCTCTTGGTCTTCCAGGACACACACAGAGTTTCTTGCTTTAAAATTCTTGCATCGCGCCGGCTTTCCTTAACAAGTGCTGTATTGATTGCTGTTACCACCTCCTTTGAAATCTTTGAAGCACCTCTATCTACAGAGTAGGTGAGAGAAAAAGTGTAGCAAGCTAATGGAAGAGGCTTTTAGTTAAACACTTGTTTTAACAAATATACTCAGCTCTTCTTTTCGTAAAATTTGGGTCTTCATCATTCTCCTGAGTTTTGACCTTGGAGCCTGAATTTGACTAAAGGAAATGAAAATTCCTACATAGGTTGCATCTTGTCAGAGAAACATTAAGTATCTTCTACCTCTGCAGTCCATTGACAAAAGATGCTTATCTTGACAACTAAAAATTGTTATAAAATAATAAAAAACAATCTTACTAGACTTCAAAGATTTCAAAGAAAGTAATAATAGCAATCAATAAAAATCTGTCAAGTAAGGCTGATAGCTGCAAGTATTTTAAAAGTACAGGTAACAGGCATTGCATGTTCAGGTTATTTCTTACAGTCAGGCTAAATTTGGTCCAGCTTTGGTGGACTTTTTATTACACAAAGTACACCAGTTTTGTCCATAATTTGTTTTGTGTTCTTATGCTGTATTAAAACTGCACAATGGTAAGTTGATTCATATTTTTGCTCTATGCTATTTCTTTTTCCCCCAGAAAAATCCCTGTTCTGTCTGCTCTTGCCATTAAGAATTCATTATGTAAGTCTGAAGGTATCAACCTCTACTCACTTCACTATAATCTTGACAGATCGTAGCAGAATGAGGAGAGGATATCTGGAAGAAATCATTAACACACCTGAGATTATGCGCTTTTTCCAGCTACCATGGGGCATGTGTAGATGTCTTGATTAGTAACAATAATAAAAGACTGTCTGCAGTGGCATCCTTCAAGACTAATCTAAAACAATTTTTGAGAAGTCACCTATTAGGAAGTCTAGGAAACTTGCCTGTATCTATCTATCTATCTGGTCTGGAAAAATATAAGGGTCTAAAAGAAAATTCCGTCAGCTGAGCTAGAAGGGAGAGACAGTCCTACCTGTCTGTATTTCTCAACTAATTTTCCAGAGGGTAAATCTTCTATTACTGCATCTTATAGCTCCCGTAGACATAATTGGCAATCTTCAGCTGTGCCAGTTTCATTGAGAGAATTGCACAGACTCACTTAGGAGCTCCAGTTTGACCTAATCACACAAAGGATGTTTCTGATGTTGATGCCTTTAATCTCCTACGAGCAGTACTAGCAAACAATTATTTCGGAAAGTGCAACTGTTAGTTTCTCCACTAAACACTAATGAAGAAAACAAAATTTAGAATAACCATGGACTAACAATATCTTTAGAACTGGAGGGAAAAAAATAATCAAAGAATGGTGTATCATAAATAAAATAATAAAATAAATAGGGAATATAAGAAAATGTATGCTTTATTAGCACTTATCATTTGTATTATAGCAGAATTCAGCAGTAAATATTAACATAGCCAAGCAAGATTGTCTAGTTTGACAAGAAAAAACAGTTGAAAAAAACATAGTGGAAAAATGGGGGGATTGGGAAGTAGTTGACTGGAGTATAGAGCTGAACGCTAAAATACATATTTTTTCATATCGGTGAAATGACCAATAAGCAACACAGAGCTCAAACCTTTGATCTATTCAACAGGACTATTGCTTCATACTAGCATTAATCATCGCCAGTTTGAAGGATTTTGTCCGGCTCTGGGGTTATGTCAGCTTCCTTCCTGCATATGAAAGCCAGGTACTTTGCACACAAATTTCTACACTTCTCTTCCTAGATTGAGAGCATACAAACATGCCCCGATTTTAAGGTCACATCAAGCTTCTACACTAGAAGATTGTTATTCCATTTTATAAGTACGGAAGTGAGTAACACAGTGGCTAAAATTCGCTCTCTGCATGCCCCAGAGCCAAGGGCACTACAGTGATTTAGACTCGCTAACAAGCAAGCCCCGAGAGAGTTACTCACAGCCACAAGTAAAATCAGAAGGCTGTATCTCAAGGGCCAACTGGATGCAGAGTTTTCTCTTCAATGATAACTTTACTGAAGCTAGGGCAGATCTGTTTGCCCAGTCCCCCTGGGAACTAAAGGTATATTTTGCCTCATAAGGTAGGACCTGTACTGCAGTTTCTGATCAGATGTCCTTTGTGAATACAATATGGCCTTGATTTTGAAGTGGAAGCAAGAACTGAAAACCAGATGTGTTGCAAATCTGGGATATTTTTGCCTCTCAATAAACATGACAAATCTCAATTCTTTCTAGTACTCACATATACGTATTTAAATAACTCAATAATGAAAGCCAGGGCTTTGGACAGCAGCTGACCATTCATCAATGACACTTGGTATCAAGTGAATCCATAAACAGCTTTTTTTTTTTTCCCCCTCATTAAATGCTTTTAAATATAGCTCATCATAGAAAAGCACAAATGATTCAAGGACAAAACATCCTCCTCTGCCTATTGTCTCTGCTGACGGATTTGTGTCTCCCCCCAAACCCAAAGATATTTCATTTATAGCCTAAGAAATATTTACACCCAGATAAAAATCCCACAAGACTTTTCTTGCTTTTCTTGTACTTTAAAATTATTTTTAAAATTTGTCTTCTGTTTCTGCTTGAAACAACTGCTCAGTGGTGTCCCACTTCAAGGCAAGACACTTGTGTAAGACTGGAATATCTTTTTGTCACAGAAAACTAAAATCATTGATTAGCAGCTGCTGCATGAAGCTGATATTAGGGAATTACTTTCCTTTACATTACAGAAATCAAACCCCTCATATCTCCAGAGCTTCTTCCTGCTCTTTCTGTGCTGAGGTGACCCATGACTGCAATGCCCCACACCATGCAGCTTGGATGGCTTTGGCCAGCTAAGCTCTTCCCAGGCTTGTGTTAGTCCCAGCCAGCTGACAGACACCTTTTGTATTCATTAAAAAAAATACACTTAAAAGATACAGGAGATGACAGTGAAGAGAAAAATCACAGAAAGATATATATTTGGAGGCCTGACAGAAACTTTGGCATGGCTCTGATCTGATGCATCTGGTATGGCTCAGGTATAAACTACATAAATCAGAAGGACCTTGTGAGAAACACATATAATGAAGGTGTACGAACCCCTGTGTGAAGTTTGTAGCTGTAATTTAAAAGAAAGCATTGTCACATATTCTCCAGTGTTTTGCTACAGACATGCCTAATAACCTTGGACATATCAAATTTTTCTGATTCCACGTCTTCATCTGTCAAGATGGAATAACAGCACACATAGTAAGAACAAAGTTATACACACTCTGAAGCCCTTGGGTAGCAGTTCAGCATTGCTAGTCATAATATATATACAAAGTGAGACCTTCCCAAATTACTCAGTTCATAAATCTTAATTTTATTTAGTCAGCTCCAGACAGGCTGCTCTCTCCCTCTCCTCTCTTAAGATATCAGATAGACAAGAGTCTGTGAACACAGCTCGCCTCAGTTATTGCTACAGTAAATGTCTTCTGCCAAATTCCAGCTGAGACTCAAAAGCCCAAATACCTGGCATCCTGGGAGGGCTTGTGATATCCCAAAAACTCTTCAGCAAATCTTTATTGCCATCAGGATGAGAAATAAATTAATTAAAGCTACCACAGGTATATTTATATGTGTTAACATCACACCTCCTGGTGCCTGTCCTAGAAGCGTGGACAGTCTCCTTTAGATGCTGACTTTCTTTCTCCAATTTTCTAGCATATCCCTTCCCTTTTTGATCTTGAATTGAAGTTTATACCCCAAATGTAGCAATTTTTATACCCAAGAGGCAGAAAAATTTCTCTCAGGTAGCAGCAATGATCCCTGGGGAGCCTGAACAATAATTTCTCGTTTCAAATCAGGTTAGCTCTGAACACAGCATGACTATTTCTCTCTGATTGGTGTCAAGGTTGCTTCCGGATCATTTTTCCTGTTATTGAAATCTGGAAAAAGGTGTTAAGCACAAAAATTCGCAACCCTATTTGTTACCATAAGCATGAAACCATTCTGGTTTTAGTGGTTAGAAATTTCTATGAAAAAAATGTATAGTTCAGTATTTATCTGTAACGTACAACACTGGTAAAGTATATAACACATGCTGGAATATGATTACAGTTTATGTGGGCAGACTTTGGGGTTCTGACAGGTAATTGGTGAGAGACCAGCCACTTGTCCGATCAGCTTAGCAGATGGTGTGCTAGCTCTGCCTGACTAGATAGGACATTTCATCAATTTCACTGTAACTGCGGAATAACAAAGAACATCTCCAGATGTTTCTTTTCTGGAGCACAAGGTTTCTCCCTGTAAACACCTTTTCAGAAATACTTCACTGCCTGGTTTTGTTACTCTATGTTACTCTATGTTGGGCATAAGATACTTACAGTTTCTTAGATTAATGTGGAAGATGTAGTTAGAAAGTTAATTCTAATGAACTGTTGCGTTGCACTGATACATTTTACATTCATTTGCCTTCATTTTTTTTCCACTTTCCTTGGTGCCCATAATTAGTGAGGCATTGACCAACATTTCTCTTTGAGATCCACTGTACACGCTTCATGCAACACAACCAGATTCTGTAACTAATCCCTTACCACTTATCTGTTTCCCAAACTTCTGCTCCAACGTCATGCTTCGCAACCTTCACATAGGATAGCCTCTCCATACTTCTACAGTTTTGCTACTACATAGTTATACAGGAGTAGTGCAGAGAAGTAGGTACAAGAGGAAAAGGCCAATATCTGTGTACCCTGACAGCAGGCAACACTTCCTTTGCTAACTGCAGCTCCTACTGCTATTTTGCCTCTGATATAGTTGAACACCACTTGCTATCTTTTCCCCATTCTCCTGTCTGTAATTTGTGCCCTCCTGGAAGTTCTGTGGTGCTACATTCTCCCTGGGTCCTCCAGAGGCAGAAAGAAGCTACAGTTGACTCCGCACAGATCCCATTCCCACATGCTTTCCTAGCAGCCCAGAGAGGCGCAGCCCGATTATGGGACCTGTTGTTAGCATCGGTTCCCATTCTGCAAATAGATGTGAACCATTACTCCAACCCTCCATTCATGACCACCCACAACAGGAGATAATGAACCCCATTTTGAAACTCGTTAGGTCCAGAGAAGTGCCTACAAATGAAAAACTGCACCTTCGTCACAAGAGTCCTTGTGAGACAGATCTCTATTTCAAAATTATTTATCAACAGGATTATTCCTTTTGTGCATTCATATGCATCTGTTGGCCTCACCAATTTTTTCCAGTATCTGTGCATGGGAAAGGGAACTGGACTCTGTCAGGGTGCACACACATCATCAAGAGAATTTATTTATTTTATCTAAGTTCTATATTACAAATTCTGCCCTCTCTTATATCATGAGCTAACTTTATTAGTAACAGTTCAAAGATAATGAGAAGTGATGGCTTTTGGTGATAGAATCTAGCTTGACTTTGGGTTTGTAGGTCATGTGCATAGTGTTGGCAGTTAGCAGTAAACATTTCTTACTTGTAAAAGGGAAAAAATGTGATATGGATGTCACTGAGTGATAATACACCCAGAATTCCACAAGGCTATTTACAGTCATTTTTCAGTCTGGAAATCCACGTTAAGCCATTTCCTCCCCTCATCAGCAATTAGGAAGCCTAAGATTAAGCATAAGGTTCTCCTTCTTTTGGTGTACTACTAGATAAAAATGGATTGCATATTTGGTAAGGAAAGAGAAATTTGATCTCGTATGTCAGAAGCACCACTGAATAGAAAAAAAAAACTAACAGGAAGAACTACAAGAAAGAAATACACCAGATGCTCAGTTGTACTGAGATGAATATTAAAAGAACTGTAAAATGCTAGTTTAAAATGTACCTATGTAGGCACTTCCAGTTACTATCCTGAATCTACTCGTGCTTTGACTTTAGTGATAGTTCTGAAGCATACATGTACTATAACCACGCAATTTTCCTACTATGTTGCAATTCAAAATCAGAAGCCTAGGAACCATAAAATGGCACTGCACTTCTCTCCTTTGTAATTGATTAATCATCACAAAAGAGATTTCTTACAAACGGCAGATTTAGCAGTCAGACACAGCACTTATTACATTTGTTCCTGTCTGTCCCTTCTCATTTAAAAAATATGCTAACTACAGAAATATTGCTCAGGCTTCTGGGGAAAGCTCGCATGTCTAAAATCAGAAAGTAGCCTGAGGGTGTAATTCAGCATGAGTATCTGTTAATGAAGACTATTCCTGTCATTATTGTTATTATCTACTTGGGAGACGGAGAGATGGAAGGAATTGTTTGTTTGTCAATGTTTAATTTTCCCCCATCTCAAAACCAGCAGGAAGTATGACATAATTTGTATTAGAGCAAATTTGTATTACAGAAAAAAATCTTCACAAGAAACCCTCATACATATAACTACTGTAACATCAGGATATGTTGCCATTTTTTTACTAGATACTGTAATTTTTTATTTCTTTGCTTCCAGAGAGAGTATAATTAATTTTATAAGCCAAAAAAGTTTTTATGTACCTCTAGAGATTTAAAAGTTTCCAAGCTCATGGTTTTTCTTACTTTCTTTCAAATATAACTATATTTGTACTGTAGGAGGTCATGTTTCTGGAATATATGCAGTGACTTTGTATTCAAGACTCTTCAAACTCTCTTCTGAACATTGCTAATAAAGCCTGTTGTACTCTGGATTCAGCAGATGGATAAACAGAGGATGGTAAAGAAAGACGGAGCAGACAAAAAGATCCGTGCAACCAGTCTTGATACAGTTCCCTGACCTCTCCACTCCTGCCTTTTGTATCTTTGCTGTGATGTCAGCTCTATGGTTCTCTTTTAAAAATTTATGTTTATCCCCGATCCCGCACAATCACATGGTTTAGAGTTTGTCTAGACTGTCTAGACTAAACTCTTTTTGGAGGGCAGAGGTTATTTCAACAATTCTTTTTCTAAATCTGAGCTCAAGTGGAACCCCTCACCTGCCTTTTTGTATTACAGTTTGCAAGTAAAGTTCATAGAATCACAGAATGGTTTGGGTTGGAAGTGACCTTTAAAGCTCATCTAGTCCAACCCCCCTGCCATAGGCAGTGACATCTTCAACTAGATCAGGTTGCTCAGAGCCCCGTCCAACCTGACCTTGAAAATTCCAGGGATGGGGCATCTACCACCTTTCCGGGCAACGTGTGCCAGGGTTTCACCGCTCTCACTGTAAAAAATTTCTTCCTTCTATCTAGTCTAAATCTACCCTCGTTTAGTTTAAAACCATTACCCCTTGTCCTATTGCAACAGCCCCTGCTAAACAGCTTGTCCCCATCTTTCTTATAATCCCCCTTTAAGTACTGAAAGGCTGCAACAAGGTCTCCCCAGAGCCTTCACCTCTCCAGGCTGAACAACCCCAACTCTCTCAGCCTGTCCTCATAAGTTGCCGTTTACATTTTTGTAGAATGGGTTTACACACAGAAAAATAAAAGAAAGTACTTCTTTCTTTTAGCCATGTCTTGCTCAAAGGGACTTCACTCACAAAAGGCAGGTACCACTCAATTTAACGACAGCAGTTGCTTTTCTGGCCAGAGAGAAAACCCAGGATAAATAATTACGGGCTTTGAAGGGGTTGGTGAAATTCTGGTCCTACCCAAGTTGATGACAAATCTCCAAGTGGAGTTTGGATTTCAACCTTGAAGGAACAGAGGTGCACCATATAAACAACTGGAGATAACTCCTCTACAGCTTGTCAGAAGCATTAATGCAGTTGGCTTTCTGCAGGCTAGACTCTTATCCCTCCTTTCAGCTCTTTAGTTTTGCACATGTAATGCCCTACAGACATAAATTCACACTTTTATCTGTTATGGCTATAAAATATAGCACTGTACCTCATATAAGGGTCCATTAATCCCCAAAGAAATGTTTTTAAAACACTTATGCCAGAAAGCATTGCAATACTGTATTCTGGCCTAAGCTCACACCGTAAAAAATCGCTTGCCTAGTTTTGTGTCGTTTCTGGTGGCTGTGACTTTCTAATCTGATACCTTCACTGTATGTTGAGCAGAAAGTTTGGGAGAGGCACAATTCCTTAAGATCCAGAAAGATGAATGAGTGCATTAAAACTAGTTGTACTCCAACAGTCTTTCAGTAAGAAACTAAGAAAAATGTAACCCCTGATCTCCTAAGGTGTTAAACATCCTAAAAATCTTCAATTTCTTCTATGAAAAGTCACACAAGATACTATCTAGAAACTGCAGTAAACATAATGGAAGTATTGTGACAGAAGCAATAATTGTTGCTTTGAAGAGTATTTGTAAACAAAGATTCCCAACATGCTTAAATGAGAAGTAGGATTAACACTTAAAAAGACACATTACTTAGCAGTCTAAGCAGTACTAACGGAAGACTTAGACATTTAGTAGCACACAGCCTTTCAGCGAGTATTCAGATTCAGTGTCTAGTTTTTAAAGCGCAGACTAGAATAGGTCTCAAGTCACTTAGACAAGGAAATTGTCTAAGCTTATTCCTACTTAAAGCCATCCCAGAAACAGACAGGCTGAACGCCGAGCACCCAGCAGCACCACCGCATCAGCTAGCGAGTATTCTGTGATGTTCTACCTCAAATCAAATTATGGTGACCCACAGTGAAGGTTTAGCCTAAGCGAGATTTGCAGTAAGAAACTCAAGATTTGGAATGCTGCCTTTTTTTTTTTGCTTTTTTCTTTCATTTTTAAGTATTAACGGTTTAAAGATCAAGGGCCAGCCTCTGCCCCGTGTTCTATGTGCAGAACTCCCACTGTCGTCAGTGGGAGGTTCACAAACATATCTGGGGCAGAATGTGACCTTGTTATGTACACAGCCTTTTTGGGTAACATTAAAATTTCAAAATTGGCCATCAAATAGATTTACATCAAGGGTAGCTTTGATAAAATGGCTAATAAGGAACAAAACATTGTGCTGACCTTCAGGGTCAACACCATCTTTTGTTGGTGAATTACTCAATGAATTGAAATGATGAATCCCAACAGACGTATTTATTTTGCCATATAAACTGCTCATACTCTAGTGACTATGAAATCCTTATGTCGATTCTATGAAGAAGAATAAACAAATGGGAAAAGCGATTTTGTGTAGATTTAAAAAAAACCAACAAACAACCACCATCAGGATCATTATGAAAGGTCACCTGAGACAAAAATGCAATTAATCAATGTTTAGTACCTTATAAACAAGCACTGTTTACCTGCTTTTGCTTGAAGGCTGTAAAGCAATAGTTTTGAATGCACAGAAAAAGTAAAAAAAGAAGGGAAGAAAACATATTCCTTTCCTCTTTACAGACCAAAGTCCCAATCAACAAATAAATCCAATCCTAAGTAACAACATAAGGTTGGAACCCCAAATTATAAGCACACTGTGAATTGCACTCCTACAATACCTTTATCCTCAGCAAGCAAACTGTATTCTATTAACATCTATCACTGGTTTGACTGGCTTTTATGCCTGTAGTACTAGCATTTCAGCAAATGATTATGTAATGAAAATCTTAAATAACATTCAAAAAGTGGTCAGATGACATTTGTTCCAAGGAAAACTTAAAATATTACCAGAATATATCTAAGATTAGAAAGCCAAACCAGCATAAATGTACATTTGTAAAGCTAAAGTCCCTATGATAAACAGAAATATTATAGTTATTATTTACCTTGATGGACCTTGCTTTCTATAGTAATTGTTCAGCATAAATAGTCACCATTTGCAGCAGATACCAATGCAGCAGGATGCTTAAGTACATTACGAGAGTCCTAATATAGCTGATGGCTTACATACACTTCTCTTGTCATTTATACATACTACGTCCTCTCTTGTGATAGCTTAAACTACATGTCTGAGAAGATCAAAGTGGAAAGGATATACAGTGTGATAACTTTATCACAGAAGATAAGAAAACATACTGTTCCAGATGGTGCTAGCAGGAAGGGAAAGGAGTAGGGCTCATCCTCTTGTTATCTCAACCTATCTCTACCTGACAGATTGTGAGTTCACAGCTGGAAGCAGCAAGAAGTCCCAAAGTGTGGGAACTACCCAGTGCCACAAGAGCCACCAGTGAGAGGAGCATGGACAGGGGCTTCCTGGGGACCCCTTGTTGGAGACCACTGGGTTAGAGCACCGAAGTGCTTCATACCCCTTGGTCTCCTGACAGTGTTACAAAAGGGCAAGCAGAAATGAAAGACGGTTGCTGTAAGCAGGTTCCACTGCTGTGTTGTTGACTTTGAAATAACCTATCAGAAGAGGTAATTCTCTTCAATAACGTAAACACTTTTCACCTGCTGGCAAACAGCATACTGGAAATCCTCAGTCACGGTATAACTCCTGTCTGAGCCACAATCCCCCCAAAGAGTAACTAATAGCTGAAAATTTTGATTAATGAAGGCAACAGGATGGTCATGGAGTGGCTATTTTATGAAAAGGAATGCTTAAATCAGCCCCGGGTTAGGCTCTGTGAATAGACTGCAGTGATCCTCAGCTTTCCAGGCATTGAGGCAATACGATGCTTTTTTCATCAAGTTGCACAGCCTCAGGTGTTCCGAATGAGGTAAGAGTCAAGGTGTATGGAGTATGATATTTCAGGTCAATGGCACAGCTAGGACATACTCATAACCAATCTGTGAAATTCATTCCTTGCATACACTCACTGTCAATCCTCTGTTTATTAGTTATATGGCACTGGTGTCTGCAATAGCTGAGAAATGGCTCAGACACACAAGTGAGCCTTCAAGGTCCTATATTATTAAACCAGTGAAAATTAGATTTAAGATGTCTGACTTCAGACGCATTTCCCAGGAATACTCTCATTTGGAGAATAAAAAGCTTCTGTGAAAGGATGAGAACATTCCACTGGTCAGAGTATAAGCTAACTACTACCTGACTGAAGTTTAAGAGAAATATTCTCAATTTCCAGCCAGTCCTTTACTGTCCCTTATAATATTTTCACTTTCTTCAGAAGCAATAGCACAGCCAGAGCAAGAAGAAAATTATGCAGTAGATGTTAGAATGGCAAGTGGTATAATCCCAAGTTGCACAGCTCATCTTTTCCGCCTAACTTTATGATCAGGTTTATTTAAATTAAAGTCAAAATAAATGTGGAATTTGCTGAACTGGCACCATTTTTCCTGCATCAATCTCAATATAAACTAGGAATAAAGGACTTATTCAGGTGGTAAGCTATGAATTTCATTATTTTTGTCATAGAAAGATAAATAAATAAATTTGGCAATATATTTCAAACAGATTTCTCCTCTTAAAAAAAAAAAAGAGAAAGGTAAAAATCTTTATAGACTGTCAGTGTAATGCAGAGGGTCATTTTACTTGATGTAAGAACCAGCACACAGGAGAAAGAAGGGCTTTTGAAAAAGCCCTTCATCAGATCCATAGAAAAGCCAGTAAAGTGAGAAAGGCAAAAGCCCAAATTAAAAATTATATGACATTAAATTTTAGAACTTACAGCAATTTTGTGTGAAATTCAGCCTCACCTTCACGTGCGCTCACCCCTTTACCTTATGACCGACTATGCCTTCAGCCAGGCTTGGGCCCCTCTGCTAACAAGCTGAACAGCCACAGCAGAGGTCAGCTCCAGTTCGCAAGCCACAGGCACAGAGGCATGGTGTCAGCCTTTGGGAGGATGTGCTGCCCCTTGGTGAGACCTGTGCACAGCATCTCTCCAACACCGCCACGCGGTTGGCGGACCAGAGCTGCCTTCTTCATAGACAGCTTGGAGCATAGGGCAGAAGGAACTGGGATTTGTCAGTACCAGTCTGCCAACGCTGCGGGATTTAGCACGTGATATAGGGAAAGTGACATTCACGCACATATCCTATAGCGAGTGACAAAGCACAGGTAGGGCTAATACTGCTGCCCACTTCAACAACTGCAGCCCAACTTCCCCAGCAGCCCTCAGCAGTACCAAATGATGTCCCAGCTCCAGAGATATCTTTGCAGGCAACATGTGGAAAGCTGTTTACAACAAGACATGATAGTGGAAAATATTCTTGGAGAATACTGAAAGCTGTAATCCAACAGAGGCATGGAATGAATTTATAAGTGTTTCCCAAGATCTCATCTAAGAACAGAACTTGGCCTCCCTGGGTCAGGGGCTTCCACATTCCTAGGATGCCTAGGCATGAGAAGGCCATGACTGCGACAGCTATGTAACCACTATGTATCTCCACTCTCCGAGAATATTTTGGAAATATGACAGGAACAGCCTGGACTTTTAAAATAAGGGATTTGCACTGAGACACTACATGACCCATCTATGAAGACTAAAACTAACTTACTAATATCAAACCGCATAAATCACAGAGACAACTAACCACTCCCATCTACCTTCATAAGATAAAGCAGTTCACAGAAGTAATTCCCTGCAGCCAGGATGTCAAAGAAAAAGAGAAAAGGACTTAAAATATGTATCTCAGATCAAACAGCTAATACATGATCTGATATTTTTGCTTTTTCAAGTGGCTCTAGATTTATAGAAGCAGATTCTCATCTGAAGTAAATCAACATCCTTCATTAAATCAATTAGCAGTGTTTTCCTGACTCTCATTAGATGGTGATTGGCCTGCTGGAATGCCTGTGGTCAGGAAGCACTGGGGAGGTCTCAGGAGGACACACGTGGTCATTTGGAGACTTCCTGCTCCCAGTGACCTCCCCAGGAACAGGCAGAAGCTGCTGCTCTAGAAAGAGTAGATTTCCTATAAAAAGTGCTTATATCTAATGCTTATGTGAGAAAGAAGAATTGCAAGAGTCACTGTGTAGTTCTTCTTTGGAAGGGGAAGCAGGTGAAATCAAGTATTAATTGGCCAAATTAATTTTTAGGTTTTAGGGGTTTTATGCTGGCTGACAAAACAAGTCAGCCGAGTAGCAAAGATTAAATAAAGACCGTTAAATTTGACTTATCAGCCATGACCATTTCCAGTAGTACTACTTTGATCCATAAAAGTTGAATAAAACTTTAGAGCTTCACACGACACTAAAATTTTCTATGTGGGTAGCTTCTTCAGATGCTGAAAAATAGTTCTTGCTTCATAGTGCTCTGCAAGGACTCGCACAAAGAAACACTTCTGATATGTGGTTTTCAGCTTCACCTGATTTTGGATATAGTAGGAACAGCTGTTAACACCTCCTGACTTTAAGTCAGACAAAGAAACCAAAGCTGAGACTGGTCTTCAGGGTCAAAAACAATAGGGCCGCTTCAGCAGAGGTAGGTGATATAAAGTAGAAGCAGCAAAAGTGTATGTATTTGTGTTTGTGCTTAACAACAAAGATAAAAGGCCAGAGTTAGAAAAGTACAAATTTTGACTGAAACAGGGCCTGTGATTTCTGAGTCTTTGGTCTACTGACAAATTGCTGGTTAGGTACCATCACAGTTTCAAAATATTTGCAAAAGATTATGGGATTATTGCCAATTTATAGGAAGATCTTTAATGGGTTTCTATCGCTTCCTAAACCCGACGTTCTTAGTTGCATGGCTTGTTTTTTTGCTTTAGGCCTCCAGCCAATCTCTTTCAGCTTTCCAAGTATCTGATCATGCAGGTTTATTTGCAGCTTACAGAAATAATGAGAAGATAAGCGACTTCAAACCTAGCGCTCCATCACTTAACTTTCAAACAGGCTAAATCCTGAGAGAAAATTCATTCTGGGAACAATGTACTCTCTTCTGGTTCACTGACCATGAAATTCCCATCCTGTCAGGACCAAGATTAGTATCTTTTTCTGTTTTGCGGTGCATCTGCGGAACCAGGCCTGCCACCGATATCTCAAACTTTTATCCCCAGCATTATGAGGCCCATGCTTTTTCTCTTCTCTTCTCTCATAAAATACATTTGGAGATGAAGCTCCATTTAAACACCTTCACGTTTGCCTTATTTACCTTCAGAAGATGTCCTGAAATAACTCCTTTGATGATACTCTCAGAGCAAAAGATGTTGTGTTGACCAGCGGCACAGTAGGAGGCACAGGTCAGCTCCTTTGATCTCAATCCCTCAGTAACTGCCTCAATGAGGAGGAAGTAGAACTTTTTCCTTCCAAGCAATGATAATATTGACTTGTTTGTACAAAGTGCCACAGCTGCAGCAGAAGAGCAAGCTTTCCCAGCATAGTCAGCAGGCTGTCGTCTGCGACTCTCAGGGACGGGGGGGAGACAGGCTCAAGAGACAAGTTGGAAGAAGCTCTTCCAAAGAAAGCTTTCAAAACCGTATGTATTTCTAGAGAGAAATCTCAATGACAAATGCAGAAAGTCATCGAAAGGCTGCTAGCTGTCTCGGCTTCTCTCTCTTCTGAACGACAGAATAACTGTGATGCACTCCTTGATTCAAACCTTCCCCATGTCCTTTCCATTTTAAAGAAGGTCCCATGAGTTCAGGTGACACGGGCCACAGTTCCCTTCTGCTTTAATTTAAAACAGCTCACAGGGGAAAGAAGCCACTGCTTCCCTGAAAGACCTGCTGCTCTTGCTCTGAACGAAGTGGCCCCTTTGGTTTACGCAGACACTCTCCCGTCTCCTGTTGAATTAACACGACTTGCGCACAACACCTTGAGCAGTTACTGCCTTTCCCCACAATTCCCTGTGTAGCTTTCTCGGATTATAGCATAAAAAGAAAAGTGAGGAAATCTTAACTTTCCAAAAATGTGGCATGTCACACTCAAGTACATAATGAGAACGCAGCTAAAAGGCATCTGGGTGTAGCTCTGTCAGCACAGGCACACACACTGCAGCAAAGTCTTGGTAATGTAGATGTCCTGGCCAGTCCCCAGGGAGGTGGCTGATGTCCAGGGCTAGGGATGTTCCCGGTGGCCCCAGCTGCCCCGGTCCTGGCCAGGGCTGTGGGACAGGCCCCGGTTGCCAGGTGCTGCCCTGACAAATCCCTGGGGAGCATCCCTGCTCATACCGTGCTGCTCTTGGTAAACTGGAACGATGCCTTTGCAAGCTACATTTGTAGATACAATAAAGACCATAACTTACCTTCTTGTTTTTGTACTTCCTACAAATTAAAGAACTCATAGCGTCCCTTGATGTGATGAAAATATACGATAAGTGCCAAACATACAAACCATGCATTTTCTCCAGTATATTCCTGAGGGTAATGATTTCAGTTCACAAAACACCATGGATGTATTTTTTTAAAAACAATTTTTCATCCACAATCTCTTTGATTTATAATGATTATAAATAAATGTAGTCTATTGTACTGTGCTTTGTTTCTCTTGTTATAGTTGTCATTTGACAGATTCCAGTTAGCACCTTAATTTTTTTTTAAGACGTATAAAGCAGAATGGAGCCATTTTTCCAGTCAATCTGTCTGATCTAACTGGTATTAACACTTTGGGTCTACTCCTTTAAGAAAATAAAGTGCTGCTGATATCTTCTGCCAAGGTTTTTATAGACTCATAGAATGGTTTAGGTTGGAAGGGACCTTGAAGATCACCAAGTTCCAACCCCCCTGCCATAGGCAGGGACACCTCCCACTAGACCAGGTTGCTCAAAACCCCATCTAACCTGGCCTTGAACACTTCCTGGGGTGGAGCTTCCACAACTTCACTGGTCAACATGTTCCAGTGCCTCACCACCCTCAAAGTGAAAAATTTCTTCCTAATATCTAATCTAAATCTTCCTTCTTCCACTTTGAAGCCGTTCCCCCTCATCTTATTGCTACACGCCCTTGCAAAATGTACTTCCCCAGCTCTCCTGTAGGCAAGCAGTTTGACTGTTTTCTAGTATTATATTTTCCATAAATCATGCATTTCTCTTTCCATATGAAGCAATTAACAAATTGAAGATGAAAGTGGCTCAATGAAGCACTATTTCTGGCTATCCAAGTAGAACCTCCTGCTGTCTGCTGCTCTGCGTATCCTCGCTGGGGTGATCCCACCACAGGCTGCCCCCCTCTCCTCCATCCTCCTGCACCTTGGCATGTATTTGCTACTTTGAATCTTGTGGGACACTCTTCCTATCTCATTTTCTGGAAGGCTGTAAGCAAATCGAGGCAAACTTTGAAAGGCAATGCAAGCCCATAGCATTTATGTAACTCCAAATTAGAGACTAAATTGAATAAAGAGTGGACAGAAACTATATAATTTAAAAAACAATTTGATGAACGATAAGTAAGTTTTATCACAGAGCAATACAAAGACACTTTATCTAGTCATCAGGCTGTAGCAGGATCTGTGTACCCCTCATGGAGTGAAGACACTCAGCTATGCTTTGCTAATGACACAGCTATTTGCTTTCATCACTAAATGCACTGAAAGAAAACTGAGATTCTTTTGGACCCGGCTTTATACTTTTTCCCTGTTCTTTGGCTTTTACCTGAAGAAATGGAGAGAGAAGTACCAGTTACACTTGTGCTCTGCCGTTCACTTCGAAGAGCACACCGTTTTCTTTTCTGTAGGCATTGGTATTAGGAAGCCCAAGTATCATCATGAGATCTTGAAATTATAGCAGTCGCTTTCATCATGCACCTCCCTCTCAGTTTTCCATCTCTCTGGGGTTCCCAGCCATCACACGTACCAGAAGCCAAGTTACAGCAAACTCTGCTCAAGTAGCTGCGTCTCCCAAACAAAAACTAACATATTAAAAATACAAAGCTACTTCAAGATCTACTTTAAAATGCCTGAGTTTCTAAGAGGCAATGTACTTATGCAACAGTATCATACAGTGAGTGTTAAATTGGTTACGATGTATGTGCTTATGAAAATATATATTATTCTGGTAATAAATAAATCCACTAGAATATTATTTTCTCTTGAATAAGAAAATAGGAATAATGGCTTATTGGGACTTCTGTTGGTTTACCTAAAGCTAGATATGTACTTAATCACAACTGTATGAATTTTCATTTCAGTTCGTGTGTCAACAATATTGCAATGCACATTTCTCTTTCTTTTTACTTTTTTCTTTTTTAAGTTATAACTGGTAGCTACAATGTAAGAAAAAAACTGGTATTCATTCTGCATCTTTAACCTTATGAAGAGATACAGCTGAACAATAGCTCAGGCTGGAAATCTAATATGTCTAGGTGACAACAGCAGGCCTGTAAATGTGCTATGTCCTTACAATAAGATGGCAGCTCCCAGAAAAATATACTCCAGGCTTCAGGAGGACTTTTTGAAGGATTAAGTTACAAAATAAGTTTCTACTGATCAGATAATTTTTTTTTTTTTTTCCCTGAAGAGAAGACTTTTATGTAATCTCTCTTTTGTGGAGGATGATGTAGCCAGAGAATGACAGATTGTTACCCTCTCCTGTGGCTTTGCTTGTTTCTGCAGTCTAACATGCATCATATTCTTAAACAAATTGGCTTGGGCTTCAGTGGGGAATTATGTCATCTATATTGCTGTTTACTATCACACACCACCATCTTACCAGACCACTAACATCAATTAAGAAAGTAGAAGGGTATCTATCTTTTAAAAGTTATTTTTCTAAATGAACAGGCTGGGGTCTGGTCCAGGTCTTGGCTTCAGCTTCAACATGTACCTTTTCTTGCATGGAAGCTTCTTCACAGAAGAATTTCTGCTAAAAGAACTGAACATGAGAAGTGGCATCCTGTCTTCTGGCTTCTTATTCACATGAAAACTGGTAAGAGGTCCTTCCAAGGGACTTCCAGACACTATCTTAATATTTACAAAAAGACATATACATACCCATGTTAAAAAGAAAAAACCCAAACCTAGAACAGCCTATATATTTAATTTTCAAAAGAAATTTACTTTTGGGAGATTCTGATTTTTAGGTAAGAAAATTTTTACTGCATATTTTTAAAGCTGCAGCTTTCAACCAATTTTATAAAAGAAATAATGTATGAAGAGCCGACTGTTCTCCAAATGTCTTTCACAAGAAAAGTGCTCCACTTAACATGTAGAAAAGTGTTTCATGATGTTGCTGACACTGCTGAGTGCTTTTTAAAGTTCCTACAAGCAGCGTTATCTGCTTATCTCCTGTTGCTAAATCCCAGGGCAGATGTAGTTTTCCTACAAAGCAGAAGCCAACGTGGAGGATCTTGTTCAAGACAGAGCAGCACTTTACAGGCCAAGCAGACTCCTCAACTGGTGTGGGTGCTATTCTCACTTCTATTCCCCAAATGCAAAGTTACATTTTTACATGAAGTTCAAAGCTATACTCTGAATTTCTCATGCATTTCACAGCACTATTATTTCAAAGTTGTGAAAACCGATGTGTGATAATGTGTGTGTGTGTGGGGGGGAAGTACTTGCACAGATTGCAATATGGAGAAAACAGCAACAGCTGCAACACAGGCTGCCTTGCCAAACTTTACATGCCAGGGTTTGAATAAATTACACTATAATTGGACAAAAAGGCTGGATATTAACAGGGAATGTTACATAATGCTGCTAACTGGTAATATACATTAAAGACGTAGAATAGGACATTCCACAAAACAGTTTAAAAAGTAAACTGACTAAAAATACACTTTCATTGAGAATTATCAAAAATGAATGGCATTTCCATGATTTCAAGGTTTTTCTCTTCTTTTTGAGCCAACTACTGGTTTGAATGGATGATATGTCAGTTATCAAATAATTATTTTGTCTTATATGTCAGAGCCATAAAGGGTGTTTTCAGCATCAGCTGATGGACTACTTTGATCAATTCAGACTTATTAAAGCCTTACCTTAAAGTAAAACAAAACAACAAAAATAAGAAAACAAATTAAGTTAAGTCAAATTCAAAATACTTTCCCAGTACAGAAGCTTTTCCCCTCCTTGGAAGACTACAGTTCACAGCTTGCAACTGAAGGAAAAATTCGTAACTGCATCCAATTAATACAGCCATAAGCATCTGTCTGCTCACCAAGGAAATCTGCTGCAGCAGGCAACTAGAGAAACCAAGGCCAGCACTCTTGAAATAAGGCATGATTACAGGTTACAACTGTGGCTGCTAAGAGACAGACACTACCAAAATAAATATAAGAAGGAAAAAAAAAGCAGAAGTGGATATAACATTTACTCTTGGGTACCAATTTCTGTCCAGTGAGAAAATCCAGAGCACCGTGCAGATTACAATAGTTGTCATAGGGTCTTTAAGAGTTCCAGGAAAACTGCTGCTAGTATGGACATAGGAAAAAAATGTACATAAAATTAATTCATTATCTGACTAGAGCTAAACTGCCTGTTTCAAATAAAATGGAGACCCCTGTTCAAAGCTACTTGATCGTTGCACTCCATGGGTAGGTCATCAGTTGGCCATGGGTCAGGGATTGCAGACTATCTGGAAGGGGATAGTCTAACTTAGGAAGAGTTACCAGCAAATTCAGCATTGTCATATCTGAGGGAAGTGATGCACCAGGAATCCCTTTAAAGGCATTCGTCTCTCCCAGAGAAGTTGGCTAATATAGGTTAACTGCTAACGAAGTTCTCCTACAGCCTTTGCAGAGAAAATCCACTCTGTCCTTGTTCCCAATGGGTACGTATGTGAGAAAAACGAAACGTTAGGAGTCACGGTAATAAATGTTCTCGACAATTAAATCAGTAAAAAATAGCCTCAAACAAATTTCCCTGCTGTAGATCCTACCTAGTATGTAAAGTCTATCACATACACTGCATAGGAGTTTTTGCTTCTTGACAACTAATGCCACAGTTTTCTGATTCTTGCTCTGTCTGAATAAAGTCTTTCAGATATGTTCTGTTTCAAACTCTTGATAGCTAAGCCGTAACACCAAGGTTAAATTCATAACAATCTTGATACAGAAATGTGGTTTATTTAAAATGTAAACACATTAAGATCCATTATCTTAAGATATACGGCTAATTTGTGTACTACATTCTCTGGAATTATGGCTTAAAAGACGCATTTTAGCAGATAATCTACAGCATATTTTATTCTCCATAATGGTACCCATGGGAATTTTACATTCCATTCGGTTTTCTATTTTATGCTCATGATTTAAGTACTCATGCTAATAATACTAATACTTCAGTGGTCTGCAGTAATATGTGCTTGAAAGAACAAAAAGAACTATTTGCTTTCAACATTTCAACTTCAGCTAAGCATTAACATTTCTACATTACCTCATTATTAAGACTTCAGGCAGTTTTGCTGTAGGATTTAGACAGCTGAGTGGAATACAGTTGGACTGTAAGATTTTGAGATCCAAAGGAAGACCCTCAAGATTTCATCTAATTAATTTGTTTGTAATCCATACAGTTTCCTACTTTCAAATACTTTATTTACTTCCAGAATTGTTGCCGTCTGGTCTGAATGAATTGCTAATGGTGTCCTGCCTTGACCTGATGGAGACCCTTAAGGGACCTGACCCTTTCTTAAGCCACTCCATGTGGTACAAGTCACGAGTGTCCCACGAGTGCAGGCAGCAAGACTCAGCTCTGCACCCACGGGATGGTCACAGGCATGGGGGTTCCTACCCTGCTGCTGTGAGCAACCCCTGACAGGTGGGGGAGTTAGATCTCTCCATTCTGGGGGTTTTATGCTTAAAATGTTTTATGTGAGCCCGTGTAATGAAAAATGCATAAAAGACTTCTGGATCAGGGCGGGAGGTGTGTCACTCACTCCACACACCATGCAAGCAAGGAATTTGCCCACCTCAAAATTGCTCTTACATTTTGGGAATGCTGAACCACCCACCTCCCCTCCCTTTTGAAGAACCAGACCTTTGCAACCTGATACCTCTCTCTTTCTCCACAGTATTACAGCAAAGTAAAAGAGAAACAAAAATGTTCAGTTAAAATCAAATTTAAAACAAATTTATGTTTTATATAGGAGCTGCCAAAATTCAACTGCTGAATATCATGCTCATATTCGTTAAAAAACTGTGTAAACTTTGGAACACACCAAGGAACTTCATTGCAAATATTACTGTACTCAAACTGAGCCTTCTGATTCTGCACGGCAGTGTCTGCGTACAGATCTTGATTTCCTAGACTGGGCAAACTTAATTACTTGACCCTTTTTAGGAGATGCTTTTTTATTCCCTGGATCGATATCAAGCATCTTGATATGAACACTAAATATATATAACATGTGAAAGACTGTAGCACCCTGATACACTGGTTTTGGCCACCAAGCTGGCCTAACAAGTTCCTTCTTGCTCTTTCCATCCCTTTGACCCATGCATGGCAGTGGAACAAAAGAGGCAACACACTATGGACTGCATATGGGAAAGGGAGTGGTTGAGAGTATAGAGATGGTGGCTTTTTTGGAGAGACATGTTCTCTTCAGTTTCATCTGTTTTGAAAACCCAGTGACACTACAGATGTGCCTTAAGGAACACACGGGCTTAAGTAGCTGAATGAACAGTGGCAGTGGAAACTCGGTTTCAGAAAGTCATTGGGAATGAAAGGAAACAAGAGGAGGGTATTTTTTTTTTTTTTAAAGTTTGCACATTTTCCTTTACTGCCATGCAGCCCTTCCAGGAAAATTACTTTAAAAGCAATACTGCTCTGAAGCTTGTAGAGTGTTACAAATGATTTTTTACTTTTACCTCAGTAACAAAAAAATAAATTGTACGGGTACAGAGGTCTAACTGTGAAAGGCAAAATTCAGTTCCTTTTCTGGTTCATTTCACAAAGGGCATTAGCACCTATCTAAAATCAGTGAAATATGTGTCAGTTTGGGCACCAGCACACTTGCCTTGCAAAGACTATGTTGCAAAAAAGGCCCCGATTACAGAATAAAGAGGTTAATCGCCCTTGTTACAATACAAAGAAAAAGCAGCAACTACACTTAGGTAACTATACTTAGTATCGGGCCTATCCTTAATTGTATGAGCAATTTTTAGTTATTCAGTGTTCTTGACCAATTCAAACTGGTATTGTTACCTCCCGTGAGACTGCTAAAAAATGTAATGGGCGCTTATTTATTTTTGAAGATAAAAATAGAGTTTAAATTACTGGCTCTGTAAGGTATTTTATTATTATTTTTAGTTGCACATTTTTAGTGCCAATTCACATGCCTAAGTGCTCAAACCAGAGTCCTAAGAGCTCTCACTTCCTCCGCAGCGCAGTACAGTGGGAGACACTTTTCTTCAGAAACAATAAGGTCAATTTGGTTTCTTTTCAGAGCTGCCCAAAACATAATTTCTGCTAAGATTAATATATATTTGTGTGCTGGCTGATTTTGTAACTGATTTCTAGTTGTTTTGACAGCTGCAGTTGTAGTATGGGCTGCCATTGAAGTCAGCAGAAGTACCTGTCATTAACTTCAGTCCCATGCAAGCTCCTAGAATTCAGTGGAAAACCATAGAATCATAGGATAGTTTGGTATGGAAGGGACCTTTAAAGGTCATCCAGTCCAACCCCCCTGCAATAAGCAGGGACATCTTATACTAGATCAGGTTGCTCAGAGCCCCGTCCAATGTGACTTTGAATATTTCCAGGGATGGGGCATCTACCACCTTTCTGGGCAACCTGTTCCAGTGTTTCACCACCCTCACTGTAAAAAATTTCTTCCTTGTATCTAGCCTAAATCCACCTTCTGTTAATTTAAAATCATTACCCATTGTCGTATCACAACAGGCCCTGCTAAAAAGTTTGTCCCCACCTTTCTTGTATGATCCCTTTAAGTACTGGAAGGCTGCAATAAGGTGTCCCCAGAGCCTTCTCTTCTCCAGGTTGAACAACCCCAACTCTCAGCCTGTCTTCATAGGAGAGGTGCTCCAGTCCTCTCATCATTTTTGTGTCCCTCATCTGGATGCACTCCAACAGGTCCGTGTCCTTCCTGTGCTGAGGACTCCAGAGCTGGACGCAGTAATCCAGTTGGGGTCTCACCAGAAAGGAGCAGGGGGGCAGAATCAACTCCCTTGACCTGCTGGCCATGCTTCTTTTGATGCAGCCCAGGGTACGATTGGCTTTCTGGGCTGCGAGCACACAAAAGCTCATGTCCAGCTTTTCATCCACCAGTACCCCCAAGTCCTTCTTGGCAGGACTGCTCGCAATCCCTACAACCCCCAGCCTGTATTGATACTGGGGGTTGCTCCAACCCAGGTGCAGGACCCTGCACTTGGCTTTGTTGAACCTCATGAGGCTCACACAGGCCCACTTCTCGAGCTTGTCCAGGTCCCTCTGGATGACATCCTGTCCCTCAGGCATGTCAACCACATCACTCAGCTTGGTGTCATCTGCAAACTTGCTGAGGTTGCACTAGATCTCACTGTCCTTGTCATTGATGAAGATATTGAACAGTACCGGTCGCAATACGGGCCCCTGCGGGACACCACTTGTCTCCATCCAGACATTGAGTAGTTGAACACTACCCTCTGGATGCGACCATCCAACCAGTTCCTCATCCACTGAACAGTCTATCCATCAAATCCATATCTTTCCAATTTAGAGAGAATGATGTTGTGGGGGACTATGTCAAAGGCCTTACACATGCCTAGAGAGATGACATCCGTAGCTTTTCTCTTGCCCACTGATATAGTCACTCCACCATAGCAGGCCACTATGTTGATCAGGCAAGACTTCCCCTTGGTAAAGCCATGCTGGTGGTCTCGAATCACCTCCCTGTCTTCCATGTGCCTTGGCGTAGCTTCTAGAAGGATCTGTTCCATGATGTTCCAAGGCACAGAGGTGAAGCTGACAGGTCAGTAGTTCTCAGGGTCCTCCTTTCTACCCTTTTAAAAAATGGGTACGATGTTTCCCCTTTTCCAGTCACCAGGGACTTCACCTGACTGCCATGACTTTTCAAATACCATGGAGAGTGGCTTGGCAACTACATCAGCCAATTCCCTCAGGACTCTGAGATGCATCTCTTCAGGTTCCATAGACTTCTGTATGTTCAGGATCCTCAGGTGTTCATGAACCTGATCTTCTCTTACAGTGGGAGGAACTTTGTTCCCCTAGTCCCCGCCTTGCAGTCCATCCACTTGAGAGGTGTGGGAAGAGAGGCTGTCAGTGAAGGCTGAGGCAAAAAAGTTGTTGAGTGCCTCAGCCTTCTCCTTGTCTGTTGTTACCAGTTTGCCAGTCTTGCTCATCAGGGGGGTATGCTTTCTTTGACCTTCGTTTTCTGACTGACATACCTGTAGAAGCCCTTCTTACTATTCTTTGCATCCCTTGCCAAGTTCAGCTCCAGCTGTGCCTTGGTCTTCCTGATCCCATCCCTGCACAACCGGGCAGTGTCCCTGTACTCTTCCCAGGATACCTGTCCCTGTTTCCACTGCCTGTGCATTTCCTTCTTGCCCTTTAGTTTGACCAGCAGGTCTCGACTCAGCCATGCTGGTCTCTTGCCCAAATTCTTACTCCTGGGGATTGAGAGGTCTTGCACCCTATGGAAAGTATCCTTAAAGATCTGCCAGCTCTGTTCTGCTCCCTTGTCCCTGAGGGCAGTTTCCCAGGAGGTCCTACCGAATAACTCCTTGAAGAGCTGGAATTCTGCTTTCCTAAAATGCAGGGTCCTGACTTTACTCTTCACCTAACCCATATCCCTGAGGACTGTGAACTTCTCCTGCCATCCTTAGTGTGGACTTGCCTCCATTCACTCCTCTCCTTTAAGCTATTGCCTTCAGCCCATCTGCGGGTCAGGCCAGATGTGGGGTGGCTTCCCTCGGCGTCTGACAGCTAGTTTCCATTACCCCACGTTTAAATACAGATAAGCCACTACAACCAACAGCATAGCAACCTTCCCCAGGAGTAAAGCAGCTTGCACATCACTGACTGCTTTTAATATGAATTTTAAATGTAAATATTGCTCTCTCCGAGGCCTTTCTGTGAGATACGCGCCCTCCCATAGAAACATTCGCACCACAATCCCTACTTGTTATTGCCAACCTTTACTTAAACTCAGCCTCTGCCTCAGAAGAAGTCACCCTTTAGGGAGAAGCTCCTTCCCCAGTGGGTCCCCACCTCCTATGGGAATATGAGGCCATCGACCCACCTGGAGAAACCAGCCAACGCAGGAGTACAAGGCAACCACAGCCTTTTGTGCAACTGGTATGGATGAAAGCTATCCCTTTCCTTATGTCAAAGGGTTAAACAATTTCTTTGCAACAGGCACTTGGATACTTCCAGCCATTGTATGAGCTCCTGGGTGTGTTGGGAGCACCTATTGTCTTCATGGACCATTGTTCTTTCCTTCAAGGCAGTAGATCCCACTCTACTGCATATTATCTCATCTCTCCTCCTCCTTGTGGGTGGAATAAACACCTTTGGTAACACCCAGCAGCGTCTTGTGCCGCTCCTTGATTTTCCTTCTGATTTGATTCTTGCTATGACTTTTTTATCTCACCAGGATGATTCTGCTTTGAAGGACAAAGCCATGTGCTCCCTTAGTTGTGGTGTTATTGCAGTTTGATGGAAGCAGGTTTCATTTGGGAAGGAAGGGGGAGGGACGGCACCAGCTTTCTGTGTCTGTATGCTGCTCCAGGTCCTCGATCTCCGCCGTGCATGGCTGCTGCCTTGCAGAGTGTGAGAAATTCCATTTCCTCTCTACTTACCCATTTTATCTGACATGCTCCTTGGGCACCAGAATTGTACCTGGTCTCCTAAATCTCATGAGGGTCTTGAAAGAAACAGGACACCACCTAATCTGCTGTTTTCTATATATAACTGGAGTGCATGACACACTTCCCAAAATAAGGTGCAGCGCTTAGCGGCTGCTGTATTGTCATGGGGTGCAGAATAGGAAATGCAGTTCCTCAGCTTTCTTGAGGGCTTTTATCACTAACCTGACTAATCTAACTTTTCTAACTGAAAGCAGCAGGGCTTTTACACCTTTATTGGCTTCACCTTTTTACAAAACTGCTAGTAGAACAAATAAAATAAACTTAGTTGAATGGCATTTTGGCAGTGCTGCTTTCAGGCAAGGAAGTCAGAGGGATTACTGCCCATGGATTTGCAGGGAGCAGGATTCAGCTCTATCACTCAGCTAGAGAAGTCAGCTCTGACTTTCATCTCACAACACTTGGTTCTCCAGAGCTATCAGGGATTCATCTTGCAAAGTCTTCAGCCCCCTCCTCACTTCAAGTGGCCCAGCCTGTGTGGAGGGAGAGGACAACCTGTCTGCTCATAGTACCAAGAAAGCACTGGCAGATGTTTACAGGGTGCTGATATGTCTTCAGCTGCCAGTGTTAAATTCCTGAAGATGTGAAGCTGAGAGGTGTCTGATAAACCGCTCAGACAGGACACTGCAGCTGCTGTCATTGCGTGCCCAGTGAAGAAAAGATTGTGATTTTGCAAAAATAAACCCATAAAATGGAAGTAGAGGAATGTGTCTGCATTTTTCAGGCTGAGTAGATTTCTTAAATATAACTCATCAACATAAATGCTGGCATGCAAGGTGTTTTTTAAAAGCCCTTCACAAATGTAAACGGTAGGAGAAGCACTAAAAAGCTCAGTGATCAAGAGGAGGTTCAGGTTAACAGACTTCCCTTCAAAAAATGTAACAAGACTAATGCTTAGCCAGCTTTTTTTTTTTGTCTCTCAGTTGTTTCTGGTTGCAGAAATGCAAACTCTGTGACTTCAGCCAGCAAAGTCATTTGTATGTGCAAACCCAGGCACAGGAGACAGCATGAAAGGCAAGATGCAAACTGCATTACAACTTGCTTAGAAGAACAAAGACTGCCTGGGACTGTGCGCTTTTACCTCAGGGTCGATAGGATGTAGAGACTCAACCTAAGCCAGCTGAGAACACCCCATTCTGATGATAAAACAATAGAAGATTTACTTTTCAAAAACAACAACAACAACAAAAATATAACCACGGTCAGAACAGCAATGGACCACAGAAAGTCTTGGTGAAAGAATTGATCCCGAGTTTCTGCTTGATGTGCACTTGTGAAGCCTAATGTGCTGACCCAGGGGTTTCGCTCTTCTGCTCCTGCTGGCTTGGCGTATGGAGAAGGGCAGCGCTTCCAAGAATTGCTTTCCATCTTGTTTTTATAGCAGGTTCAGCAAATGCAGACGACTCCAGGCCCCCTGTCCCTGCGATAGGCGGTGGGGCCACACCCAGGGCACCCTTCCAGCTCCTCGGCCGCTCTATCGCTGCCAAACAGCTCCACAGCCACCAGATGTGAGCGGAACACAGGCTCGTGCCCAGGCACACCAGGTAGCCACAGGGTAGGCACCATCTTGTGCCCTTGCAGGGACCAGGGTGAGCACGCAGCGGTGCTGCACTGGCTACCACTTTGTGGGTCACCGCCTGTGGACCCTGGCTATTACAAGCACTACTTCATGCAAATCCCTTCCTCAAACTCAGCAAAGCTCCTCCTGAAATGGATTATTTTTCCTCCCACCACCCTGTTCTCAAACCTCCCGGCTATCTGTGGCCTTGCAGTGTCCCACCTAAGATTGCTGAGGACCGGTTTGTAACTGTCTGTCCTTGTGCCAGCTTTGTCCCTTAGCTTCAAAAACACGTCCTCCCCGGGCAGGTTTGTATTTACATGGCAGACCTCCCCGGAATGGTTTGCGCAGGGTTTCCTTGAGGTTTCTGTCTTCAGGCATGTGGGCGCATTTCATGGATGTGCCAAGGTTGTTCCTCAATAAATAACTGTCTCATTGTTTCTCCAAGTGCCTCTCATATTTCTTCAGCAAGTGTTTTATCTGTGCATTAATTCATTCCTGC
>NW_009647052.1:1565878-1584844 GCF_000708025.1 Charadrius vociferus
GAGGAAACAAATACGGACAGACCTGGTACAAGACAGTGTCCCATAATCAGAAGCAAATGGGATTACAACGTCAGAAATATTTTGCTGATGGCAGAGTTAGAGCATATTGAAAAAGCTGATCACCCCTGGCCCTGCCACCAACTCTGCACTCGCCAGCCACCTCCAGGCAAGGCACCACTGGGAAAATGCCAAACCAGCAGAAATGAAGGTTTGGCAGGTCCCCCAAAATTGCCACCACTGTAGCATCTCACCACGAGGGGGACCTTTAACTGTAGAGTGGTGGTCTGGTAGAGTTTTATATATGTTAGCTCTGGTGGATACTGGAGCTGAAGTTACTGTATTAGAATCATAGAATTGTCTAGGTTGGATGAGACCTTTAAGATCTTTGAGTTCAGCCATTAATGTAACACTGCCAAAACCATCACTAAACCATGTCCCTAAGCACCACGTCTACCTGTCTATTAAATACCTCCAGGGATGGTGATTCCACCACTTCCCTGGGCAGCCTGTTCCAATGTTTGATAACCCTTTCTGTGAAGAAGTTTTTCCTAATATCCATCCTAAACCTCCCCTGGTGTAACTGGAGGCCACTTCCTCTTGTCCTATCCAGTGTTACTTGGGAGAAGGGACTGCGACCTATTAGCCTAGATGTGAAGATTCATGTAACAACCCTGGAGAATGCCATATGGTTCTGTACCCCAGAACCTTATTTTACATTGTTTTACAACCCTGTGCTGGCAGGGGTGTTGGTCTAGATGATCTCCAGAGGTCTCTTCCAACCCTGACCATTTTGTGATTCACTGGGCTTTGTAGTCTTGTACGACAGGCACTTGCTCTGGATACACTTCTGGATACACTTGCTCTGGATACAAATCCAAATACTTGGATTTGGTTGGCCTCTACTGTATCTAACTCAGCTGCCTTTTGTATTGAGGGAAGATTAACAGCTACGAATCTTCTGACAATATCTTTCATTGGCATGCCAACCCCAGTAGCTGTGTTACAGAATTGTACTATGCTATGTGCTTTTGATATTAATGTTCCTCATTGCTGTTTTTTCCAAGTAGGTAATGGCTATACACCAAGAAACATTACAAAATCGATTGGCAGTGGACTATCTCCTTCTCCAACACCATAAATGCTTCTCTGATTTTGAAGGCATGTTGTTGCTTGAACTAGCTGATGGATCAGCCAGTGTAGAGGACAACTTTCAACATCTCCAGGACTTAATGCAGCAAATGAAACAAACTACTGGTGGTGCCTGGCTGGCTGAGTGGTTTAATTCCTTAACAGGATGAGCGGAACACCTGACTCAAAGCATTATTGTAGAGATACGTTTATTCCTTTTTCTATATGTCTATTGCTTGCATCTGTAACTGACCCTGCCCTACACCTTGCAAGCCCAAATGGACACCTCCAGCTTTGCCAGCCCCAGTGGAAGTGGTCTCTTGAGCAAGGGGTGGAATGTGGGAAAATAACAGATGATTGGCGAGGAGGATTGAAAACATGCTCAAGTGACTTGCAGCTGAGGTGCGGAAAAACACATATAGCATACTAATTATGTTTTGGCCTTGTGTGCTGGACAGGTAGAACATCTGTGTTTAGATAACATAGGCCTGTGATAGACTTAGAGGCACCCTATTGACCATGCTTGAGATTCCCGCCCTGCTGTGGGAAAGATCAAAGCACAGTGGTAAACTACACCTATGTGAATCCTTGATAAACAGGTGAAAACAGCAGGTTCGCTGATCCTCTAGCATGGACCAAGTTTTGTGGTGCCTGAGTCCATGCTTGTGTGCCTCTGGCTGTGTGCTGCTTCAGAGAACCCCCGGTTGGCAAGGTAATGAAAAGAAACTTACTCTTTGCACGTCATCCATGGTTTTGTGGCTGTTCCCACGTCCTGCCTGCACCAGCTCACGCAGCAATTAATATCAAAAGGTGAGTTTTAACACGGTAACTGGGGTCTATCCGCAGTTGGCATTTTCTCTTTAATGCGTGCAGGGTTTAAAGTGGTTATTATACCTGGTTTATGAACTTTGGCTCTTATGCAAAGTAGTTGTTTCCTTTGGCTGTACTAAAAGAACATACTGTTTAACAGGTGTAGTTGTAAAATAATTCTGAAAAATGGGGAACAACATAGGCTATTGGGAACAATATGCAATCACTGTTGGATAATGATAAATAGCTTGTGTATTATGCTGATAGGATAAGTTTGTGGTGTTTATAAAAACATACAGAAAAAATCAGAGAAATTCATAGCTGTAAGCATTTTAAATCTAGCATGATGGTAAAGTTTGACTTAACCAGTCTTTTAACAGAAAAATAGATGAGGGGCACGTGGAAGTGTATAAAAACATACAATTGAACTCAATAGCACACTACAACCTAGGCATGTTAGGGAAATGCAGCTAAATGGAAATGCCCTCTATGTCAGCATGACATGTGAACAACCAACACAAAGTCCTGCTTTCCTGGGGAAAAAAAAACCCTAAGTCTCTTGTAGCTTCTACAGCAATCAAGAGTACCCAGTACTTAGTGCGGGTCAAACAGCAGTCCTGTGCATTTCGTTAGGAAACAACTTGAGTGATTTATTTGGGAAAGGGCTCATTGTTAGTGAATCTGTAAAATGAGAGACTGAATATACTAACTTTTCAGAGACTTAATAGAGATGGAAAAATACAGTTCTAATAATAGGATGCTCTAGGCAATTTGAGCTACTGGTAGACTCACATTTCACTTCAGTGAAATGCTGTAACAGTCATCGAATCCAAAGTCTAACTGTGGACTTAAATGATAAGTTATATTCATCAAAGAGTTAGAAGCCTGTTAAGTTTATTAACAATGGGTACTGGTCTAATTTAAAAAATAAATACATAAAAAATACAAGATTGGACCAGCTTTTTCCCCCCTCACTTTCACGGAGGTATCTAGTTTTCATCTCATTCAAAAGGTTGCTTAAGAGATGAAACAGTTCTGAACGTGGATGAAGCACGCAAGATGAATTGTGGTGTCAGAAGAAGCATGCTCTGTAGTCAACAAAGTAAAACATTAAATGCTACTTGTGTGTAAGGGAGGCCATGGCTATTACTCAGTTGTTGTGTTGCTATCTGGAAAAATGTAGAGTGTGCTGCTCTCCCTAAATAAACTCACATGATGGTTCTTGTGATAAATGTGGCTGGAATCAAAGGCCAATGAGAGACTTCTGTTGGAAGAACAGCCAATGCTCTGACAAAAAAAGTCTATTTTCATAGCAGATATAAACATCAATTTGTACTAATTTTTATTATACTTCACTAGGACCAGCAGATGTCAGTATAACTCAAAGCATAACTTTGGATTTTAGTGATGCAATCTTCATAACACTTATCAGAAAGAGAATACTCTAAACAAATAGCAAGATTCTACAACTTTGTTGTAGAATCATGAATAGTTTGGGTTGGAAGGGACCTTTAAAGGTCATCTCGTCCCACACCCCTGCAATGAGCAGGGATATCTTCAACTAGATCAGGTTGCTGGTCTGAGCAACCCGTGCTAGTGTTTCACCACCCTCATGGTAAAAAATGTCTTCCTCTTATCTAGTCTCAATCTACCCTCTTTCAGTTTAAAACCATTACGCTTTGTCCTATCACAACAGGCCCTGGTATAAAGTTTGTCCCTGTTTTAAGTACTGGAAGGCTGCAATAAGGTCTCCCCAGAGCCTTTGCTTCTCCACGCTGAATAACCCCAACTCTCTCAGCCTTTCCTCATAGAAGAGGGGCTCCAGCCCTCTGACCATTTTTGTGGACTCTCTGGACCTGCTCCCACAGGTCCATATCGTTCCTGTGCTGAGGGCTCCAGAGCTGGATGCAGTACTCCAGGTGATGTCTCACCAGAGCAGAGTAAAGGGGCAGAATCACCTCCCGCCACCTGCTGGCCGTGCTTCTCTTGATGCAGCCCAGGATACGGTTGGCTTTCTGGGCTGTGAGTGCACATTGTCAGCTTATACCTGGTTTTTCATCCATCAGTACCCGCAAGTCCCTCTCATCAGGGTTGCTCTCAGTCTCTTCATCCCCCAGCCTGTATTAGTACTGCGGGTTGCTCCAACCCAGGTGCAGGACCCTGCACTTGGCTTTGTTGAACCTCATGAGGCTCACACAGGCCCACTTCTCGAGCTTGTCCAGGTCCCTCTGGATGACATCCTGTCCCTCAGGCATGTCAACCACATCACTCAGCTTGGTGTCATCTGCAAACTTGCTGAGGTTGCACTAGATCTCACTGTCCTTGTCATTGATGAAGATATTGAACAGTACCGGTCGCAATACGGGCCCCTGCGGGACACCACTTGTCTCCATCCAGACATTGAGTAGTTGAACACTACCCTCTGGATGCGACCATCCAACCAGTTCCTCATCCACTGAACAGTCTATCCATCAAATCCATATCTTTCCAATTTAGAGAGAATGATGTTGTGGGGGACTATGTCAAAGGCCTTACACATGCCTAGAGAGATGACATCCGTAGCTTTTCTCTTGCCCACTGATATAGTCACTCCACCATAGCAGGCCACTATGTTGATCAGGCAAGACTTCCCCTTGGTAAAGCCATGCTGGTGGTCTCGAATCACCTCCCTGTCTTCCATGTGCCTTGGCGTAGCTTCTAGAAGGATCTGTTCCATGATGTTCCAAGGCACAGAGGTGAAGCTGACAGGTCAGTAGTTCTCAGGGTCCTCCTTTCTACCCTTTTAAAAAATGGGTACGATGTTTCCCCTTTTCCAGTCACCAGGGACTTCACCTGACTGCCATGACTTTTCAAATACCATGGAGAGTGGCTTGGCAACTACATCAGCCAATTCCCTCAGGACTCTGAGATGCATCTCATTGGGTCCTATAGACTTCTGTATGTTCAAGTTCCTGAGGTGATCACAAACCTGACTTTCTCTTAGAGTGGGAGGGACTTTGCTCCCTGCTCCCCACCTTGTGGTCCATCCACATGAGCGGTGTGGGGAGAGTGGTTGCCAGTGAAGACTGAGGCAACAAAGTTGTACCTCAGCCTTCTCCTCATCCATTGTTACCAATTTGCCAGTCTTGCTCATCATGGGGGCTACGCTTTCTTTGACCTTCCTTTTCTGGCTGACATACCTGTAGAAGCCCTTATTAATATTCTTTGCGTCCCTCGCCAAGTTCAGCTCAGCTGCACCTCGGCTTTCCTGACCCCATCCCTAGACAACCAGGCAGCATCCCTGTACTTTTCCCAGGATACCTGTCCCTGCTTCCACTGCCTGTGCATTTCCTTCTTGCCCTTTAGTTGGACCAGCAGGTATCAACTCATCCATGCTGGTCTTTTGCCCTCCTTTCCTGATTTCTTACACCTGGGGATTGAGAGCTCTTGTGCTCTATGGAAAGTGTCCTTAAAGATCTGCCAGCTCTGTGCTGCTCCCGGGTCCCTGAGGGCAGTTTCCCAAGGGGTCCTATTGACTAACTCCTTGAACAGCTGGAAGTTTGCTTTCCTAAAATTCACGGCCCTGGCTTTATATCCTTATTATGAATAATTATCAATAAATAAATATTAAATTTTGTGTTTAAATGAATAGGTAGTATCAAATCCACAGAAAGTAGATTTAAACTGCAGCAAGTAACTTAACTCTGTTAACTATAAAACTGACCGATATAGCAAATCATATCCATCAGAAGAATGTACTGAAAATTTCTGGAAAATACAGACCTACCTGACCTAAAAACGTTTATTCAAAGTATTGTTCTATTAAGGAAAGTCAGCTCTCTTTGTGTTTTAACTGCTCATCCTTTTGAAATGTCTCTGCTTTTGCTTCTACAATTTTTGAAAGGATGGGGGAAAACATTTAATCAGACAAGTATGGCACTTCCACCATATTTACCTGGGATATCTTTAGTGATTTCAATTCCTGATAGCACGAATCACATGTTCTGTCTAGGTTGTGTCTTTGGTCACTCCCATTACACTAGAAAGAGCTTCTGGGCTTGAACTACCAAGCTTACAAATTGTACTCTTACACTGATGAGCTCAGTAGAAAAGCTTTCTGTGCCAACAGTCTTCAAAGCATGGAGGAACAGTATTACAAGTCATTATTAGAAAGTCTAATTTTCTCTTCTAGAGGAATGGCAAATGCGGTGAAAAATCTTACACAATTCTTTTTTTTTTTTTTTTGAGTGGGAATAATGAACATATGCTATATGAGAAAGTAAAAATGATTGTGTTCCAATCTGATTAAAAGAAACTGAATTTAGTTCTCATATGTTATCACATGATGCAAAAATGAAAAGTTAAAGACTTCACTAAAAACTGATGAGGGGCAGAATAATATATTTCACTACTTTAATTTACAGTGACGATTCTGCCATTTGTCTAGACTAAATTTGCTACTGTTGTGTTAAGAGGAAAGTAGATCCACAGTTGGAGAGAGAATAGTTATTTAATTTACACATTCCTCAACACTCCTGTCACGGAAACATCCATCAACCATATTTATATATAAGAAATATGGTTTGATGTTGATGTGTTTGACTTAGGGTGACTGCATCTGTCCTGCACCTGGCACCTTGGCAACATTTTGAGAATGCACCACCATAGTAACACCAATCCTCAAAAAATAAGGCACCAACAAAACAGTTAATTTGAAGCCTTATTTTAATTAGTATATGGCTACATATAACTGAACTACTGAGTGAATTACAGTAGGAAAAGGACTCTATGTGACAACATCAGTGGGCTTATCTGGACTGGGTACATGCTTATTTTTATAGCAGTTGAACACACAATGGGTACTATATTAGTAACAGAGACAATCTACTTTGTAAATCTTATGTCTTCCTCAAACAAGACAGCCACTTTTTTCCAAAATTCAGTATTTGCGTACTGCTACTGCTAAAAGTATAGTGGAAAACACCAGCCACAGACAGCTCAATATAATTAAATTTATGTGATTGCCCCACTCAATATTTAGTTAATATAGTAAATATTACTATATTACTATGCTAGTACTATATTACTATTACATTCACATTACTATGCTGAGCATTTGCTTAATATTTACTTACTATGGTAAACACTAAGTTCACTTGGACCTACCTTAAATGGCAAGGTTATCTTGTTAATATTTTTGGAAGTGAGTCTGTACATTGTCTGCATTTTAGGTAAAGCACCAAAATGAAACTTATGCAAGAGGGATTATACGATGAGTATTTCTGTCTGTTTTCTAGAAATTAATCACAAGTTGATAGATTTGAATTTTTTGAAGAAAAATATCATTAGTTATAGGAAACCTACAACTGGAAAGCATTAGTTTACAATCAAGTGGATTTTTTTGGTGTTAAAAAGTGACTCCAGAATAAAAATGGGAGAGAGTCAAATTGGAACAGAGGTCAGCTAAACACTCTCACTGGAATTTAAACACACGAGTAATGTTTGTTTGCATAATTTTTCAATGATGTCCCAATTGCATATTCACTTGCAGCCAAAGCGCAGATGTGACCGTTTAATGAGAATACAGTCCTGCTCTAAATCAATGCCTAAGCTGTTGTCTCAAAAGAAATACGTGTAAGTATTAGAAAAATAACTAATGCCTATGATGAGATGCCCAGAACTAAACTCAATATTCCAATTATTCTCAAGTGTCTGGATCTCGGAGGTTTTTTTTTCATCTCATCTTCTGAAATAAATTGGCTAAAATACTTTCGCCTGTTCTGTTTTTTTCACAAATGCTCTACACACTACAAAGTAGTTGTATACATGAACTGCAAAGCTGTTTTTGCTGCAGTCATAATCAGCATTAATCTTATTTACTACCCTAATGAAAATCCTAGCAATAATTGTAATAAATAATAATCCTCATAATCTTCTTTGCAGAGCATCAGCTGTACCCAGAGTATTCCGACAATATTAAATAATGTACTCTATGAAATTTCACTTTTTAAGCTGTCAGTCAATGAAACCTTACAAGTTAGTTAATGAGCCACTGCTGGAAATACATACTTTTTGTTCTAGGCTATGATTTAAAAGGCAAAAGAAATTTACTTCCAGGACAGCACAAGCTTATATATGAGAAACTACTAAAGGGCAGCTTGTCAAAGGCTGTCTATCCAGAATTTGAAGAAAAGAAATTAAGATTCAGCATAAAAACGTGAAGGACTTTATCAATGGGTATGGACCACTAAAAAGTCTGGATTCTAAAATAAGGTGCCTTGAAATTTTGCTCAGCATTTAAAATCAGTTCTTTATCTCACAGGCAGGTGGCATTAAACGAAGGTAAAACCAAAGCATTATATTTCCTTCTGGGGTTTGCAATGTGTGACCAAGTCTTTTTTACTCTCTGACCTTTATTAGAAAACTTATTAGAGGGGCCTACCAAAATATGTAACATCAAACATTATGGCTGAGGCAATGTAAAAGAATAAACCATTTTCTAAATGCATATGCATTCCTAATATAGCAGTACTTCTTAAGGTATGATTTGATGAGTTTACTGCAGCTGAAAAATTATATAAAGTGAAGTTGGAATCCAGTGAAAATACCACATTCCTTGCTGCCATTCCCTGTCCCTGTTGGCAGCTATCGAGCTGGAACAGCATAGCTGGAGCAGGCTCCAGCTGATATGCTTCTGAAACCTACACTCAACACAGAAAAGAGAAATTTGATTTTGAGTCGATTAACCAAAATGGTTCTGTGAGTTAAGATGGGTAATGTACGAAAGAGATGAGGGCTGAGGCTTCTGCCTTCTCACCTGTTCCCCGGCACTGTCTTTGTGCCCTCTGGAGCAATACAAAGCCGAAAAAAGGATAGTTAAGACAAAACTGATATTCACACTTTTCACCTTGCCTTGATACAAATTCTGAAGCTGGCAGACCTGCTGACAGTATTATGTACAAATACTAGAAGGTTAGGCCATATTGTAATAATTTAATATATGCTAAAAGACGGTGAGGCACAACCTGACTGCACTGGGAACCGTTACGAGCCCCGTTGTATCCTGTGGGTCTACACACACCAAGCACCATTTTGGTCAAACCAGTTAGCGGAAGGAGTTAGCCATGGAGTAAGAGAGATGCTTCCTAGGAACATCTCAGCACCGTTGCCTAGAGACTAATGTCTTTTACCTTTTATACTCAATATTAGGGGATTTACGGGCTTATCAGTTTTACTATTGCTTTCGATGTGTTTCAGGTGAGGAGAGTATGTGCCCCCGAAGACAGCCTGCTCCAATGATATTCTTCCGTCCTGTGCCTCAATCTGTGAGTATTATTTGATCCTAGCACTGGACTCAGCCTTGACTTCTCAAACTGCGGGCTTCCCACTGCTGACGGCCAGAGCATCTGAGCATGGGAAAACATTTGCAGCCTACAGAAAGCACTCCTGTCGCTGTACCTGTTGGTAAGTGCTGAGCCATCCTCCGTGAAGTTATTAACATTACTTTGAGACGTACAGCCCTGTATAGCATTTTTTCCCTATGATATGTAGTATTTGAGGTGCAAAGAAGATAATGATCAATGTATTTACATAACCATAAAACACTTAAACCCAAACTGAATGCAATGAAATCTAGGACATCTACATCACACATAGGATAATTTTTTTTCCAAGTTGTAGAGAGGTGAAGTCACCTTACTAGGTTACTGCTTCACAAAGGAAATATCCTTTCCTTATGGGAGCTAAAAGTTAATTTTCTTAGAAGTTATTTTAAATATTACCTAGAGAGTCCTCTTTTCTTTATTTTGTGAGGTGTAAAGGCAGCTGGTCAAAATAGGAAGGCTGAAAGAATAGAAGGATGAAAGCATGACTCTGAATGTCTACATTCTGATAAAAGTTATATATGTTTGTAACATTTGCTGAATTTTAAATTAAAGAAGATATTGATATTTCTAGTTTAATTATCTAGAGATGTGGGATTCAGCAGAACCAAATCCATCTGAAAGAGGCGATGAAGTTTCCCACCTAATAAATCATCTTTGTAATGACACGAGACACAGCAGAGCAAAATATTTGCAACAATAGCACTGACACACAAAAAAGATCTATTACATGTCACTGTGATATCAACTAAGCTGAAGCTTGGTTTTTATTAAGATAGCTGTAGTAAAGTTCTATATTTAGAACTCCAGAAACAATAGTTCCAACTAATTATCTCATTACTGCAAGCAAATAGCTACAATTTTTCTGCTTTCTTTGTCCACCAAGATAACTGTATGATATCCACTATGTTCCAAAATGCATTCCTTTCATAAACCCACGTTTCACCTCGTGATTTCTCCTTCCATCTAAGAGCATTTCTCAAAAATCTTCCTGGATACAAAGGGAAAATATTTGCAGCTGTTACAAAACCAGCAGCCTTGCCAAACCTGTCTGGGGACAAGGCTGCTCCTTCTCTTTGGACCTCTTCAGAAGAAAAGAACACATGTCGCGCTGCTACAAAGTGCTCAACCTACTGAACGACGCTCATGCAATTTGCTAACAATAAATGAACAAGGAACATATTTGCACAGCTTATTAGGACCGGTACTCCACCGAGCTGTGAGCCTACAGAGAGCCAGGTACTCCCACTCACTGTGCAATTCTAATGAAGGCACTAGACAAGTAACGAGCTTTACCACAGCACCGACTTTTCTTAATTACCATGGACTGGCATGTGATTATAACAGAAACTCTCATCCTCTGTGGAAAGATCCGGGTTCGTTAAAAGTAGAAACCTTTTTTCTTTCCAAACACATGCGTGCGCGCGCACACAGCGAGTTCAAGTTTCAAAGTCGAACGCTCCTTCTTAGGACACACTGGTGCTAAGACTCCCAGGGCAACCTTTGTTCGGACCCCTTGTGTCTTTCCGTCAGGTTACTGGCATTAATTGCATAGTCGTCTAATCACGTACTCTTTGATTTCTGACAGGATTCACGTTTTTTTCAGCCCATGATAGAGACAACGGTCATCCAGTGAACAGCTATTCAGTATTTTGTGTTGTTCTCACCATGTGGCTCACGTCTGTGTTACAAGAAAACACAGTTCTCACGCTAGTTTATCAGTGTTATCAACTATCTCCTTTCTGGGCTGTTTGTCATGGTGATGTCATAAATCTTAATAAAACTATTTTATAGCATGCTGATGAGGTACATTAATACCCATTTTCTGGCTATAACTGAATCACAAGCAGTAAGGTAGGCAACTAGTATTAGCTGAGCCTTCTTACACCAGCCTGTCAATTACTGTTTCCAATCAACTGGCACAAAATGAGCCCACAACTTAATTAAAACTCCTTGGTGCTACCACAGCCAGAGAGGCACATCTGGGTCTTACATCTATACTAGTAAATTAAGCAAGTTGCTGGCACTAAGGGCAGCTGGCACAGAAAGCTTGCATCCTCACCAGCGACGCCCTCTCGCCTCCAGCATAGCCCCGACTGCATGAAAGCTGCCTGCTGGCAATGGTCTCCGGACCATTTTGATGGCAAACCATGCCGGCACGCTGCTGGGAAGGGTGCTGGCTGTGCCACACGGGCTCCGGCTAGGGGGGGTGTCCTGGTTTGAGGTAAAACAGAACCAATGCTGTTCAGTAGCTTTACTTTTTAGCTAAGCCTCTTCCAGCTACTGAAATTAACAGCATATTGTGCAGACAATGTTCACTCTCTCAGAGTGATAAGACCAATGTTTATAGTTGATGCCCGGGCATGGTATGCAGAGAGGACCTTGCTTATACTTATTGCTATAACAGCCAAGGGCAACCAACTTTGTTATTTGCCCCGTTGGAGGGTCGGAAGCAGAAAAGAGCAGTGGGGTCCCACCTGTGGGGAGGAGTGGACAGGACAGGTGACCCAAAACTGACCAACAGGGTATTCCATCCCATCTGCCTCATGCTCAGTATAAAAGCTGAGGGATCAAAGGGTCAGCTCTCTCTCTTCAGTGGCCGGTGTCTGAGGAAGACCCTGTCTGTTCATCTGCCTGTGATCCCGACCCTGAATGCAGATCCAGAATCTGGTTAGTCTCTGCCACTGACTCCAGTCTGGGACTTCCCCAGTGCCAGTTGGTGATATGACTGTCATCCTGGGAGCTTGATACGATTTTGTATAAATTTCTTAATTTCCTTTTTATTTACTTTATTGTTAATATTTCATTAAAGTAGTTTAGTCCCTTCTAAACTCATAAGTCCCTTTCTCTCTCTCCTGCCTTTCTTTTGAAGAGGGGTGGGGGAGAGCATCTGTCATTCCACCTGAGTGGCCAATCCTGCCCAAACCCCAACAGAAGGCTATAACAGTTTGTTAGCACAGCCGTTTCTGCCCACTGCCCAGGAATGCTCCCAGGCACACAATTACTACAGGTCTCATCACCAAACCCACCTTCTTGCATTTTTCTTCCTCTTCTTAAAAGCCCTGCAGAAGGTAGCTTGCTACACAGAAACCAGATCATTTTGCTTATCATTTTTGCTGGTGTTTTTCTTACCCAAATCTATGACAATGCAATGCTATGGAACCGAAACATCCATTGTACAGCATTTCAAGGTAATAATAGTAGATATCAGCTATATTTGTAAGGCTTGTCACTCCAACACATTTTATGTTCTGGATAAGAACAATCACTGATGTAAAAATGTAAAATGGATTACTACACTGAGCAGAAGATAAGCCTGAGGCACAAAATACAGAATTACTCATTATTATATACAGTGTTTGCCATTTGTGTAACAGCTAAATTTATCACATCATCAAACTGATGGGCTAAGGGGAAGGAATCTTTTAATGCAACAGCCACATAAAAGATTAGAATAGAGTTCAGTCTTCTGGAAAACAACATTTTTTAAACACAAGCAAATGTGTGGCCAAATGGTATGAAAACTGTGCAAATAATTTTTAAGCAAGTACTACTTTAAAAAACAATGACCCCCACCCCGCTCCAGTTCCTAGATGCCTGTTCTCTTGCAAGAAAAGAAAACCATGCACTATGTTAATCAAGATATCTCAAATTGGGTTTAATATTTCCTTTTTATTTCAGTAGCAGTATTTATTTACTTATTTCCCTGTTTACTTTTCACAGTTGCATCCCTTATTTGGTGTTTTCTTCTACCTGAATCCTCAATTTTCTAAGTTTGCAGAATCTATGTTATCTCATTTGTAATGCCAAATGACTAATTTATCTAATAGATATACACATATATTGCTATTACTGTACTGAAGCTGGTATTTTTTATAACATGATGCATTTCCTTTTGCTGTGAAAAATAAAAATTCCATATCTCATGATTTCATGAACAGAGATTTGTGCCTTGGTACTATGTCTGTCTTACTGATTTACTGCTTAGAATAAGGAAGCATCTGAAAAAACATCCTGAAATTGAAAACATATTAAAATCATGCATAGTAAAAAATAATCATAAATGTCAACGTTAAAATGTCCAAAATGCAGCATTTTAATATCTATTTTCCAGAAGTTAATATTACACTGTTTTCAAGGTACTCATTCAAATCCTAAATATGTGCATAACAAGGATAATGTTGGGTAGGTTTTTTTCAGTATTGTAAAACCCTCCCATTAGAGCTAAAAGTACTCTGCTCTGGATAAGCATTTTTGTTTTATTTTAATGTCAGTATCCAAATATTCAACAATTCAAATATCACACAAAATAGAACAAGCCTAACCTAATGGAAGAAAACAAATGAAAAAGAAAAACTTCCTTTGCATCAAATAACCCAGGTACAGATTCCCCACTGCTTGCATAAGCTTTTTAACTTTACAAATCCAGCATAATATGATGTTATCAGACGAAAAACACTGTTCTGCTCTGTGCAGAAGTACAAAGGTCTGTACGAATTGCAGTGCACTGGAAAAACAAGGTAATTGTTTTGTGTCATTATAGAAACAACAGAGGCAGCACCATTGCAAGCAGCTGCTGAATTTGGTGTATCGGTCCTTCTTATTCTGTTCATTGTCAGGGAGCCAAACCTTCAAAGAGCATCCATGCATGTAGCGGTGTTTCTAATGCTGGTTTTATTACCACAGCAAAGAATTTACTGTATTAAAATCTAAGGGCACATTTATTCTGATTAAAAAATAAAAGATTTCCCTGTTGACCTAGCGTTACACAAGCTGTAATATACCAGGATCTTATTGTACAATGACATTAATTATGTCACAAATAAGATGTTTGCTGATGTTATATAACATATAAATGTTTATAAACAGTTGATAGAAGTTACAAGCACATTGGAACAGGTGGAGATACAGTTATCCTTAATGGCTTTAAGTACACATCAATCAAAGGTGTTATAGGGAGTTACAAATTATTCTCATAAGCAACCTGCTGAACTGAACTATATATCTGTAACAAATACAATAAAAAAAAATCTGTTACTGAGTTCATGTAAGTGATTTATAAGTTTAACATAATATAATACAAGTCTGTAAATAGGTTATAAATGGGGCATGAATAGATTTAGACTTGAAATTACAGGAAGATATTTAAACATCTGAAGACTAGAGTTCTAAAATGGTCGTACAGGGCAAGAAACCTAAATTGTTTTAATATGAGTCTCATAAGCTTATGAAAGGGACTATATAAAATAAATAGAAGAAATTCTGGAGACAAAAAAAGAGTAATGTGAGTCTTGTGTATCCAATTTGTGTCATCAAATTAAAAGGAGACTGGACCATAACACCCTTCATTATAAAGTTTATTGTATGAATCTCATACTGAGAGCCAACCATAGCTCCCTATGGGATTTAGGAAAACATTTAGCTATCTTGGAAAAAATAGAGAGTGAGAAGATCAGAAGAAGGGGGGTGCTCACTTGGAAGCTGGAGATCAGCCATTTAAGACGAGCACTTGCTCTCCTGCCTTCTCCAGCTGTCAGACATGCGGTTGGTGCGTTCAGCTCACTTGATCATGGCCGAGTTACTTCGGAAATTTGGGATCAAGGACAGCTTTTTTCCACAGGTCAGATTACTGGGACAGCCCATCTTGTTTTATTTTGGTTGCTTTTTCCCCCACCCCACCCATTAGTATACCTACGAATATCACTCAGGGATATTGTTTATCAAATGCGTTGTTACTATATAGAAGAGGATTTGGTGATTCCCTCATTCTCTGCAGCGCATTTCTAGACAGAATATATAATCCCTTCATGCAGCCTTCTCTATTACAGGAATATACATCTGAACATTATAGATAAAGGCTGGAGGTGAAAAACTTCAAGCCAAGGATGTGTTACAGTCCATACAGTCAAGCAATGACACTGTGATAGTAATGTATTACCAGTGGAGCTCCCTTTGGTTTTATCATCATATGAATCTGACATAAATTATTTTGGCACCATATTAATCAATAGGAAGAAGCAGGTTTAATCTCGCACTAGAAAAAAACTTTAAATTGGGGTTTGGATTATACCCAACATGAGGTTCTTATTAGTCAGTTTTCTGTAGTCTGCACAGACTAAGTAGAAGTTTACACTCTGCTAAATTGCGTCCAACCACAAACGCTATAAACTCAAATCTGTTTCGAGTAACAAAGTTACTCACAGGCCAATGAACTTTTGCCCCTGATTAAAACATTCAGAAGATTTGTCTTTTATCTCTATAGGAACTACAGAAAATTTTTTTCTTCTATCGATCTAACTTTATCTACTAAACCAAAGTGTCTGTGTAGTTGATAGTGCCACATATCTTTGAGTTTATGAAGACATCTTGGCCACTGCTGGGATCCCTTCCTCAGCTGTTCAGACAAAAGTAAGGAGGGGGATGCGCAGCGGTACTGGGCCCCTCATTTGATGCTCCACTCTCTCATCCTCCGCTTCCCTTAAAGGTTCATTCCTCTGTTTCCAGTTCCACGCTATCAGAGCACCAAACAGTGACTGGAAATGACTGGAAATTAGTCTTGTGCTGACCAGGAGTCAGGTCTGCCAAACTACTACACTGAAGCCACCAAAACCAGCCTGCATTTTCTCTAAGGCAGTGGGAAAAATGTACCTATGCAGAGCATGTGTATGGGGCGCTTTTGTGAAAGACCCTGGCATTAATATTACTCTATTGGTTTCAACACGGTGATAAACTGAACTAGATTTTTAGTGGTTGTAAATCTGAGGCCTTCTTGCTCTCTCTGTCTTGCACATACATGAATCTGACTATTGCTACAACTAAGTAGCAAATCAATTTGCTAGTGAGGAGCAGAAAGACATCAAAGGCAAAAACTATTAGAGGACACCTATACGTGGTAAATTTTTTTTAACCGAATTTCCAAAGAGAAGGCAAAACAGACAAACATTGCCAGAACTGGTGCCTTTCTGCTCTTACCTTATTGAAAATAGAGAACTTTATAACTTCACAGTAGCACATGAGTTTTTCTGAATGCACGTTTCTCCATAGTCACTACTTTGCCTTTCTCCTTCCAGGAGAATTCTACAATACATTCTGAGCACCAGCATCTTTGGCTATGAAAACAGGCTTGGTGACATTGCTTGTTTATGCCATCTAAGAGCACCTGAAGGAGGTCATGTAGTACTGCAGCATCACATTGCTAGCAAGGGGAACGGACTGAAAATCAGGACAAGCAAAGCAGAAACATTTCTTTCTAATGGTGTTCATTGACTTCGTACTGATATGGACTATCACCTTCTTGATCCTGGAAAAAATAGGATGTCAAATTGTTTTTAAGGCTAAATCTTAATGGAAGAAGCCTATGAGCAGCAAAACTACTGGTGTCCCCAGGGCTGTACCCCACAGTTGAAGCTCTGTCTCACAGCTCCTACTCTCCCATAACACAATATCCTTTGCTGTACTCTAGCCACTGCTGCTATAGGTATGGAATTCTCCAGCTTTCAAACCCGGTGGCACACCTCGGATCATGTCAGTAGAGCACACCCTACCAAGCGAGGTGGCCAAATCCAAATTGCCTATTGGCAATGGTCTCCAGCTTGCATCTCCCTGCCCCGACAGGGCCCAGGGATTGTTTGGGAGAGGGCTCTACATTTCTACAACTAACATCTGCTTGCACGTTCAGCCATTTACGCAGCTTTAAAAGTCAAAGCTTCACAGCAGCTAAAAATATTAACGCTTTGATGGAGTAGTGTTTGCCTCAATGGATGTTATCTGCCTTTTCATTCAGTGAATATATGTAAAGAATCTATTATTTGAGAGGAATTTGATATGCAAACTGGCTGTCTTCCTTTTTCCTTTTGTGTGCCCTCTCTGAAAACCTCATGGGGTCCTCAGGGTTTTAGGAAAATTCCTCTTGACCCATTTCTCCACCTGTCAGTGACTTCATGCTTTTAAAAAGCAGGCCCTACATGGCTTAGGATTTTAGAGCCTATTTTAAGAAGTGACATTAGCACTCACATTCCACTGCATTTTGGTGAAATTGAGTGTCCAATTTTCAGGAGACTTTAGGTTCGTATTGATTCAGAGAGGTATCTAGCAGGGCTTATGAGAGCATCAAAGCACTTGGACTTAGTGTGAATTAGACACCTAGAGTACTTTGTCAATTTTAGACTACAATAAAGATATTATCTGAACCTGTTGGAGCCTTTAGGCTCCTAAGTGCTTACATTGCTTTGAAAATGGAACTAAGGCTGTAGTGATGCTTAGATAATTTTGGAAATGCTGCCCTTTATCATCTCACACACTGTACTTTTTTCTAACATAGATTTGTAGTAAAAGAAAAAAAATATTTTTCATTTCAGGTGTCTTTAATGTTGTTTTTTCCCTTGGGCGCAAAAGCAAAATTTCTACTGAAATCTGTGAGGTATCTACTTTGAAATCAACACCAGAAAAAGCCCACGGAACATAATTGAGTTGTGTGGATTTCTGGAGGATGTGTTGAAAACATCTCTGTGGAAAACATCAGTGTCTATTCACAGTAATTGCAACAAAACTTTATTGCCTCTTTATTAAATTCTGCCAATAGTTTGCGCGTAATTCCATGTGATTTCTGCACACCAGAGCAGAGTCGTCTGAAGTTTAATCCTTTCTGTTCATAATGTTAAGGTGCTTCTGACACGTAGTGGATAATCTATACTAACATGAAGGTGTATTCATCGATACAGAACATTTTTGGTAGCATCTCAGTGACCTCCCTTCATTGCCTATGAGAAGAATATTTGATTACTATCAGAATGAAGCTTATCTAAAGAAGGAAAATTCTTTGAGTCAAAGATGTAGTAGAAAACCTATGTACATATGTAACTAGATAGCTGGGTTTCCTGTAAGACAATCTGTGACAATTTTTATCTATACAGACCTCTCATCATCCTCAAGAGACATTATACATGAAGCGAAGGGCAAAGTCATGTAAAGTGCTGCAGGCCTGGCACAGAAAATGTCAGTGGAGTGTTCTGGGATGACTTACACAATGGACATGAGGTGTGCAAAGTCATGTAAAGTGCTGCAGGACAAAAAGCACCTGGCACAGAAAATGTCAGTGGAGTGTTCTGGGATGACTTACACAATGGACATGAGGTGAAAGGAGAAAGGAAAAAAGCAAAAGACTGTAAAGTAAGGAAAACAAAGCTAAACTTTGTCTCCTGCCGGGATCTGAATTTGTTAGAAGTGGATTGCCTCGCTGAGAGAGCACCCTGATCCCTGCATGCTCACTGCCAACGCAATGGTCTCACCATCCTTCTTGCACATTTTCTCATTGCTGCATCCCATCAGTCCCCCCATCCCGCACCCTCACCCCCAGCACAGAGAGCGCGGTACAGCCCTCCTGGCTGCTGCCCGTCCTGCACGCTCCGCTACCGCTGACATCCCCACAGCACTGGGAACTGCATTTACTGGCAGATGTACAGGCAGACAGCAGCTGAGAATAACGGATATTGCCAGTCTGAGAGCGACATTTTATTTAACTGACAGGAAAAAGCACTGTGGTGGCCGTCAGCTTTATCAGCAATGAGATTTGAGCTGCCAACTATGACTATGTTCAAATTTTCTCTTATCCCGGAACAACCGTTGATTGGCAACAGCTCACACTTAACATAAGGGTGGCACCGCTCTT
>NW_009647052.1:1584940-1625061 GCF_000708025.1 Charadrius vociferus
TGATAGAACAAGAGGTAATGGGCACAAACTTGAACATCGGAAGTTCCATCTTAACATGAGGAGGAACTTCTTTACTTTGAGGGTAGTGGAGCACTGGAACAGGCTGCCCAGAGAGGTTGTCGAGTTTCCCACTCTGGAGACATTCAAAACCCGCCTGGACGCCGTCCTGTGCAACTTGTTGTGGGTGACCCTGCTCTGGTGGGGGGAGGTTGGACTAGATGATCTCCAGAGGTCCCTTCCAACCTTGACCATTCTGTGATTCTGTGAAAAGCTACTGCAGCAAAACCTTTGCTTTTGCCCTGTTGGTAGTGATACAAAGTATATACACATGTATGTGTTCTCCATTGTTTTGCTTATTAATTGATATATAAGAGCTTCACCTTCTCTTTCACTTAAATGAAGACCTTTAGTATTCTCTAAGTAACAAAAAGCATGTAAACACCTCATGAAAGCAAGTATCTTTCATAGATCTGAAGACAGAGGTAACACTTATTCAGGCTGCCTTAGGATCTTAATACAGCAACGTTCATAAGCTCTGTATTAAGGAATATTTTAAAACAAAAGTGGAGAATCACTTTGGGCCAGAGCTGGGTTAGTAGGACCAAAAAGCTCCCACAAAACCAAATCCAAAACCTCATAAATTCATATTCATCCTATGATACGCCAGAGGAGCATAGGAAAAGCTTGCTTCCCGCACTGATGCATGACCTGCAATCTGTGTGCACCTCTGGAAAAGTGGTAAGCACCACAGCTGGGCAAGCAGAGGCCACGAATGAAGTCAGGCTTGGTTAGGAGCTGAGGCGTTTCATTTTGTGACCTGCTTCCTGGTGGAGGGCAGCTCTCCCAGCAGAATCCACGTGTTGGGGGTTTCCACCAGCCGCCATGGGAAGCCCCCACGCTGCCTTTGCTCCCAGGCTGGCACGCCATGAGCACCAGGGGAGCTAAACCCTTCGCTGGAAGGCAGGGAGAGAGTCGCAGAGACTGTGCATCTTCTGGATGAGTCTGCTGTTTACAATAACTGAGACGTTGTGAACATTTTCTACGTACAGTGTTCTTGCAGTTTACTCCTATTCTCTTTACAGCACGGATGACAGGGTTGTGTTAACACAACACTCAGCTGGTCTTTTCAAAATCTCAGCTGGAAGAAAATATCACACATGCCCATGTACACAAAGCTCAGCTTATCCCAAGGCCAATGCTGCTGACAGCAACGCAGCATATATGGATTAAGCTTGTCCATATCACTTCAAGGTGAATTTAGTCACTCTTACCACTGACAGGTTTTTAACAGGGCCTTAATTCTCTATGATTCAGGTTTTTAGATATTTTCTACATGGGGTTTCTCTTGACTCATTAGCTAGTAACCTTTGAAAAACTCACACAGATGCATTCACTTTCACCAGTTCTAATCCATTAACAATGACCGGTGCCTAAATTTAGCATATTATAATCTTCTGATTTCTATGGCACTGAAAAGGCTAATCATATCAGGAGATCCAGTCTGAGAGGAAAAACTGAGTTGTACTTAAATAACCTCCTAGGGTCTATTATGTATATCATTAAATCACTTGATTATTGCTTTCTTATCATTTCAGAAGATAAAAATATCAGTCGGGTAATGAAATTCTTCATTCATCTGACAGTTGCAATCTGCAAGCAAGCAACTCAATGGCATTATGATAACCTTTCATATTTATATATTGATTTTCTAAAATGAACATATCAAATTCACCTTAATTCTGTTAATGGTACTGCTTATAATTCTATAGTACATATAGTTACAGAATAATTTATATTTTGTAAATAAAATATCTACAGGTATTTAATATACATATTTTCCACGTGCAATGCCAGGCACGCTCCTTATATTTACACGCTAGCAACTCATAAATCTTGTTCCTGCATGTATATTTTCTAAAATGTAGATTTTAGTATGTGACAAGGTGATGGAATAAAAGGTCTAGGAATTTGTTTATAGAATACCATATATGAACAAATTGTTGCCAATAAATCCTGCATAATACATCAAGGTCTCTTGGATATCAAAAGAAGGAAAGGTCTGTACCTTATTTCGGTTTCTAAATCACTTTATAATATTTCGCATGTTACATGCTATTTTTACAGACACTGAATAGGACCATATTTGTACTTCTAGTTGATACACAGCAGCCAAATTAATAATGCCTTCTCTGTTCAAAGGTTAGATACAGCTACATAGCAGACATCAAATAGTACCAAAGCGATGCATGAACATGATAATGGCCATACTGAAACACACCAAAGGTTCAAGTACAGTATCTGTCAGTGCCCAATAGAAGCAGCTTAGGCAATTATATAAGAATAACAAGATGTGTAATGTTATTTCCTTAGAGTACTGTCCTGGGCTTAGGCAGACACAATGCCTTTGCAGCTGACAGCCTACTTTTTTAATTCCATGAATTAACCCTGTTACTTTTCCAATCCATTTAAACTGTTAGCATCCACAACAGAGTTCCCCAGCTCAGCTCTACTCTGAGTGAAGAACTGCTGCCTCTGCTCTGGTTGGCTTGCTAGTCCCTGGTTTTATTTCATGTCGCCTACTATTTTTAGTCGAAGTGTCCGAGTTTTTTACCCATTTTCACTATGCCACACCCCACCCTCATACCTTGTCCAGCTAAAAGACTCCTAGTACACTTTAATATTACTTAATATGTAAGCTGTCTACAAAGCTTTTATTATAATTCTTGACTTCCTCTGAATCTTCTCCAGTTTCAGAACATCCTTTTTGAGACGCAGGGAACCAGAACTGCACAGAGCATTCATGACACTCACACATATGTCCAGCTGCATAAAGTTTTTTCTTTTGTTCCTTCCTTCTTTCTAATAATTCCAAACATTGCATTTACCTTTTTTGATTGATTCTGAGCTTTCATCTCACCTTTTCACAGAACAGTCTATTGTAACTCTGGTATTTCATTCCTATGTGGTATTCGTTAGCTAATAGCCCATCGCTCAGTGTCTGAAGGAAGGATTGCTTCTTTTTCCCCTGTACATCACTTCACATCTGTATTTCATCTATCATTCTAACATGTAGTTACTTCGTATCGTATGATACTTCTGCAGTTCTTCACAACAGTCCTTATTCTAAATAACATGACATTTTATGTTTCTTTATTCATCCCTTTACAAATCACTTGTAAGTATTCTGATGAGCATACATATATGTGGGATTACACTGGTGATCTACCTATACTGTAAAACCTGAAAATACATTCCTGGCCTTTGTTTCCTACCTTTTAATCAGTTGTTTTCTTCTGTGGGGAACTTCCCTTTTATCCCAGGGTAACTTTGTTTAAGAGTCTCTGGTGAAGAATCCTGTCAAAAGTCTTTGATATGATCCAAGGAGACCATACCAATCAGTTCTCCTTCATCTGGTCATGGAAACCCTCAGAGTGCACCAGTTGGTTACAGAGCTCAATTCTCCCGTGCGAAATCATGCTGACTCTGCCACAATACATCACATTATTAACATATGCACTAATTTTACTCCTTATTATAGTTTCTTCTAATTTGCTTGCACTAATTGCAGACAACAGGTTTACTCATCTGTGATACCATGGATCTTCTCTGGAGTCTTTTGAAAAATAAGTGTCCTGTAAGTCTCTTTCCTGTCCTCCAATACTGGAGTGTTTTTAGGCAAGTGGTCAGAGACCACAGCTCATGATTCAGAATTCAGAATCCTCAGATCCTTCAGAACATGAGAACAGTCTATGCCATTACCAAGCTACAGACAGTCTGAACTATTATTTTATCAAACGACAAAAAAAACCCAACCCACCAGCGAACCACACAGTCAAAGGACCCATTTCAGATCTTCCTGTAAGAAGATCTTCAGGTCTTCTTCTCCAAGACACACTCTGTGCTGGAGCCTCTACTGCAAAGCTCCAGTCTGAAACAGCGCTGGGAGAGTAACCAGCAACAGAAGTCACATATTTTTCCTAGAGTTTCATGTGGTTTCCCTGCAAAGATCAACACTAACTTTCATTTTGGATACACTGCTTCTCACACTAGGTGCCAACAGCTTTTTGTCTGGTTTCTGAATGTCTTCACTTCATCACCCCACTTCACAGTTTCTGTTTTACCAGAACTGGTTTCCTTTCCTTTCTGCTCTATCTCTACTTTCTTAATTTCCCTTCTAAGCCTTTGGCTGTGTTTTGTATATATCTGATTAAAATTTCTTCTTCTGCTTACTATATACTGTCTTACTTCTTTACTTAGCCAGTTTTGTTCTGCTGTAAATGGTGGCCCAGTATCAATTTTAAAACAAGAGGCCATCTTTTAAAATGTATAATCAACAGCAAATGACAGAATGTGAAGTCTTCTCATTAGTGCATACATAATTGGATACATAAGTTGAGTCAATGGTAAACCATCTGTTTCAATGCACAGTTATCAGATTTAAATATGTAGATGTTAGCAGAGACTCACAGTAGGGGATTTCCAAAAGCAAACTCCAGCCCAGTGGTGCTAACCTCCCTATCTCCATTTCAGTCATCACTGGAGACAGAGAGGTTCCTCCACAGGGTCGCACAGTGTGGCTCAGCCAGATGAGTTTCACAGTTTCAAGAAATATAGTGAAAGCTGGGGGCAAATAAAAAAAAAAAAAGGTTTTGAAAGCCAAGAATAACTTGATAATACCCTTTAAGGTTTCTTACATGCGCTTGAAAAAGAAAACTTTCTCCCTCTCTCCAGTCTCAGTGTCTCAGAGTCTTGTAAATAGAGCTGTCTGGTTCCAAAAATGCCACTAACTGTTGAATGGAAAGCTGATATTCTGTTACAAAATCAAACAGAAAAGCAGCAGTCAAATACTATGATTCATAAACTTCAAGTAGACCTAATTACAAAGAAAACATGAAAGAATTTTTCCTTAAAAACTGGTATGAGTGAGAAACAACATTCTGTTTCCCATTTTGTTGCTCACTGAAAACCTTTGAAATAGTAGACCTGTCCTAAACAGAGGACAGATACAAAGGGGAAATTCTTACCACTATATTTACTTATTAGTAAAACAGTTCTGGAAAAAATAAGACTAACTCAATGAGGTCCCTCATATTAGGATGTTTAACATGACAGACATAGTAAAAAGCAATACAGTGAAATGGAAAATATGGATAATGATCTCACATTTAATTACAGTATTCAAAGTAATCAACACATGCAGAAAACAAGTTCCCTTGATTTTCCTGCCTGTCTATCAAATACAGATAAAACTACACTGTGACAGCATTCCCAGAAAAATTCTTGGTCAAAGTTCATTCCATATGTGTATCTCCTTTCTCTAAGACAGGAAAAAAAGGTAGCTATGAAGACAACTTAAACACAGCACATGGAGGCAGAAATAAAAGCAAAATAGGGAAGTGCACCTGAAGCATCTGTGCAGGTATGTGGACACTGGGAACTGAATGCAAGTTTTTCAACAGAATGTACTTTTTGTCAGACAAAAAAAATCACAATAAGTTTTTCAAAACATTTAGGATCTGATAGTTGATTTTTTGGGAAGATTTCTCAGGTTCAGAAGGAGAGGAAAGATGGGAGAAAGCCAGAATGTGAGTGAGAAAAGAGGAAAAAAAGAAAGAAAAGGAAGGGAGAAAGAAAGTGAACTCTCTTCCAGAACAATTCATTATCAAACACTTGCCCAGGAGGATGGAGGGTAACCAGCTCAGCATCTCTGCTCTGATCGCTTCTGTCTCAGGCAAGTATGGCATTAGTATGACTTTTTATCTTAGTCTTGGAGTTGCTCTGCTCTGCCTCAGTAACTGAATATTCACCAGGCAGGAGAGAAGCTGACTCCACTGCGTGCTCTTCAGACACAGCCACCACCCCGTCAGACAGGCAGCCACAGACCGCAGCTTGTGGCCCACTTAGCTATTGCGGGCTACATTTTTTGAAAGCAACCACCAGTTACCAATTCCATAAATTAGCAAATCACAGGAAGGCCACGTGCCTTTGGCCATAGTGGTTCATCTATTCACAAATGGGAAGTAACAGGATTCAGTGTGGGAAGTGTACAAACCCAATATTCGAGGAAGATGAGTGCAACCTCTCCTTTTTTCCCACCTCTGAAAGTAGGAAGAGGGTTAATTATTAGACAGTGTGGCGAGTGCCCATCCCCTGAAAAGTTTTTTACTCTTGCTTATTTTAATTTTGTCAAAAATTACAACAAGCAATTGCAATTTTTCTTTTGAATACTGGTGCTACTGCCCCAAAAAGAGCGTAGATATCCTTTGGAGAAGGGTATAAAGTGGCTGAGAAAGATGCATATAACTGCAGTGTGAGCTAGCACAGTATCCGTGGATTTACCAAATTACCTGATTTTGAGATATTAAAATAATGTTTACAGACCCATGCTGTAAAATCATATAACCTTCATGTCATAACCTATAGCATTAGGAGAAAACAATTATTCACATATTTTTTCTTGATTTCCATTTTCATTTTCACCTGTAGTATCTGGTTACTGATAAAACTATTAAGTAGTCCAGAGGGAAGAATCATGGGGAATTCTACTGCACTGTCTTACATCCCCTTGATGATCACTGGCTATTTAAAATTAACTTTGAGGCCTACCGTTTAGCCAGTTTTTAATCCATGCCATGCACGACTATTGATTCTTTAAGAATTTACTCTTTTAACCAACTCACTCACAATTTCCCAAACAAGCTGATGACTCAGGCAAGCCAAAAATCTTGTACATCTAATGTAATAATGCTGCTATTAATTACTGAAATACCAGCGAAATTATAATGCTTCTTAGTGCAACTCTTGCAAATGAGACAAAAGAGTTTCAATTAACAATTAGTGGTTCCGCAGATGGAAATTTCTTTTTTTGGCTCAGACTTTGAGTCAGAAGCTACAAGCATTACACACAACAGGCCAAAGCAGACATGAAACTGTTGATTTGAATGACTTCTGACTAGTTTATTGAAAAAACATGAAGGATGTAGACTTAGCAAAAAAGTTAATTGTTATTTTTAAAAGTAAGGCATGTCATGCATTATGCTTTGGTTTTCGTTTACAAACACTTGGTACAAAACACTACAGCCTTACAGAGTAAATCTAACATGGTTATGCCTAGCTTAATTAACACAATTATAAGAAATATATCTTAAGGTAAAATATGCTTTTATGCATGTTTATTTAGGAAAAATTAAACGACTCTAAAAATCTTGTTATTTTATGTGTTTTGCTTAGGTTATTAGTTTTGTTTTTAATTCTGTCCCTGGTAATTGAAAACAGCATAGTTAATTCCTTTTATTTGTAATCAGTTTGTAATCAACTGAATTTTGAGCACTGTTAATGCTACAATAATTACTTTAAAAATGGAAATATTCTTATACTCTGTAAACCTGATATGTAAAATCTGTATTTTAGGTCAAACCTATCTTTGATGCTTTTTTCCTCTCTGTCTTGTCCATTTCTTTTAATTAGCTTCCCAATAGAAGGAATATGAATGATAACACAGAGAAACCATTTGCATATTCCTTGTAAGTGAAATTAAATTCTTATTCTGATGAGACAGAGTGAAAGATTATATACTTACATCTCAAGTCCTATTAAGTTTCTCTTTAGTTTAGAGAGTTTTTCATTTGCATTTAACTGCTCAGCAAAGATCAATTGTTAAATTACACTGGATTTTCACCTGCTCATCGCAGAGCATCTCAAGTCTTGAAGTATGCACACATGGTCAACTATTTCAATAAGCAGAGAGGAAATTTCACCTGTAGGGAACTGTTGTTTCATTATTTTTGCTCTAAGCATTTCTTAAATTAATCTTTTCTTCCTGGGTCTTTCCTCCAGGCTACCCTTCAATACCTGGAGAACACAGCTGTGGTTAGAGGGGAAGGAAGATTCATGTCTTAAGGCCATTTATATCCTTGGCCGTTTCTTTTCCCCAGTTACCTCTCCTGTCCCATTGTCTACAGGACAAATCCTGCCACCGCAAGTCAGGTGTCCAGGGGTCCTCCTCAGCTCTTCTAGTAGTTTAGACCTACCCATCTCATTAACTCCAATCCACAAAACCACGTGAGGTTTTGGGCAGTTTACATGCAGACCTTGACTTCTCTTCCAAAATCTTTACTTAAATAGCAGTGGTGTATGTTTAGTGGTGTTACCGGTCCTCTATGGTGAAAGACAAAATCTACTCCCACATACCAAATGATAGTACCTGATTTCCAGGTCTGTGCCTACTGGAATTTAAACAATCCCATCAGCCTTTTGGAAAACACTGTCCTTCCCAGTGGTTGGCCAAAGCCTCCCAGATGTGCCAGTTCAGTGGCAGCAGAAGAGGAGACACCTTCCAAAGCATCCCACACTACAAGTAGCAGAACGAAACTGCCTTTCGGCTGTTCTGACTTGCATTGCTTCTCACTACTTCAGCCTGGGAATCAGAAAGCAACAGGGAGGGGTGGCTCACCTAGCCACTCCACTTCTCCGCCTTTTTACAGCAAAGCAACTTCTGAAGCTGTATCAGCCATGTGGGAGCAGCTCTCGGATCACAGCCATACTTGCGATGGGGCTGGCATCACAGAAAGGAAAGGAGGGGTTAAGAAGAAGCTGACAGACAGTATTCATATTAGCAATTTGTTATTTAAAAGAAAAAGTGCTTATCTGGTCTATGCAACCAAAGTGCAATGGAGTGGCTGAAATGAGACATCACTGTTCTAAGAAAAGGAAAAATCTCTGTATTGGGTATCTCTGAACACTTTATTCTACGACCCAGGCAACACTAACGCCTTAGCAGATAGATTCAAAACATATAACAGATAAGGCCACTTTCCAGGAGTGTGGTGAGACAGTAACTTAACTCAAATATTCTTTCCTGTGGTGTCAGTACCTCTCCTGTCACCACTTACACTGGATGCTACAACCCTACTGAGATGTGTTCGACCAGTTCCAAACAGCCTACCTTGATCTATTGCTGTAATAATCAGTCCTCGGCTTGGCAGCACTTCAGCGGTAACTGTGGCTGCCCTGGTTTCTCAGAATCAACTCAGACCTGCTCTAAATCAAGCAGGGGCTATCACTGACTACTTTTGAAAGAGTGGGCATTTCGCCTTTCTGCATTCATTTACCAGTCCCAAAGAAAGACTGTGCTTACTTAGCATAGACCTTGTCATGATTAATCCACTAATGCTGCTAAAGCACAGGGAAAAAGTCTGGTTACACTGCCTTTGTACATCCTTTTTTTTTTTCTTTTCCTACATTCACTGAAAACACTGTACTGTGGTCTCTGCTATCAGTACTTTTTATATCAAAAAGTCTTTTCCATTGCAAGTAGAGAAATTTACTGTAAACCTACAGAACCATGTTATAAATACAGAACACTTGGTGGGACAACAACCTACACCCTAAGCTTTTTATCCCAGGAACAGGCATCCAAAAGATGCATTTTCTTCAGATTATTCTCTTCATGTCTTTCACCAGTGATCAACTTCCCTGAGAGAAGCGCAACACCATTGCATGATTACACCATAATAACGAGCCCTGGTGCTATACCAAGGTGGCGGTATTGTGGTCCCACAAGGCCAGGTGGAGATGGACCACCAATAAAACCAAAACCATCAGACTTCCTGCCCATTTGTCCTTTTGCTTATTTCAATGATGTGGAAACCTGCACCACACCAATATTACCAGTTATTTTGATATTTGGCTATGTAGTGCCAAAACTGCACATCATTTTTAGGTCCTTCATGAATCATTTCTACTGTATATTAAAACATTGCATAGAGTCTGCTGGCAAAGTGGAAATACAGAAATCTTGAAAAATCAGAGCTCACCAGACACCGAATGAGAATCAAAAATGTCCTTCCCTGTTCATCACTAAATTCTTAATTTTATTCTGGTTGTGTTTCTGATGTTTTATGCAACTGCTTTAATTTTATACAATATTAAGAAAGCACAGAAAGCCCCGCAAAGCAGCCAGTGCAACTAATCAATAATGTCAGAGTAAAAAAAAAAACAAAACAACACAAAAGCAATAAATGAAAACTGACAGGAAATTCATATATTTCCATGAATATTCCAGCTTTTAAAAAGTAAGACGTTTCACTTAATTCCGTTTTGATTTCCAAATGATGAAATGAAGTCAGAAATAAAAACAGAATTTAGAGAAGGTGCACAAGAATAATCCTGCCACTGATATTATAGTGATACATTTTAAGTTAAATGGATTATAATAAAAAATATTTTTTTTTTCATAGTAGAATCATATAGAAGATACCTTTCCAACCGGTTTTCATCCCAAGAGGAAAATGTGTGTAAGAAATATCGGAAGCATTTATTGCATATATAAATCCTTATCTCTAGACAGAATTTCTCCTTTATACAGTATCCATGGAGTGTGAATATTTTATTTTCTATTTTGATTTCTCTTGTTTCTTAAAAAAAATAATAAAATTCCTCAAACACCAGAGCCGAGTGACCAACCTGACTTCACTGTTTTCCAGTGCAAATCCCGTTGCTTCTCCAAACAGATTCTCCAAACTGCACTGAATCTAAAGAAATACACATTTACCTCTTTTTATCTTTAAGCCACTGTCCTGATGTTTTTACTATAGAACCTAACTTGATTCTACCCAGATCAGTCAGTGCTTGGTAAAAGCAGCTATTTTGGCTCGAGGGATACAAAGTGGAACAACCCAAGCCCATTCTCTTTTAGCCACACACAGCCAAAACATCTGTTACTTATTTTACAAGTTGCTAATGACAGAGAACAGTTTTCAGCTCCTACTGAAAGTATATAAAATACAATCACACTAGGAAGGCCTCAGATAGAAGATACCAGAGCTTTCTTTGCAAACATATGCTGCTGCATTTCCACTGAATATAAAAAAAAAAAGGCTTTTATCTTCTTACTTTCTTGATCCACTGTTCCTATTATATTATTTATGAGCGTGCTTTCATTTTCCTGCAGATTTCTAATATCCTGACATTTTTTGCTTTTCCTCACACTTCATAAAGTTACTTTGAAAGCTAATTCAGGCAAATCAATTTCCCCCCTGTAAAAAGTAAACACAGCCACCACTGTTCCTTATTTTTAAAGAACGGTGCCTCTAAGGCACCACCTTTACAATATACAAATTGTTAATCCTCTTCCTGAGAACATTTAAGGTTACTGCTAGTACAGAAGATAAATTTCAGGCTCACTTCACAGAAGCATAAGTAGATGCTAAACCTTGGTTGTGCAGGCTTAAAACCCCCCACCTTATAAAACCTAAAAATCTTTACATGCAACAGTTTTGGCTTCCATTTGCCCAGGAATATAAAGAGAAGACAGCCAGCTGCTGTGGAAGAAAGAAAAGCGCTAAAATCCTGAAGCAGTGCTATATCTAATTGCATTCTCCACATTTCAAACCCCTTATTTAGATGGGAAATCATAAATAAAGCTAAGATAAAAACAATGGTGATATTCTCCTCATAGGGTTTGGTTATGAAAATGAGCTTGGACTAGTCCTGCTATTTTGGTTCAACCTTTGTGAAATGTTGGTCAAAATGTGATGCTGGAGGTATGCAGTCGTTTAGTATCACACTTATTGACATATGGATGTGTTCTGCTGTTTTGGATGGTTGTCTAAAAAAAAAGGCAAAATCTTTGTTTCTCTGGAAACGAAGAAAGACCACTGGGGTTTCTGCAGAAGTCTCTTTCATTGCCTTAGCAATGTTTTAGTGGTAAAACATAGATGATTTCACAAGCTAAGCCCAATGAAGTCGTTCAGAGCAGTACAATGTGAAAAGCAGATTTTACTGTTAGAAATGAAAATGATCAATGAGGTAATTGATAGTGCCGAAGTTCTTTTCATAAAACACTCAGATTTGCCAATAGTTAGCAAAAATTAGCAATTTTACCCTCTAAAAAGAAGAATTAACTAAATATGATAATACACAGGCAATGTTTGCTGTATCTGCTACTTGACATGACTGCATTTATTCAAAACAAAGCAATTTTGATGGTAGGAACAATAATTAGCATTGTTTCCATTTCTCCTTTTGATCTGTGGCTTTCTTTATAAAGATTGCATTTGATTATGGCAAATAGAAATCCTACTGAATGATTAAATTAGTCACTAAAATTGGATCCAAGCAGAATTCACCAGAATTTGTATCCTTTATTTAAAAGTTACTCTGTAGAGATATGGAAATCCAGCAAATTTATCTTCATTATAGAGGCCAAGAGCGGATTTCTCAGAAAACTAATCACTTCATAGCCAACATTTGGCAGCTGAAGAACTGTTAAAAATTCAAGATCCTGACAGAAGGCCAACAGAATAGGCTGCTGTAGACAGAAAAGTAATTTCCAAGGTTTACTAAAAATCTCAAGGTATGCCAGTTTATGCAGTAGTTAACCATTCATAATAGTTAATATTCCTGCCACTGAACAAGAAGATATTGGCAGTGATAATGAACATAGAGAAGACAAATTTTTGAAAATGTTACTGAAATTTCATCATCATCTATAGCAAGAGCACCACTGGTTTGGCATATTTCACTGGTTTGCAGGAAGAATTGAGACCTTATCTTAGAGCTTTACAAATGATAAGCAAAAAAGAGCCAAACTGCTGAATATCACAGATGGTAAAGAACAGAAAACATTTTAAAAAGCACCAGAATAACAAAGAAGAGTGAAAGCATAAAGAAACATGAAAGATATTAGGAAACAGACAACAAAGAAGAAAGAGTTGATCGGCACTGATGGCACCGAGCCTTGGATAAAGTCGGAAATAACTGAAGACATCACATGCTGCTGTTCCATAGCAATGACCAAAAGACAATTTGGTGTAACATTCAACCGCAAACTGACATCTTTTCAGGCACAAAAGAAAGCAAAAGCTCAGTTTCATCTACATATTCAAACCTCTGAGCAAGATGATCGTGATGCTTCCAGATACTAGTGACGCATTTACCAGCAAGAGCTAAGGGACTAAAGTTGCCATTTTCCACTCCTACAAGCATGTCTCATGAGGTGTTCATGTCCCTAGTTATACGATGAGCCATGATCAGACAGTAATGGAGTGTCACATCCCAAAGTGGGCCTCTGTCTAGGTGAGGCCATCCTGGTGCACCACCCCAGTGTGCGCAAAAATGCAAACCTGCAAATGCCTGGACCAAAAGCTGCACCTGAACTGTATGTCCTTGATGTCTCCCGTGCTCCTACCACTCAACCAGAGGGACCCACAGTGGGATCCCACTCTCCTCCTCCACTTCTTATCCCTGCCCAACACACATCTCTAGCCAAAGCCTGCATTGTCTACATGTCTGCAAGAGATCCAGTTGGCCTTGGCAGAAACACCCCATGGAGGTTCATATCTACATGTCTGCAGTTGGCCTTGGCAGAAACACCCCATGAACCGTAAAAACAGTCAAACATTTAATTATACAGATGACCCAGAAAGAAAGAAAGTTTGGCCTCTTCCCCGGTGGATTTAGTTCACTTCTGTAGATGAAACTTGACATAGTTATTCAGGACCTTCTAAGGCACTCCCACTGTTTGCTAGCAGCCAGGAAAACTGACTTTAAGAGAACTGTTCACAGCCAAATCCATTCAAAAAGCAGTGCAGATGAGCTTATGACCTTTATAATCAACAGAAAACAGAAATCAGATTTCTGAAGACTGCAAGGAAAAGACAAGGAGAGCAGAAATAAAATATACACACAAAAAGAATGTTTCTGAATATGAGTAAGTAACGTTTTGCGGTCATGCTTAAAGTAAGAAGTCGCAGATTGAACAGTATGCAGAAATGTATTTGTAGCGGGGGAATCCCCTAGCCACTCCGCTTCGATTTCCTGACCATAAAACAAGAGCAAACAGCCCTATTTACATGTTTCTCACTGGTAATTTGAACACTACACTTGAAGAGGATAGAAGCTGATTAGCATAAACTTACATATTTCTTGTACTAAAGAATGCTTGTCAAGAAATACATATTGTTTCTATGCCATCTGAGAAAGAATAAATGGTATGTTCTAAATCCCACGTCGGATGCTGGGCAGCCCCTCTCCAGGATGCAGATTTCTAATCCTGCAGGCACCTCCTGTATATGTGTATATAGAAAGTGGCATGATCTGACCATTTGAGATTCTGGTTTATTTCCACCTGCCTTCTGAAGTCTTATGAAATAGTGTTCTCTGGGTTTGCAGAGGTTTTTACACTTGACTAACAACTGTGAAACAGCTTTCACTCTGGACTAGTGAAAGAAGGTCCATCCAGTGCTTTCTGTAATCCCACACTCACTGTCTGTTCTTCAGGAAGCAGGAGAATAATAAACCCTTTTCTAAAGAAAAAAGGCTAATTGCCACACACCTCGATATGTCAGTCGATAATTTCCATGAACATATACCATAAAACCAGCAGGTAAGTTGAGAGAGTACACAGGAGCTTTCCTCCTAAGCCACTTGAACTGAATTTTCAAATTGGCATTTTTTGAGATAAAAAGGAACAACTACTTCGGATTTCCTTCTTTTTCTATTTCTTCCTCTCATGCCTTGTCAGTATGAATAATGACGGGTAAACACCCAGCTGGTTACACGTTCAATATCAATCTGGCTTTCTCCTGGGAATGGAACATGTTACATTCTGTGTAATATAATGGTGCAAAGTAAGGGAGAAAGAACAAGAAACCCCAACATAAGGATGATTTTCTTTCACTCAGTCGATGACATTTTTAGAATTTTTCCATTATGGAACGATAAACAGCTTCAGCTTCAGTTGAAAATGTGCTGAATGGATTTCCTCACAGTTTGAGTACTCCTTGCCCAAAGCCAAGAAAAATGTAAGAAAATAATATTAACTACTAGTAACAAATGTTCACTCAGTCAAGCTCTGTTTACAATAACATTACCTCTAGCAGCCCATATTACAGAGCAAACAAACAATAAACTGTCATGCCAGATTCCTATGGAAATAAATACATGAAATGGAGTTCTGCGGTGTAATCCATTTAACCAGCATAGAATATGCTGTAATGGTTTGTTATAAAGCTTCAGATAGACCCCAAGCAAACATTTACTGCCTGCGTTAAAGAAGGGAGAGGCGTTCTCAGGCTTTTACTGCAGGATGCACTATTTCTCCCAGCCATTCAAAGCTCATTAGCTGTCACGGCAGAGGCAAACAGCAACTGTGACATGAGCCGCTAAAAATACCTCTTATTGGCATCTGTTCTGTGGTATTTTGTGTTCATTGGAACCTTCAGTGGGTGTGTGAAATTTTCCAGCTGCTTATAATATATAGGACTGAGCCTTAAAAGACCCAGTTACAGACCTTGTGGTGTAGAGAAGGGAAGGTTTAGAAGAGGTGCAAATAAAAAGGGTATCACTACATGCGAGAACACTGTATACTGCTTTACACTGCGCAGAAGCTTGCTTGCAAATAACCGCGTTTTTGCAAATTATGGTGAAAGTCTATCCAAAAGCTGACTGATTTTACTGTTTCCAAAAGTTTGCCAGACATACTGTGTTTTCACCCTGCGACTGTCTGCTTGATTTCTTCTCAGTATTTAGCAGATTGGAAGTGACTTCTTATTTTTGCTTGTAAGAAAAGTTAAGCTTTTTTTTTTTTTTTTTTCAGAATGCCATATATGATAGCTTCACCTACATTTTTGAATCCCAATAAAGCAAATAAAAAGCTGAGAAAGAGGAACTGGCCTTTTAGGTTTATTTGATAAGTTTAGCCAACAGTCTGGAGAAATCAAAACCAGCAAGGCAAAGAGGCAGAAGCCACCAAGCAGAACACTGAGCCAAGAATGCCTACTGTATGGGAGCCCAACACGCAGTGGTGGGGAGAAAGGCTGACCTGCGCCACTGCTCACCAACCATCTTCAGCACATTGACTGTCCCAACAGCAGCCAACACAAACCACAAGGTTTATTCAATGGCAAGGTGCTTATATTGCACCCTGTAGCTAATTTCCAAATATGAAGACGTTTTCTGCCTTGCTGCTTTCTCTTGTGGTACATGTTTAAAACGAAAGACATGCAAAAGAGAAGAGTCGTTCAATGTTTCTTTACAATTTCTCATAGGAAAAAAAAAAAAGCCAGTTCAAGAAATCAAGAAGCTAACTTGCAATAACAATTTAATGAAATGCTGTGGGTCTTGTCAGCTATCTGAGCTGATATTTGCAGTAGATACAACAACTGCCTGCTGCAGGTGGTTGGCCAAAAACAATAAAAGGCATGAGGAACACAGAACTACTTGCACCCAATTAAGTAAGTGCCATATTATCTGGCATTAGTTATACTAAACAATAATAAAGTTGAAGAAGCCTAAATGATCTCACATGGTAGAAAGTGAAAGAGCTCCACCACAACCTGTATTCAGTAAAAGAAGCTTCCGTGACTTAGGGAAAATCCACCCACATTATAACCTCTTTCCAACTATTTAAAGTGCATTCTGAAATGACTATACAATACAGCTGAGATAAGCAGAAAGCTTCCTGCTTAAAAATTACTGCCAAAGATATTGGTTCTCCGAGTCTCCACAGGGAAATTGAATAAGACTTTACTTCCATCAGCAGATCTGGTGAGAAGAGCATTAATCACATCACTTTATGGAATACTTTGGCATTACTAAGCAATCATTTTTTTCCTAAGTTGTAAGACAAGACACCATTTCTTGTGAGATGAATAATGAGGAATTACCACTTAGACAATGGAAGAGGGCAAGTCCATTCACTGTGATGTTGATCCTAGCTTGGTGGCACTCGATATACTTTCATGATTAATTTCCAGCCACAGGGGTTAGTAAATTCACGTCATCAGAGACATGAGTTGGTAAAAAAAGCAAAGAGTATAGCTATTTGTATGAGTATCAGACATCTCTTTGAGATTGTTTGTATTGCTCATAAGTGTTTTCCATTTCAAGGAGATAATGAGTAAGCAAATAAACTGTAATATGCCAAAGATAATGATGATGAACTTATTTATTCCTCATAGACCCACACTGAGTATTCCAATGTATGGCTAAGCACATTTAAAACAGTTCCTCCCAAGACTATGTTGTTTAATGAGAAGTAATAATGTATTTGTAAGCCTTTTAGAGTAATGAAGATAAAACTTACTGAGAAAGCACAAGGATGCACTGACCCAACAAAATCATCTGTTTCTGTGATCTGCTTTCTGTGATCAGTGACTCTCAAGAACTTGGATAGCATGAAATTTATTAAGAGTTCTGCTCTGGCAACTATAGGAACTTTCAATGGCAATTATGCAATGGTTGGAAGCCAACCAGTCTGACTCTTTCGTGGACCCTTCTCCAAAGAGAGTTACATCAGAAAAAAACAGTATCTGTTTCTGCTTTTGAAATATTCAGCATTAGATGGTGACAAAGGAAATTTGATTCCAACAGAGTGCAATCAAATAGAGCAGACGCAGCAAGAAAATGGAGTGGGAGAAGAGAATTTGGCACCACAGCTTTTATCCCCAGCCCACCTCTGGCCCCCAGAGCTATGAAGAACATTGCCTGTGAACCCTGAGGAGTGCAGCATGGCGTTCGTGCCTTCCTCCCCAGGACCAACTGTCCCCTTGGAGACAACACCACCAAGTTAAAAGCCTGCTGCAGGTTGCCAGTCCTGCAACGTGAACCTCTTCCCTTTGCTATGGCCAGGAGGCAAACCCTGAGGGCTCCCGCTGCGCTACCGGGCAGTGGCACTTCGGATATCCGCTGCTGGACAGCTGTACAACACTCGATCCTGCCAGCTCCTGCACCCATGGCCAACAGAGGCGAGGGCTCGTGGCCTGGGATAAAGATGCTGAGCATGCCTGGGCAGTCATCCACACGGGAATTTCAGGCTCCAGCCTGGCTCTCTGCATGAAGTTATCCTCGTAGGCAGGAAACATGCATGGGAAGTAGATCTGACTGTGGAAATAGGTTAGGCCTGAGCTTTACAGACAGTGTCAGTGGGACCCAGGAGTACCAGGATGGCAACTGTCACCTCAGTGCCAGGCTGCACCCAGCAGGGTGATTTACAAATACAATGGGGCTCCCAGCTGGTATCTACCATAACATTTAAAGAGTGCATGCTTTAAATGATAACAAATGGCTTTCTTTTTTTACAGTTCTTTTACTTTTTACAAAACAAAAACAGTCATGAAAAATCATCCACGAGATTTCTAAATTAACAGGTAGAATACAGAACAGAGAAAGTAGTGGTGAAGCTGAGGCTAAATTTGGAATTTGTAAGAGAGTGGGCTGAAGAGAGGAAGAGTTAATGAAGCACAGAGGAAGGATAACGATGATAAAATGGCACAGGACTGCAGCAGATAAGGAGAAAGCTGGAGAAGACAACAGGTGAGAATTTAGTCATCACTGAACCAGACGCAGGGAAGATGACAGTCTGTGGACTAGGAGAACTGATAGGAAATTCACACTGTATGTAAAACTGCATTGACATGATGAGAAAATTACCTGTGGAAATACCAGCTTTTAATTCACATGCTATTTATATTGTGGCCCTATCACAATCCCTCATAAAAATTCTTATGAATTACAAGGTACAAAACTTCAGTGACTTCAAACACTCTCGCACAGTTTACAGAGTAAAGTTGGACCCTAATATTGGCACCAGCTGAAAAAGCAGTCTAGCTTCCAGAACGTGTCACAGATGTGTGACATGGGTTTTTTCATCATTGTTGAAAGACAAATCAAGAATAACTTATGGCAATCAAACAGTGAATAGAAAAAAAACCAACAAAAAAACAACCCCAAAACCTTTTACCAACTTCCTCTTCCATTTAGAATAACACAGACTCATATATTTTAATAGTGGTATACCAAAGCAACTGAAGGTACCTACTTATTCAGCAAGGGATGATGTAAATAGGAGAGCAATGCAAAACAATGCATTCTACAACTTTTTATCCTAAGTATCTCAGCATATAGCAAGGGCTGTACAGGATATAAAACTATACAGGAGGTGCTAAAATATATTTAATAAAATAAGGGTAAACGTAAACTCAAATCAAAATGATCCATCTAATTTTATAATATTAATGTGGAATGATAACCTAATACTTGTCCAGTCAATAGGTTTTCACCCCTAAATATACCCTGGGAATCTATTGTGTAACATACAAAAAGCTGTAAGGCATACTATGATTGCAACTACTTTAATATTCACCTAAAGAGAACTCAACCCTTGAAGTCAAGACAAGAATACCATAACTAAAACTAAAAAGACATAAAATCAGAAATAAGACTAACCTTTGGTCACACATGTGAACAGCACAGGCAGAATTTGTTACTCTTCACATGTAGGGTTTTTTTCAATAAATCCTACCTTTTTACCCATTTTGTAATTGAAATTGTGTTCTCAAACCTTTTAACTCCACATTCTGATCATGCAAAATGTAATTCTGAGCTACAGACATTGCAAATCTGAAACAAATAAAAACAAAGAGAGGGACCGTTTAATTCTTCATCTCCCACTTTAAAGCGCACAGCTGGGTGAGCACCAATACAAAATGTAGTATGGGAGAACACCTTGTATTGCAATGCTCTTCTCTGTCCCTCAGATGTCACACCCGTGTCACACACGTGAAGGATAGCTCATATTTGATGCAGTGCGATCTTTTCATGCAGAGCATTCATACCACAGAATATTTTGTTACATAAAAAAAATACTCAAAAAATTCTAAATGAAAATAACCTGCCCTTAACTTCATATTGTGAGAGGAAATATATTCTTCTATCCAGGGCTGGGCCAGGAACATACAGCTCCCCTGCTCTTTAAAAAAAAAGGTGCTTACTTATGAATCGCTCTTTAAGTGAACAGAGTCAGTGGGAATTTGATAGCATTTTGCCAGAAGAATGTTTTGCCTGTGGGCTAGAACTGCTACGGGCAGCATCGTGTCACTTCAATGAACTCTGTCTTACCAGGGCATGTGTGAATGATTTCTTTATGCAAAGTCCTCACAGCCAACGCGCATCTGAAGGAAACGCTCTGTTTTGAGAAATTCTAGACTTAGCTTCCTCCTTGCTCCCTCGGTCTATAAAAATAAAAGTTAGCTTAAAAATGTACTAGAGAAATAAAACTGCATCCAAATAAAATTTATTCCCTCGCCGGCAACTATGTTTCCCTTCCCAGCTTACTGGCAGAAGATGAATTTGTGACTTAAGGGCAGAATTTTGAAAGTGGGAATATAGCAAAAGAGGTACTTTTATACAGTACGGATTTCTCTGCTTTGGAAGGAGAACTTTCAGACTGCTCTGTGGTGCATATCTGAACCTCATTAATGTTTACTTCACAGATAGGGATTGTGATTATTTCGAAAATTCTATTGTTTCTAAAGCTGCACATTGAAAAAATGACTGTTAAGACCAGATACTTTTCTCAAAGAAATGCATTCATTTTACCTGCTCCGAGTGTTAGTCTGGAATATTTGATAGGCATGTAAAACTATCATTTAAATTCCTTGGTAGAGGTGCAAAAGCTTTTTTCATTAGCAAATCTGAATTGAATTATATCAACATGAATATTCTCTCTCATTTTTTCCCAAATTGCTCTCTGATATTTGAGTTGTTTAAGCAGAGTTAATAAGGCCTAAAAAGGTGCAATAAATATGCATGTATATATGTGCAAATGCAATAATAAACAATCATTAAGCACCACTTATGAGAACACAAGAGACAAACAATAGCAATTTAATCTCTTTCTCAATATGAAATGAAAAAGCTTTTCATCTCCAGGTGTATGGCATCCAGAATAACCTCCTTAAATAAGCTTTTTGCAAGCAAGGAGAAAGTGATGTTGTTTATTCCGAAGCCTATCACAACATAGAACATAAAAACCAAAGAGGCACAAAGCTTTTTTTTTTTTTTTAAATTGGATTTTGATAACGTGAAGAAGTCATTGCTCTTTCTTTAAAGGTGAGACAGATTTTAACTGAATTTACATTAAAATCTCTCAACTAATGGTGATATAATGTTCCTGGCATTCTAATAGAGTAACATCCGGATAATATTTTAAAATGGCAATATAAATTAAGTCTTTTCCACTAAATTGGTCTAAGTAGTTGCTGTTCAATGGTATATGCAGTGTAACATTAAAGCATATTGAAAAAGAAATTGTATTGCTATTATTGATTAATGCAGAATTGTGAATTCATTGCAGTGGCATCTGGAAACCAAATCACAGGAAAATAAAGGCTGTATCTACACGGTCAAATATACATTTTGTTCCAATCGTGCTGTAATGTACGCAAATCAGTTATGAGTTTTGAGGATCTACAAACTCCTAAAGAACACGTGTTTGGGTCTAATAGGAAAACCAACCCCTGGCACAATTAGAAGGTGCAGAGATAATTTGGCAGAAAAGCTAATGGGATTTCCCACATGCAGAAAAGAAAGTAGTCAGTTAGTAAAACATCTTAAACAGTATTTTTGGCATTTGTTTGCTTTTTTACGATCTTGAGAAAAAAATTTCCAGAGGAGTGATGATATACCGCTGATACACATTCCCATATTTCCACCTCAAGAATTACTGCTTGTATTAGGAAAACCACGCGAAGACGCAACAGGGATTTTAAAACTACTCTACGCTTTTGTTTTTTCTGAAGTCACTATACCACAATATAAACAATAGAGCAGCAGAGTCTTGTAATTTCTTTTAGTCTTCTGTTCGTAAGTTCAGGGAAGCAATTCCATTACTTCCACTAGTGCAGCTGAACAGAAGATACATAATACAAACTGTTACCCACTGAAGGAACAGCTATGACAACTTCCTGTGGAGATTTAGTTAAAATAATATATTGATATTTCCTTCAGCTAATGATTTAGATTTATTAATATAAATCAGATACAAATACCTACTAATTATTTGCTTTCTTTAGTGCCCATTGCACGAATTGTTTTCTTTCTCATTTAAACTCTTATATAATTTAATAATAAAAATGCTGAATTCTTATTACAAACTAGATTAATTTTCTACCTCTTAATTGTCTTCTTGATATCATGCAAGGCATTCTAGCTCTTTCTTTTCTAATTAGTTTCAAAAGAAAAAAGAGAAGCCAAAAGAGGTAAAAATCCAGAAACAAACCAGCTAAAAGCACAAATGCTGACACAAGGAAACTCTTCAGGTTCTCCAGCCTATTAAGTCACAAGTCATTTCTTATTATGATGAAAGGGGTAATAGTCCTCTCCTACAGCCACAAACAAACAAACAAAAAATAAACCACAAGAAAACCACAGGAAATATAGGCAACAGTATTTCCATCTGCAGCCCTCCTACCTTTCACTGTTCTGATTGCATCAAACGTGAACATCCTAAGCAGAAACCTTTGGTAACGCACAGCAGACAGCAGGGCTTCCCAGACAGACTGTGAATCTGGGACCCTTCACTCTAACCTTGACGAGGATGATGCTGCAACGACTTCAAAGGTAGACCTCAAATATAAATAATAGGGATAATGTTACGTACTTCCTGGGGCTACCGTCAGGGTTAATGGTCAGGCAAGACTTTAAAAATGCTGCACAAGCATTACATATTAACAGATGAGGAGAATCTTTTGGAAGGTCAAAAGAATAGCAGTTACACCCCTCAGGACTCACAATGGAGCCAGTGAAAAGATTATTGGTTTATGTTTGGCAAGAGCCACCTAGAACAAAAACAATCACTTCTTGAACAAAGACAGGAAGATGTGTCCCTCCAAAGGTGCTGAGATGAGTGCATGTGCAAACACTCACAGGGATCACAACCAGGGACTATACAGCTACTTCTTTTGTTATAAAAAAATTGTGCTTCAGTTGCTTTGGAAAGGAAAAATTCCATTGTGAGTCAAGAGCTGAAGCCTCCTGGAATGCTATAGGACACGTGTCTTTGGGATGGGACCATTCTGGGTCTGTTACACACAGAAAGTACTTGTTAAAGGTATAATACATGGCTATTTGCCCAACACCTCGGTCTGAAGCCACAGTGACTGAAGGGAACAGAAGCTGCCTTGAAGCTCAGTAACTCGGTATATGAACTTGCCGTGCTGTGTTAGGGAGAATTAATTGGCTTGTTGAGCAGGTTGTGTAACTCATACAGATATCTACACTGACCAGCATCCATATCAACCACTTAAACCTACCTTGGCTCTTTATTTAGTACACTGGTGTCATTTCTGTAGACACTAGCTTGTTACTCACATTTATAGTTAAACTATAACTCCTTGAAAAAAATGCTGACACACGTTTTCAATATAAGTACCAAAAAAGCAAATAAAAGATAACTGTAGTAGTGATGACCAGAGAGACAACTACTTATAGCAATTTTATAAACATAAGTGCTATATAATAGTTTTAACTGTTTGCAAAAACTTATAGTCTCCCTAAAAGTACAAAGAACTGTTGTTAACATAATTCATCAAACTATGAATATGTATGAACTCCTATTCCACTTAAGTGCATGGAATAGAAAATTTTAAGTACTCAGATTAAAAGCCATGTCTCTGGTACTAAATCACCTTGAATAAAAACACTGATTAAAAATTAAAAGTCCAATATATAATATATATTGAGAAAACAAAGAAAACACAGGACTTTTTTTTTTTTAATCTTATGTAGTAAAGAGCATCACTATTTTGCTGTCGTAAATGCTATTCAGTCATTAACATCAAGTCAGCGTATGCGGTTTAATTAACTTTTGACTAAATATGCATTGTATGAGTCAGTGCAGATCTTAAAAATCTATTATAAAATACCACAGTCAGGAGAACAATAGTTAATACAAAGCAGTTGACTCCTTCTGCTGATTGAGTTTGATTAATGTGGATGGCAGCCACACATGTACAGGAAGAAAATAGAACCCTGCAAAAGAACTCAGGGCTCCGTATGTCAAGGTGCTGGCGTAGGAGTCCTGGTGATGTTTTTCCCCCAACACATTTCCAAAAAGGAACAAAACAAACCCAAACAAATTCATAATAACAACATTTCTTATTTCTCTCTGCACTTTTCACAAAATGTTGCTTTAGTTCTTCTGTCTTGTTTGACTGCAGTAGGATGACTGGCATAATCAGAATGTCATTTTTAGAGACACTTAATGAGATTTACTATATTTGCTTTCTCTTTTATCCAAGATCGTCAACACATTCACAGTGGTCTTCTGTGTTAAAAGAATAAATTGTGTAGTTGGAAAACCCTAAAGGTGTCAGTGAGGAACAGCCAGGGTCTCACCACAGAGGTCACTGACAGCATTAAGCAGTGCTTTGGTTTCCCAAGGATCTCCTTCGCCACTGGGACTCAAACACATCTAAAGACCATCAGACACCCAGGAAGGACAGTAAGGACCAACTGCTCTGCTTTGAACTGCCAGTTCCTGGAACTAACAGTTTGTATTTAGAGGGGTTACTAGTATCTATTTCAAAATAAACATACCCGCAACAGCCTGCCATCTTCTTTCTCCAGTGTTCTTTCTTTCTAAAAAATGACAGTCATGTTCATCAAGTAATGCATGTAGTTTACTTCATGTAGTTTACTTGCATGCCACTCTCTGAAGTCAGGGTAAGTGAACGCAGATGATAAAAATAGCTTACACCTAATCACATCAGCAATAATCTCTACAAGTGAGCCATGGGAGATTGGCACCAAAGAGGAAATCTTTGTGGTCAGCACGCTGGCCAAGCACTGTAGGAAGAAACAGCAGCATACTTCTGCTAGTGCTACGCCAGTTTTATAAGATGACATGTGTGACCTAGAGCCACTTTCAGATTTGAAATACTGTAAACCTGTGTACACATTAGTTTCCTATAAGGTGTGACATTAACTTAAACATGGAACCATATTTGTTGCTAGACATATATAAAGGACAGAAAGCATGAACTGTAGAAAATTACAACTACTTGCAGCTAGGCCAAATGCATAGTAACTAAGGGCTCAATTCAGTGGCCTAAAATATTGGCACCCATTGCCATTGGAGACATACTAGGATATTGGAGACATCTGCACAGGGCTGAAAGCTGACAGACAATCAGCAGGAGACCTGCATCCTCCAGAAGCCACAGCTGGTGGCCTGGAGGAGACCAGAGAGCATCTCAAACAGCGCCAGGTGCCTGTGGCAAGGCAATGAAATGAACCCTAAAAAGATAACATAGAAAAGTTTTTATGAGTCTCTCTGTTTAGAGAGGCACGCCTTCATCTAACAGTATTTTCACACTTGATTGAACTGTTGGTATTCTCTATAATAAGTCCAAAGAATGAGACTGGACACTAATCTTAAATGGGGCCTTTGCAAGTATACCAACTTTTGATAGGAACAGTTAGATGATGTATTCACAACAAATTGCCAATTGTTTGAGCAGAACTTGTAAAGAAAGATTTCACTTTATCAGTTTTTCAGGTAACTGCCAAAATATCAAAGCACCATGTCCATAGCAGTGTGCTGTTCCCTACCCGAGCCCCCAAAATAGCCTGATACCACAGGTTTTGTCTGTCAACGTTTTTTAATTTAACTTTATCTTTTTATTCTATTATGTTTCAATAATGAGCAAATTTTCTTGATCTAATTCTGTTTGGAATCCTTGAAATCTTTATTTCCCAAGACTGCAATAATCACTTTAAGTCTGTTGTCATAGAGATCACAGTAATATCTTCTAGTTTCTTTCCATTCAAAACAGATAATCAAACAATATCCATGGATGTCAAAGGGTGGCTATAAGAAACAGTTTATTCTGAAACTGCTATAAAACTACAAGATACTAGGGCTTAAAAAAAGGCTTTTGAAGGGCTTACAGTTCTTGATGTCAAGTTTAATTTTACTTATATTAAACTTGAGAGAGTTCTTTTTCTTTCTCCAATCTTTCCACACTGGTGCCACAGCTATCCCAATGTAAACATACTTCTCTTTGTAAATGAAGGCATTCATGGTGCAAAGGCTAAAGATTTTCTAAGTATACCGCTATTAGTACTTAAATATGATGTGGGGCGTTTCCTTTTGGCAGTTTGTCAGGACACAGCGAGTTGGGCTTGATTTTCCCCGATGGACAAAACATTCAAAGATTATAATGCAGTCTCTCTCACATCAGTCAAATGAACCCAAAAACCTGGTCCAGATGAAAAGTTTTAAATTTAACTTCATTTTAATTGCAATGGCAGTATCTTGACAGTGTTCGGATAGGGCTCTAATCAAACAGGGCGTATCCCAGCAAAGGAAGGGGATCCTGTCTGCCTTCTCTTTCCCAGGAATAGCAGTTTGCTGCTAGCTTACTCTGTTTCTCTAGTCATTGGTTTGGGGACATGGATCTAAAGCTTCTTCTTGTCATCCATCTTTTATGACGGAGGAGATGTCTGTCCTTGAATGTTTTTTCATAAACTCACTGTCCAGGGCACAATTTAGCCTGGTGTGGCATGACTGTGGCTAGCCAGAAGTTGGTCACCACCTTCCCTCAAAGAAATGTTTCTGCTCGTCAGTGTCACTCCCATATCTCTCATTTCCATTCTCTTTTATAAGCCAGATCCCCTGGTCCCACAATACCTTCTGATGGTCTATGTTTCTGAAAACTGAGAACAGGAGATCAAAGGAACATGTATTGACTAGAGGATGAAACCACAAATAAACTGATCTGTAAATTCCATGAGATGATATGGCAAAGCAGCCGAGTGAAAAAATTGCAGCTTTCCTTGAGAAGGTTTCAGAAACTTTTATTATTATGGAAACTCAAAACCTTTAATGGAAGGTCAGCATTTTTTTTTTGAAAAAAAAAAAAAAAAGGTGGTTTTAATCAAACATCTATTTTTCTGTCAAAAAATATTTAGCAGAAAGGGTGGTATTCACATCAGCTGGTTTTCACCCATCTTAAGGTTGGTCATATTGCCTAATGTTGTCCAGGCTCCCTGGAAATACCAGGACACAGATATCTCCTAGTGTTGATTCCTCCAAAAACATATGTTGAAGATACAATCTGACATGAGGAAGTAGTAGCTGCATTAGATGGATATAAGCTTTCCTCTCACCACCTTTTGTTCCTGCCTCCATGCAGCAGCTCCCCATTGCCGCAGCCACACAGGTATCGCAGTGGTTTCTGCTGCCAGGCTGTGACACGGAGTAAGAAAATTAATGGTCTGGAGGAAGAGTGCCTCAGTGATTCTTACATTGAAGCTTTAGCAGATCTCCTACTGTTTGCAGCCAAAGAGGGCAGCACATTTTTGTAACACCAAACCAGTCCATGAAGGAGTGGGTGAACTGGCAACTCTCTTTTGCCATGGACTAGGAGGGAGCTCAACTCATAACAGAGCTGAAGTTAGGCAAAATGCACTTTATCTGAAACGTTACACGATTATGACCTGTAAGTAAATTACCATCTTTTTGTATCTTCTGAAGCTGTATAAAATTATTTTCAGATCTTTAAAATGGTACAATGACCCGACAGCTCTTTTTATTATTAATTTCTGATTACTATATATTCCAATATAATGTCAGCACTCAAAACAAATAAATTACTAAGCTAGACACATTCTCCAGTTTCCTTTCCTCTTTTAAAAGTAATGCTGGTGACTTAAGTGAAACATTTCTGACATCCCTCCTCAACTGGCTACATTAACTCAAGTTCAGCATGGTTTCAACCGCCCCATGCATGGCTTTTTCTGTGGTGTGAAGGGGACAGCGTAAGGCCTCTCAGAATAATTGCTGCAATTATTTCCTCAGATCTCTGGCCACATTCCCATTTCAATCAAATTAGCAGCTGCTCTTCTTCATTGTTTTACCTCTACAAGAGCTGCTGAGTTGTCTTGCTTCCAGTTCCTTGTGCCAGTAAAAAATAAAGAAAGAGAGAGAGAAGGGGAGAGACTCAAACAGGAAAACGTGAAGGGATCTCCTCTTACAGGTACTGCCTCAGTATTTGAGAGATGAGGATAAAACATCTAACTGGCAGTACAGACATGGTTTTGTATGACTTCCAAAGGATGACAAATGCTCTTGTCTATGCTACCTCTTTAGTATCTTGTACTCTGATCCTCAAGCATTACTGGCACAGATTAGTGATGAGACTACAAGTCTGAGCAAGTACTGGCTCTTACTCTCTTAGGCACAAATTGTAGGCTTGTGTTGACTGCAGACACCAGGCTGACTGGAGCTTATGAAGAGAATATTTCATATAGAGCTGACCAGGTTTACTTCTGGTCCATCATCCGCCTTCCAATTTCTCTCTTATTCCTTTGCACATGATCCTGCCAAGTACAGATTTGCCAGACTATGTTCGTCATACACCTATTACTTCCTAGAAGAGCTGATGACCTCACTGAAAACACTTACCACACTATCAGTGCACTGTGGACAACTCAGGCTCATTTTGCTTAATTGGCAAACGTTCTCTAAGCAAACCACGACTCACAGGGCCAAATTATCTGCTGCTGAATGCTAATGGCTCATTTGGAGCTAAGGCATGAGAAAATGCAACCCTGTATTGCCTCATAATTTTAAATTTATTGCTTGAAAGAGATGTTAGGTGCTTGAGGCACTGGAATGCGGGAAAATTGTCTTTTAATTACTGATTGCAACAAAGATTATTGATTGTGATTAAGGATGTCAAACATTTTCCATAAGGAGGTGTCTTGTTTTAATTTTGACAGGGCCACAAGAAGGTATTTCTGTTTTAATCAGAACTACATAAGACTTTAGCCACGTGAACTGAAGCCACATAGCCTAGGAAAAATAAAATTACTTTGCTCATGTAAAAAATTCTAAAGACCCCTTATTTGAACTACTTGAAACACACGTGGTTTAAGGCCAGAGGAGAAAAAATACTCTTACCATCCAAAAGGCTTGTAACGTACTAATTACGGCATTTCCTGAAGAAGGCAATAAAATATAAAAGAAATGGGGCACCCACTAAGGGCCAAATTTTGTGTTCAGTTACAACAGCGACAATCTAGGCAGCACTTACCCCATTCTCATGAATGAAACCAATCTAAATTTAAATGTATTTAAACCAAGGTATTTGATTCAAAAGGGTACTCTGGGTTCACAGGCAGTATAATGTCTCCTTCGTGGCCTTAACTCCCACATGTTGGTCAGCGCATAAAGCTATACCTTAACTTGGGCTATTCGTCTCCACATTGTAAACATTATTGCAGTACTGCTTTGTGGAGGAGCCTTGAAAAAATGCAGGTAACAGATTCTGGGTCACTGTTAATATTTGTATTAATCTCCTTAGCAGAAGGACATTCTGAGAAACGCTTGAAATTTGCAAACTATTGAAAGAGAATATGACAAGAGATGAGCATGCGTGGGAGAAAAAAGAAAAATAGGTTCTTGAACCCATAATTGTGACTCCCACACTGTTTCTTTCAACTGTCTGTGGTGATAGTGTTTATAACACCTCATCCCTTCAAGGCCGACACATCCTCAGTGTGGTTAAGTATTAAGCTTATTTTCTACTGCCACAAAATAGTACACATTTCAGAGAATCTGGCTGTGTTCGTAGATTTAGAAAACGAGCAGTGCTCTCAGGGGGAAGTGTGGTGGCAAAAGCAACAAAATGTTCATTTATGCTAACACAGCCCCTTACAGTCCTACAGTAAAGCCTGTGCCCATTTGCAGTCATTGCTAGTATTGACGGCCAAATTGTCAGTGCAGTCATAGAAAAAGCAAACATACATGCAAAATTGCACAATTAATGCCATATGCTAATGAGCAATACAAATTTGGATTTATTCATTAATGTTTAGCTGAAGTAGACTTTGAGGGTATTTCTTCTAGTTTCCAGGCAGATGATGAACCAATAGTATCAAGAAGTGGACGCTCATCTGACCAGTCTCACTGACTTCCATGGAACTATTCCTGGAATTATTCAAGTTCCCTAACATGGGGGATCCAAATTACAAATCCAGATAAAATGTACGTAACTACTCAACAATCTTTCAGCAACAAACCAAGATAACTATCATCGTGTCAGTATGTGTAAAGTAACTACCAATTAGGAAACTAGCAATGCAAGAATAGGAGTTTAATATATCCAACCAACACAATCTCCAAAAATAGCACAACGCTTGACACAGTGGAGGTGATTCCCCCAGCTCAGGTTTTCATATATAGCACATATTTATGATTAATTTAGTATTTTTATCTTAAACTATTTACACCTTCCTAAGAAATTAAAATTTCATTAGTGTCAATATTGTATCTGTCTTGCAAGAGCCATGCATTATTATGTTATTTACATTCCTTCTCTTAAATTTTAAACTAGCCTTCAGAGATGCTTTGGACTAAATTCATACCTTCAATAATTCACTTAATACACAGGTAGTTTATTACATTTTCAGGAAATCAAACAAACTCCTTTCTGGAGCAATAAATCTGACGTGATATTTTAAAAGAATTGAAATAAATAGTAACTGTCTGTAAAGTGCAATGTGCAATAAGGACCTCTGGTTTGCGCCATTACTCATTTGAGGTGCATGAAGAAAGGGGCTGTTTCTCCCTGCCACACATTGACAACACCTTTCCTCAGCTTCCTTGCCAGATACACCTGCTAAACCACTGCTGTGTTGACAGGCACAATGGGCAAACAATGTGGTGCAACAGCAAAACTGCTGGTGTTGACCACCTGGTATATACCACTGTGGAATCTGGGGGTTTAATTGCAGCCCAAGTCAAGCTTAGTCCTGGGGACTGAATGACAGATCTTAGTGGCTGTACTGCACTAGACGCAAACACCCGGGACGTGTCTTTTCATTCAGTCCAGAGAAAACCATTTAAGGTTTGCATTGTTTATGGTGCAAACCAAAGAACAGCCACTGGGGAAAACCAGGATGTTCACTTCAAAAGATCTGAACTAAAATATTAATGTAGACACACCCTGTGACGCCTTGGACCATGCTTTGGGTCTACCAGAAGGGTCATGGCAAAAGCAGATGAGAAAGGGTGTCCCAAATGAGAACAGGCTACTGATGGCACCTGCAGGCCTCAGGTGAAGCTGATACGCAGTGCTCCAGAAGAGGACCAAGAGGGAGGTGTAGCTCAGGGGCACGCAGCAGGACAGTCCTTACGGCATGGGGGACTGGGCAGGCAGACATCAGAAAGGCTTTCTGTGGGTCTGCACAGCTGTTTTCCTGATCCCCCATGTCAAGGTGAGCAGTAGCACTTTACCTGCTGAGGGGAAGAGCCCTCCCAAGAGAAACACGCTCAGCAAAATAAAATCCTCAAGCCTTACTTCTGCAGACAGGGAAAGGGGAGAGGGCACTAGTAGTATGCAGTGAGAAAGAAGAAATCTGATTTTCATCTGCTTATGCGCACACTTGTCCTTCATAAAAGCCTTCAACCACCTCTGTGTAACTCAGGAGAGAGCAGCAATGATTGATTCCCTCTGCCCTGGTCCCAAAATCAAATATTATCTCAGGAAGGCTGAGGGAATGCATTCTCCTTGGTGGGGTGTAAATATTACACGCTGCAGTGGTATTCCCTATCCTCGCTACACTGGTCTGTGAGAGGTAACCAAAATTAAACACATTTTAAACAGAAGGGGAAACACAGCTGGTGTCTTACCTCCATAATCACAAAATATCTATTTTTATCCATTTTCTGTTATGCACTAATCAAACTACTATGGAAACCAATTACTGAACCTGGAGTGATTTTGCTATGGCCTCAGAATACATAGAAATATTAATATGTAACAGATGTAAACATACAGATACAGGGACCATTTAGCCTCTTGCATGGAAGAGGTGTGGGCCCACAGTTTAACACTTATGGGCACACTGTACTTAATAGGGATACTTCTGTGAGGCACTACTTTTGGAAGCCTGGCACAAAATTTATGACTTCAGCTACTGAGGAATATTGCATCTGTCTAGTGTCTTTAATTTTACTCATTTTACTCCCAAAATAACCAGTATGCAAAATTTATTCAGCACATAGCATAAGGAACGGTGAGGAAAAAAAAAAGTGCCTTAAATTTAAATGGAGGTATTTACACTAAAAGATTAAATGTGACTTGGCTTTATTCACCTACATGATGTAAGCAAGAGAGAGCTTCTAATACTGAGTTCTGGACTCAGGTCTTTGATGAGTGGATGAACTTGCACTGCAAATGCTGCCAGCTAAGATATGGAGCCGAAAAACTGCCTCCCCGCTCCATCATGGAGCAGCTGCACTGCACAGTTCATATTTGTTTAAACTAAAGATGAAAAATTTCTGGAGTTTGTATCCTACACAACATGAGGGACCTTGTGGTACCATTGCAGAACTACTTGTTCTGAACACAAGCTTAAAAAAACCTGGGATGACAAAGAGCATTTACAAGGGATGAGATAAGGAGCTCAATGTCGAACAATTTAAAATGAGCGAAAACCTAAATTAATATTTGACTTGGTTTTCGAACAATTTTTTTCTGAAGAACAGAAGGTGAAAGATAGCATGACTAATAGGAAATGATAAATATATTCAGAAACTACCACATCTGACATGGAAGCAACTACAAAGCTTGACACCTTGGTCATGGTGGAGCTTTTGGTAACCTTTACAAAACAGAGAGAAGTGGCACCTGAAATGACTATACGGTTCCATACAGACATTTAATAATGCCAGTCATATTGAGGGAATGGTGGAATTTACCTCTCTCTGAAAAGGGAGGAGGGGGAGTCTGAGCTGGAGTAAAAGATTTCAGTACTTTGCAAGTATCCAGAACATATCTGTGAGGAAGATATATGAAGAAAATAAAGGAGAAGGGAAATATATGAAAGCTGGTTGGAATCAGACAGATGAAAGCAGACTAAATCCAGAGGTTTCTTTTACAGTTTTGAAAGTAGCAATTTCCCAAAGAGGGGAAATATGTCAATGTCAATTCAGAACTATATCCAACCACTGAGCAGGAGCTAGATATGAGGCCTAAAAGACGACATCCTATTAATAATTTTGGCTTTAAGCTGAGGCTATTCAACTGAAATAGCAGAGGATAAAAAAGAGGCATATGGGTGGGTCAAGAATGGCTAAAAACCATCAGCGTCAGGTTGCTGTGGAAAAAATGTTAAATATGACCTTGGGTTTTAATAGATGAAGTATTTCCAGTATAGACGGGGCGATATTAGCAGCACTGTCTGGAAACTACATCCTATATACCATGTACAGTTTTGGCCACTGTTCAAGAAAGAGAACTTAATCTGAAGCAAGAGCAAAGAAGGTCCAACTGAATGAGCAAGTCATGGAAGTGTATTTGACACAAGATTAAACTGAAAGAACTTGACTTGTTTGGCCCATCAAAGCAATAGCTGAAAGTGGATACAGTTTTTTTTTTCTAAACATGAGTGGGATAATAGTGAAGAATTTAACCAATAATCAATGCTATCACATGTTGTACAAACTGTATGATCATAAAATACTTATGAAAATTAAGGCTGACCAGGAGATTTCTAATCAAAGTGGAGAGACACTTGGAGGGAGTAGGAAGTGAGGAAACCCTAAGGAATTTTGATGATGGAGTTGATAAACAAGAAAGTTTCTGATGATCATACATCATGGTTACCTGTAGGAGCTGGTGATTAGACTTGACAACCCAGGAGTAATACTATGTAAATAATGGACTTACCAAACCAAAGCAAGACTAGACAAAAAAGCAGTTCTGGTTGACTCAAAATGGAAATTCTGATAATTTTGGGTTTTTTTCACCCAGTTGAGGAAATGAAATGGGAAAACACCACAATTTTTTATCCTACTTTCAGTCAATAAAATGATTTGTTTTATTCTTGGGTTGCTTAATCACTTTAAAAAAGCCTTTAAAATTTTATTTGGTTTCAAAACACATTCTTTCGAAATGAAAAGCTGAAACATTCGTTTTAGAAGCCGCTGAAATGGCATGATTAATCTTTTTAAAGGTATCTACTCTTCTCAAGATACTTCAGCCAAATCTATTTGATGATTCAACACAAATTCATAAATTGTTTCCAAGCAGGCACAATCAGCACAACAAAGGAAGTTAAAAATAATTTACGCAAATCCAGTTTTCAAGGACTTTAAATAAGCATTTAGCTGTGGTCAGAATCGTGGACTATTTTGGGGGGATTTAAATATCCCAAAAGGTGCCTCATTCTATTTCACATATAGGATCTTTATTTATATCTTGACAAGGATAGTGAACTGAAGAGTAACTTGTTCAGCCTTAAAAAGAGGTTTTTAATATTAAACAAAATCTGTCTGTGATAGCCAAAAGAATTAGTTCCTACTGGGTCTTCATGTCTAATCACCAGCTGTTGAGGGCTATATTTGACTCATCTGATTGCAGAGTAGCCGTCTATTTTATAGATTCATAAGGTACATCCACTCACATAATGTGCAAAAATTCTTTTTCTGGTTCACTTTCCAATATAACTTCAACCCAGCTTCTAAAACTGATGTTATACATAATTAAACACTAATAACCCTCCTTCTGTGCCCACAGAAGTAGCTGAAGGATTATAAGCACATGAGTATGTGTATGATGAGCTGTGGACTCTCAAGACTTCGGTGCAGTAGGGCATTTAATACAGGTCTTGAAAATTCCATGCACAGAAGTCAGGACTATATGCAGAGAAGTTTACTACCTTTATTCCTCCTTTCCAACAGAATAATTATTACTTTCCACAAGGACTGAGTAAAGAAGAGTGCATGACACAAGCATTTCCATAATTTTAGCAATCAAAACGTTTATTGGTAAACAGGGCTGAATACACTGGAACATTTTCTTTCCTATCAAATTTTATCACAAAATCCCATTCTTAAATAGACTTTAATTAAGTATTTCAAGTAGACTTGGTGTTTTCCAAGTCCAAAGTTAGATGCTGTACAACTATGTCAAGTACTTCATAAATGCCAGAGAAACTAAATTAAACACAGACATGGATTTCATATAATAGCTAGAGCTGAATGACCTCTTCAATCCAAAGTGTATTTAAAATAAATGTGGGTTGTTTTTTTTCCCCTTCTCCTCAGAAAAAGAGTTTCTTTATTTCAAAATTGCTTATATTTCAAAATGTGCCTTCTGTGTATTTCTGAGTTTTGGGATAAACTCAACTGGAAAAAAAGTTAAATGAAAAATGCAAGGAGTTTTGTAGTAATTGAGGTTATTTTTCACTCAGTTTTACTGAACTAAGAACTGCCAGTAATTGCAATTACACAAAATTCTACATCTCTGAGGAGGTGTTTAAAAATCAAAAAGTAAATACGGTTTTTAATCACTGTTCTCGTGGGTTATTTCTTTTGAAATCCATAATAAAGTAGGTGGATTAACAAATAGTCTGTTTTCAAAAGAAAGACATCTCTGTATTCCTAACAAATATATTGACCTGATTTTATATTTATTTATTTGCTGACATTCCTTTTGCAGAGTAATATAGATGCTAGTTTCAGCTAAGGAGTCCATAAGATATCTATTTTGTTGTGGACAAGCATAGATATGATTTGGTTTCTGTAATGATTACTTTAGAAAACACTCTTAAAACATAACTTTTAATTCCACTCTGTTGAGATTGATATCTTAGGAAAAATGTTAGAAAGTACTTACTATGGATATGCATGTTTTAGTCTCGAAAAGAGTCCAAAAAAACCCCAATAACCTTAACATGCAGATGTTCTATTTTAATAACATCTGCAATAGCATGACAATTCCAGAAGACTGAAATAGTGTTTTTTACTAAAAAAAAACAACCAAAGTACAAATAGTGTATATAGAAGGTGTTACTAACAATGCTAGAAAAATAACTGAAAATATGAATAAAGGGAGTTCACCTGATAAAGAAGTAAAGGATGGGATTTTAACGACAGACTGAATTTATCAAAACACATCATTCTAACTTTTTAACTTGACAAAAAAAAATAAAATTGAGAGTTGTTTTGGTTTTTCAGAGGTGAAAGCAAGGTACTACACAGCTCTTCAGCCTGCGCTACATCTGGGTGCCACAGGCCACTACATTTTGGAGCTTGAGGGTCGGGTACGACCCAAGATTTGCACTGCTGTGTTAACAAGTTTTTCTCTCTCACTTTTATCTAAGCAAATTACTGATATGCCCTTTGAAAAATGAAAGAGCTCAAATATATGCGAGTATATATTTACAGTTTTTAAACAACAGATGTCTGGATTTCAGCTGGTGAGATCAATCACTGCCCTGGTCACTTCTTGTAAGAAATGGAAATGCAGCAGAAGTCATTCAGCCAAACAGACGTGCTACAAAGGAGCAGTCATTGCACTTCCCCTCTCAGGGCTCAAATTTTGCTACCTTTGGTTTTCACACAATGGGGAAAATGCTAAGATCCCTGTTTTTCGCACTGGCCAAGTGTTCCTTGAGGAGCAGAGGTCAAGAACATAGCTCTCATTTTGAGATCCATAGATGGGGTGCAGTGAAGCAGAGGCTCTTGTGGAGTTACACAATGCGGAAAACAGCACGTCAGGAACAAACACCTGGGAACTGCATCCACACAAACCAGAAGTAAGGAACATCTCTCAATAGAAAGGATGATGAATGACAGCAAGAAAATAAAAGGTAGAAACCCACTTTCCACTTCTCCATGACTTTCAAGCTTCACCACATCTTCCTCAAAGACCTAACGTAACTTATGCATTTGGCAACATTGTGGGCTCGCTACAAACTTCAGTGGATAGAATTTGATGCCATATGATTTGGATGGAAAATTGTGGTCACTTCCACCTGCTTCCACAGTTCCTTTGGTTAAGGACCGTGATGCATCCCCACATTCCTTGGAGACAGCAACCTGGATCCACAGAATTTTTTATGTTCTTTATTTAGTTTTAACAACATAATATGGACTTTGTGTGCATGCACACATTTTCCAGATAACTTTTTAGTAGTCTGAGGCTCAGACGTTCTAAACATTGTCTTTCCTTGTTATCCCAAAAGCATGTACAATTTCACTACCTCCTTGCTCAGTGGTTTTTGAGTCACATTTCTCCACTTTACGGTTGCTGTGCTTCAATGAATCCTGACTCAGCATCCTTCCTAAGGGTCAGCATACAGCCAACCTTGTATTTCAGCATATTATTACAGTTCAGTTGTTTCTGGTTTTGCATTAATCAGTATAAAATGTTTTGCTGGGTAGTACTTGAGGTTTGGAAGGCCTTAGAGAAAAAGAAGCTGCACTGAAGGTGGTTTTGCTCCTTAGTGCTGGGGAGACTTCTCTGTGTGCCCTACTGCAGCTCCGCAGGGGATGCACATGTCTGAAGGGCCAGCTGAAGTGCTGGGGACTGGAAATCCAGTTCCTTCGGATCTGGGATAAATACTACTTCTCTTCTGCTCCTGTTAAGGTTAGGTGATGTTTTAAGACCTAAGAAACAGACTGGTATTTCATTAACAAAAATGATCTGCTTCCTTTTTAGCCCCATCGCTCCTCCTGGCGGTTCTCAGGCTTTCTAAACACTATATTTTCTTGCTATTCCAGCAGCATATACAGCTATATTAATGATTTACATATTATTATTTATTATAATAATTAGTTACATTATCTATGTTGGTGTTAGGTATGGCGTTACAAGGAAGGGTGTGATGCATGCAGATGCCTTGCAGACACTCCGGCTGCTGGAGTGGCACCAACACAGTGAACATCCACACCCTGCGGAGCTGCTCTTGCCTTTGTCCTTATATATATCCAAATTGGTTTTAAAAGAGGTCAGAGAGTTTGAATAGGTAACCAAAACAATCTCAAAAACATATATTTTCTGTATTCTTTTAGCAGACAGCCCTTCCTCTCAGACACTTGAATTAAGCAACTGAAATATCCAAGCAGATTTGTGGCCTGAAAAAAAAGCTCTAGGCTGTTGATATTTATTTTTAATAAATCCTGAAAAACTGAGCAAGTTCCAGGGGACTGGAGGTGAGCCAGAGAGAACAGAAAAGCTGACATAAGTAATTACAGGCTTGAAGGGCTCTTAAGCTCACACACCCCCTCCCCCCAAACCTGCATGGGTAACTGATAGCGACTTCAATAAATATATTACAGAAATAGGGAGATATTAGTTGGAATCATTTCACTGACATTAGTTGGAATCATTTACACCTGGACAAATATACTACATAGTACCCTAAAAATTTATGTGCTCAATTGACAGAAGGAGCTATACTAATGCATTAAGATTAGATATATTAGCGTATATGCTGCTCTAGTAACTCACAACAGTCTAACTATTAAAAAAAATGTGATATAACCACCACAATCATGTTAATGAATTAACTGTCAGACTTCGTAAAAAATTAGGGTCTAATGAGTCCAATCCCGCAGGAACTGGTTGTTGCCCCAGGGTTGTTCATTTGTTTCACCAACAATGTACATGGATATGTCATCATAAATGGATATACACCTTATTTCTGAGGTGGAATATGCAGGCGACACATTATTTGGGTTAAAAAAGAGAACAACAATAACAGGTCTTTATGTTTTCTGCTGGATGGCTGAGTGCAACTTGATATTTTTTATTCATTTCAGGCAGATGACCTCAGAGAAGGTTAAAATCTCACTAGTAACTCAAGGTCTGGAAAACACAGACTACGTCATCCATCTTCAGTGGAAGTTCACACTAAACAGCTTATCAAAAGGCAGGTTTAGAGATCTGTAACATGAAGAATAACCTCTGATACCAGTCGGTTCTTCAGAGAGAAAGGCATAATAAGATCATATGACTGGAAGCTGAAGAAAGAAGAATGAAAACGAAATGACCTGAAAGTTCTTTTATCAGGAAGGTTGGAGTAAGATATCACTGAGCAAATGGACAAAAGAAGGTTCTATTTCTATCATGAGTTATATGGCTTAGGAATCATAGGAGGCCATGTGTCTACAGCCTGAATTATGAAAGATGTCCAGCTTTAGTGTCTTTGAAACCTTGAAAAGAATGCACACTCACTTCCAGCTCTGGGAAAAATAAATACATAATTACAATATGTGCTTTTTTGGTGACTCAAATTGTATGAGTTTTGCAGAATCTTGCTTAGTCTTGGCAATGTCAGCATCTGGAAGGTAACAGCTATTTCAATTGTGGTGTTACCATTACTACCTGAATTGGCATCTCACCCAAACACCATTTTAAACCATTTCAGATTATCAGATCACCTCTTAATCCTTTTGTAGAAGGAAGAGACCACTCTAAAATATTCAGCACTGATTTGTAGATAAAATTAATTTAACAATCGGAATATCACATTTGGAGCTTTTTGTGGTAAGGGAGAAGCTGGTGGTTTCTTTTTCAAAGCAAGGCTTTTACCCAACCCCAAACTAATTCTGCACCTTATCAGAAGTTCAGTACTCAATATTTTGAAGCCCATTATTTCAAACTATCAACATAATTATCAAATATAAGAAAAGCATCATTCATAATCACAAGAATTTATGGTTGGAGGATTTTGTTGTTTCCTACAAACAGCCAAGCACTCTAACACTGATCAGTTAGTTAGAAATGAAAACATCTGGCTTATTACAGTGTTTGTATTGCACTGACAAAATTCAAACAGTTCTATAATACATTGATTGAATGGCAGAGCCTGCATTTGCAAAAAGTTCTGTAACAACTGCTTAATAACCCTCAAGAGCAAAGCCTTTATCTGTGTTTATATTTAATGACTCCACACAGACAAACTCCAGCCCAGGTTTCCAATTGTCCTTCACAGAACTTTTAAAAGAAAAATGAAAAAAGAAGTTCAAGTAAAGAAACATCAGAAACTGTTTTTGCCTCCTCCCTGACCTCAGTTGACAATTATCACATGAACCCAGAAAGAAAATCCGTCCCAAGTTTATCCAATATATCATCTGTAAATTGTTTAAGATCATCCTTATGATATCTAGCCCTAATACCATTTTTTTTTTTCTTTTTTTTTTTTTAGCTTAAGTGTCCTAGCAGTCACATACTCATGCTTTGGGCACTGAGCACCGCACAATCCTAAATATAGAAGACGTTTGGAACTCTAGAGGTCAGAAGTAACATGAGGCTATCAGACCAGTTCCTTTACTCTACACAGATAAACTGTTGGGGAAAGAAATACAAAAAGCCACATAACGCAGTGCAGCAGACAGACGAAATGGATGCAAATGCTAATCAGAATCTTCCACCATTTGTATAGACACACCTATTCTACCCTCTGTTCTCCAGGTGGAAATGCGTACTCCCCTGCCCTGCCTATAACTAAACGCTCATGGTAAATAAGCATCAAACTAC